>NW_019416216.1:350382-488256 GCF_000390285.2 Anoplophora glabripennis | reverse complement strand
TTTTTGCAATAACTTTTTTGTTTATTAACCGATTTTAATTTAACCAGTCTCATTTTGTAGATAATTTTACTCCCTATAAGCTGTCTGTGAGTCACTTTTCGCTAAAATTGATGGTTTTCCCTGCAAAGTGAAAAAACTGTTTTCCTCACTTATTTGTTTAAATAGAAAAGTTAGCTAATAAAATTTTTTGACTCACGAGACAAGAGATGTCTTGTATTATGTTCCTTTAGACAATTTTACAATAATCTAGCGGATAGGACTTTTTCGAGTTTCTCTTTTATTTTCGCTAATTTTCCTGGTGTATATGGCCACCTTAAGTGGTACATCCTATGGAGCCGCTATCTGTAAAACGTGATATAGGTGTTTGAGCATACAGTTGTCAGGGCTGGTAAAGTTTCAGATTCAGGTAATTCATCTGCTCTCATAATTTTATATTCAAAATAAAGTAATATAATAGTTATTTATTGTATAAGTGTTTTAAGTAGAATTTTATCCACACAAAAATGTTTAAACGCGGGTATGTAATTCGAGCGTTTAATATTCTTAAGTGGATAAAAAGCAATTGCAATACGAATACAACGTTTTATCCATAATCAAATCACAATCATATTTGTGGAGTCAGAATTATTGGAATTTAATAAAAAAAATATTCGCACGACTTGGTATTTGTTACTAGTACTCAATGAAACGTGGTAGGTTTTGTTTTACCTACTAGTTGCTATTGTACGTTGTTTATTATCAATTATTTAATAAACAGTTCTTTTTAAATTTGGTAAATATGCAAGAAAGCAATTGTATTCCTGTGGCTGCTTTTGAAGAAGCTCAAGAAGCAATTTTCCATTTATTGGCAGCGAAATCCAGGGAACATTACGAATTTAACGAATGGAGGAAAAAACGGAGAGTAATGACGATAAATGAAGAAGTCGTGCTATCGTGTTTTTTAGATTCGAAGAAAAAATATGCAATTTCATCTATGTGGTCGAAGTATTCGATGTTGAAGGCTACTTTTATAAAGGTCTACAACAATATAGATATAGGAAAATAACAAGCGTTCAAATAAAAACGTGTTCAAGTTGGTTCTGAAAATTTGGACGTAGGGCGTAGCGTATAGCAAATGAACTTAAACGTCATCTGTCAAAGCCCTATATCGCCGCCGCTATCAATTTGAATATTTTCGTTTTAAAAAGCGTTTAAAATGGTGTTTTCTCAAGAACAAAAAGTGATTATCATAGAGTCCTACTTTAGAAATGGACGCAAGATTGATGGAATATGGAAGTATTCTATTGAGGATTGTTTCATAAAATTCAAATTTTCAAAATTTTTCAAAGTGCAGTTCAGCGTTGTGTTAGTGTTTTTCGTGAAACGGGCAGTGTAACAAGAAAAGAAGGAAGCGGCCGACCTAAAAAGCGGACTGAAGAATTAAAAGAAAATGTCCAACAAATAATGGAAAATGTGCCAAGAACTTCTGTACGTGTTTCATCACAAATGGTGGGAGTATCAGTCGGTACCTGCCACACAGTGTTAAAAAAAGATTTGCGTTTATTCTCCTATCGTTTAACTTGTCAGCAAGAACTTCATGAAGTTGATTTTCGGCGACGGGCTGTATTTTGTGAATGGTTTTTAAACAAGTACGGTGAACTTCATAATATCACCTTTTTTTCTGATGAAGCCTGGTTTCATTTAAGTGTTACGTAAACTCACAGAATATGAGAATGTGGTCTTCTGAAAAACCGGATAACTTTTTTGTCGAGAGCCCTTTACAAGCTCAAAAAATTGGAGTTTGGTGTGCTCTCAATCGAAGGAGGATTTATGGACCTATTTTTTTTAATGGTACTCTTACTGCGCAAAGGTATAGAGAAGAAATTATCGCTCCTTTTGTTAACCAGCTGGAAGAAAACTAAATTACAAACTTTTACTTTCAACAAGATGGCGCAAGGGCACATACGGCAGGCGAGACGATGAATATTTTGAGGGAAGTTTTCCAAAATCGACTAATAAGTCTCAATGCTGAACATGAATTTCCACCGAGGTCATGTGATATTACGCCGTGTGATTTCTTTTTGTGGCCTTACCTTAAAAACACTATTTTTGAACTGCCTATTCCTGATTTAAACCATCTGCAGGCTCGTCTTATAGACAAGATTCGTGAAATTAACAATACCCCGAGCATCTTAGAAAATGTCTTTAATTCTTTGAGGAACAGGTGTGAAAAGTGCTTGGAACAAGGAGGGGGACACTTTCAGCAGCTGCTTTAATTTATTGTTATAACAAGGAGGGGGACACTTTCTGCAGCTCCTTTAATTGTTTGTTATTGTTATCACGATTATTCTTTAAAATAAAGTTATATAGTCATTAACGTTATTGAAACTGATAGCTGCTATACAGCTCGTTGAGAAATGAGGTTAAGTTGGTCGCTATAAGCTATTCCCTACGTCCAATGTGTCAGAGACAACTTCGACAACGTTTTTATTTGAACGCTCGTTATAACAAGCTTACTGCTTATTTGAAGAGTGAATTGAGAACATACAAAGCAAAAAAAGCTGCAGTATTGGAAAGAGCACATATTGAAGAATTTTTGACTGGAGATTCCGATAAAGAATATTTAATGATTAAAGTAATATCTCTTTACCTTTTACATGTTGTTAGGTGTAAATGAACTTTGAATTATTTTAGATTGCAGGGGGATTTCTGGTGTCTGTCGATGCTGCGAATTCACAAATTTGAAAATTAATGACGTACAGAACGCTGGTAGTTACCTATTTGTTTCAATGCCTGACACCAACACGGGCAATTTACAATTATAGAAGAAGGATTTTGCGTGAATGCTGTTGAAATATGTAGAAAATATATTTCTCTGCGCCCAATTCGCCTAGGACAAGACAGATTATTTTTAAGATACATCAATAAAAAATGTACTTCTCAGCCTGTTGGAATCAACACATTGGCGAAGGTACCCTCAATAGTTGCTTCATTCCTGAATATCGCAACTCCAGAAGCATATACTGGCCACTGTAGGAGACGCACTTCAACAACTTTATTGGCCAAAAAAGGTGCTGATCTTACAACCATCAAACAGCATGATGGATGGAAGAGCTTCTCTGTAGCAGAAAGTTATGTTGAGGGGTCTATACCTACTAAACTTGATATTGCAAACTTATGCAAATTCTTCATAAACTTCGACAGATGTTATGCGTTCTGACAGTGATGGCAACAATGCTACAAGGGTTGTTATTAACGAAAAGGAAGTTAAATGTGATAAAACAAAAAACGAAATGTCTATTACTATAAATGTAAATGTTAATAAGTAAATAAATTAAATTTGATTTTTTATAGGTTTATTATTTTTTCATTATTATACTACTGGATAAAGTACTAGACAGTTCATATGTGTGGATAAAAGTCCGATTATAAGGTGATTGTGGATAAAGCAAATCCATTAATTACTTTTTAATAGTTTCCATAGAAACACATATTCTATTAATAATTGAATCGGTGAGTGAAAGAAAAATACATCTCCAAAGTAACCATTTAGAGAAAAACAAAAAAAAAACTGTTTTAAAGGAGAATTATAGGTTATTCGGCCGAGTTATGTATTGTAAAGTTATAAAATTTATGTTAACTAATAATAATACGTACATAAATTTAAAAAAATAATAATACAAAAAAAGATATATGAAAAAAAAAACAACTTGCAGTTATGCTGTTCTTTCACTCAATTAAAAAAAAATGCTTCAAAAATTTTTGTTTATAGCTTTATTGATCATTTAACAAACTTGTTTGTAATTTTCATTCATAGTCTTGATTTTTTACTTCCCAAGAAGTAATATGGTATTCAAGGGTTTCATCTACAAACGTAGGGTATAAATTTCTTCAAATCGGTTGTCTTTTTTTCGTTAATAGGAACAGCTTCTGGGTACGCCTTTTCTAATGGTAATTGTGGATTGGCATTAGGTTTGATTAGTTTAAAAGTCTGCGACATAACGCCACCTATGAAGTCACTTGTAGTAACATATCCTGGAGTATCACTAATGTATGTAAACTGGCTATATTGCGAAATGGTAAAATTAACTTTTTGTGGATCAGTTGACTTGGAAGTTTTTTTATAATATTGTGGCCACCAGTTCTTAAAATCAATGATACCCTTATAACTTAAAATATAAATGTAAATTGTAAATGTGTAAATGACAACACCTTTCGGGAACTTAGTATCATTTTCTCATATTCTTCGGGAAGATATATATGCGATCAGCTTTTCTTATCACCATTTTAACGCTTCCGAAAGGGTTCAGGGCAAAAAGGAATGGTCACGAACAGGAAAGAAATGAACAATTTTCGTAAAACGCTTCGTAGCTGTGAGTCATTAAAAATCGTACCATTGTGTTGTTGCGATTTTGCCCAGGACATCCGTCGCAAAATAGGTAAAGTAAACTTCTGGTGGTATATTGTTTTCTATATAATGCAAAAGAAAACTGCATTGACTTCATCAGGACCTTTATGAGCCTCACCTTCGTGGTACAAGTAAAAATGCCCTTTATTGGTTTTTAAGTTATGGACTTGGAAAGCACAAATCCACAACTGACGAAAATAAAAAATGTCTTGGACGGGTATATTGGGCAAAGGTAGATTTTGCATATAATCAAAAGATAACCCACACACATCTCCTTCTTTACATAATTTTGTTATGGCCTCAAGTTGCGAATACAACTTTTTGGCTTTACGCTTATGGACTATAAGTTCAGCAGCATGCACTCTATTTGCATTATCATTAAGATTGGCGTCTTTCAAAAATGTTCCTAAACGTTCACATTCGCTACAAACATCTCAAATTTGTATAAGTCTACGACACATTTATGGCGGGAGGGTGGAAGAACGGTACATGCGCCGCACTTGTACTGTTCTTTCACTCAGCCATAAATTAAATTGAATGCCGTCGGACGTAGGACGTTGGTCGATGTACTGTTCTTTCGATATGCGATAGGCCTATGGATTTTAAGCGGTTTGGCTATCTCATTTAAAATTGCCATTTTTGGCACTTGTATTGTTCTTTCACTCACCGATTCAATTGTAGACGTCACATATAATACAGTCAAATGAAACTTATGATTTTATTTAAATTTTGTGTATTGTAAGTATATGTAACAAATATTTTATTGGAATTAAAATCGTAATTATGCAAATTTAGTTAGTTTTAAATTTTTAAAATAAAATATTTTGCCATTTCATTTTCGTCTAAAGGGGGAAAAATGTCCCTTATCGATTAAGTCACATGAAAATCCTTCATTTGAATATTGAAAATTGTTTTAGTTACTTAAGGTGCCGGAAAGTTGTGTCAAATATGGTAGACGAGGAAAGTGTTTAAGTATCTGATCCACTCCGTATAAAATATAAATATCAACTAAGATTGACAGAGGCAGTAAACTTTAAAATAAAAACTTCCAAACCTATAACGTTATATAATATAAGGGCCCTGAATTTTATCCCAGCAATTTTGGGACGCTATACGGTTATAATTATGCAAATCAGTTCAAGTTTTCCAAAGTATATCATATCAGTTTTTAGCCATTTTAAAAGGTTCCCTGGAGAACACGCGGTTTATATATAGAGTAGATTTATTTAAGAGACATTAGGTTCCGCCCAACTGCTCTATTAAAAGTAGTACAAGTAAATCGTATTAAAATTTTCTTCCAATACAGAAACGCTGCTTATTTTTGTTAGTTTCATCTATAAAATAATGACATATGTTTGCGCATTTTAAGATAATATATAATTTAATCAGTGATATTAATTTGAAAAGAAGAAGAATGTTTTTTGAACACATTTCGTCCAAAAGATCAACAAGTCCACGACCACCCACGCCTTGAAGAAGGAAATTGAGCTCATATCAATGAAATTCAGCCGCATTTATACAAATTTAACCAGTGTTTACTTAATTTTAAATAAAATCTTATATTTTAAGTTAATTTAAAAATTCTGAAATTTAAATCCCTAAAATAATGAGGTAGTACAGTTAATAATTTGTTTCGGGTAAAAGTAAAATATAATCATATTTGTTTACTGGTAGGGCTATTTCTTTAGTTTCTGCATATGCAATTTCTTCGATTATGAAGCCAAGTAATGACATATACACAAATGCTAGTATAGCAAATTTTATTTAAATGAGATAAATTGCTTGGAGTATTATCGAAGGAAAAAGGAATAATTTTTTTACAACTTTAAGCTCGCTAGCAGCTAAACAAATCAATGTCGAAACGAAGAGCTGGATGTTCCATACGCGGGGATTATTACGACACTCTGTAGAGCAAATGGATTTGTTCCGTGAATTAATATGCTGTTAAACATTTCTACCAGTAAAATTAAGAATCCATGATAAGTTGCTCCCACGTTGTTCATCAACACGCCGATTATTAGCATTAATTAAATGGTAAGTATCACATAGAGGCAAATTAAGTATACCTTCTACTTGCATAATTAGTTTGTTTATTTCTTCATTTTTATGTAACAAAAACCAAAACGCGGTACAATTTCTAAGTCGGTTTTAGGAAGCGGTGGGGCACAATTATCTAGTAGGTACACTGAAAGAAATGTGTTTTATTCTTTATTAGAATTCTATATACCATTATAAGACCATTGTATACTATATGTGACAGTTAAACAGGTGAATATTGGATATAAAACGCGTATTGCTAGCACAGTTGTATAGTGACTATAAACCTTATTCTTTATTAAATTATTGTATAACTAGTATACAACGTTTTTTATACCCTTTACGAAATAATAGCAATAACTGTTACTAAAGTGTTCCATATCGTTATTAGAACATCTAGTACTGGTTATAAGTTTTATAATAATAAATGTATTAAACTGTTGTATACTGTGTATGAGTTAAAAACATATGTCATTAAGTTTTCAGAAATTTTATTGGATAACTGTAATTACAAGCTAAGGTTCTAATGTAAACATACATAAAACATACTTTTAAGCATTAAAAATGATGACAAATCGCTCCCAAAACTGTCCAGTTTATTTTCTTAGCAACGATGCACCCATATTTTCTTGTATTACATGAGAATTTGCACTATAACTCTTCCACCTTAAGAATGAAGCATCCCCAGAAAGGTTGAGCTTCTTTCCATATAATTTTATTTCCTCTGGTTGATTGACTTTATACCCATGCTCTTCTTTGTCACCTTCTGTTCCTCCATCTTATGTAAAACTTAACATCAGCGATTTCTAATAGGACCTAGAAAATAATAATTTTTAAGATTTTGTCAAGATTTACATTTGAAAAACAAAACAATTACAAGCCATAAAACAGTTAGATACTTACATAATAATTTTCCATTTCACACAACGCGATATGATCATGTATCCCACAAAACATGTGCATATACATATTTTCATCAAACTAGACGTGTGTAAGTCGATGCACAGCGGACTGTCGGAAATTTTACGATTGTTGTATTTTCTCTTCTTGAGTAAAGATAATAAAGACGTTGTGGTTTTGTGTGTTTATTTTGACAATGATTGAACATGTATGGACAATAAAAGTGGACTGTATAAGATAGTTGAGTACCGTTCTGCTTCATGCATAGCATGCTACTGAAATTTTAGAAGGGATGAGCTCGTGCGGCGAACCCTAAATAAGCGGCTGGAATAGCCAGGTTTCTTATTGAGTCGGCGCACTTCGCTCTCGGGTCTGACATATGATTATTATTACAAGACTATGAATATAACTTAACAACGATCATAACCGATTATGCACCGAGAGGTGACGATCACTTAACCATTATATGATGCGTTTTACACGTTAAAAACGTTAAAAAACGCGAATAATTCTGTCAATACAATTGTTATATACAAATTCGGATACTGGTCTTTATACAACAAATCTTCCTTATTATACAACTGGAATATAACACCTAATAATGTATAAGTAATTCATTATAACCTTTATTTCATAGATGCATAAGGTGTATTAAGCTCCTTCCAGTTAAACTGATTGAATAATGAGATGATTGCTTTTTTTTAATAAAAGTTGTATATTGTTATAAAAGTTTTAATATGCGCTATACACATTATTCTAGATAAACAGTTTAATAAGCCCATTTCTTTCAGTGTAGGGTCGCCAAGTAGTCATTAAGAGGGTCTTTTGAGAGACCATGAAATGCCAAAAAGCACTTTGGGTAAGTTAACTTCTTCAAAATGTTATCGCCATGTAGACCTCAAGTGTTGCAACTATCGGGCGCCAAGCTAGCACGACAGGAGGGAAAAAATGAATATTTGATAAATACGCACTAACCCCGTTCAGAAAGGCGTAGAGATAAATTGTTATGATGTTAAGGAAAGGAACAATAGACCAATTAGTTGGGTTTTTAGGCGGATTTTCCCAGCTACAAAAAATAGTTTAATACGAGGCTGACTAATCCCCCCTTTGTTGCTATACAGGATTGCGAGAGGAAGATATAATAATCATGTTAAATTTAAAAGGCTATTAGGTAATTATTAACATAACATAATAATTTTTTTCTTAATTATACCCGAGATTTAGAGAGAGGGTATCAAACCGACAAGATCTGAATTAGCAAGTCAGGCGAGGACAAAATTTTTGGACCCGCAATAGGCGGGATCGAAGCGAGGTGTCGGAATCTGGAAAGATCTCCGAAAAAAGTAGTTCCTCTTTGGTTTCCACACTGGTCAGACTGTTTAATGTCTTTCATATTTTGCTATGTATCCGCGTCGCCCAGAATCTCGGGTTACGTTGTCGAGTGCAAAATAATCTTTGATAATGTTTGTTTTAATTCGTTATGTCCAAGAATACACTTATTTAAAGAAAGCCTTCCATCAGTTCAAGATCATGATATACCATATACAGGATGTCCCATAAGCGCATGATCAAAAAGGTACTGCAACATTCTTTGACTCAAAAGAAGACGATTTGACCTAACTTTCATTAAAAAAAATGTCTGGTTCCTCTGCTATTGACTGTCAAAGTTCTTGAAAAAAAATATGTTTTTTGTAATATCTGGAGAATGTTAAGATGGATTTTAATGAAAGTTGGACTTGTTCCTAAGTAAAACTCATGTTTTGATGAAGCAACCGCGTCCATCTGCCTTGGGCTAGTGGTAAATTCTTGAGTGTCTTGGTACAAGAATTACCAGAACTTTTTATTTGGTCGCTGGAATTAATTCATTTTATTTTTATTGTTGCATCAGTCCTTTTTCGAGATTTTCGTGCTCTTGGTAAAATCTTGTAGCATTAATAGTTTTTACGCAAAAATTTTTTTTCAATTTTAGACAATCACTACTACTCAAGTACAACAACTACTTACTACAATTACTACTATCGTAGTAAGCGATGATGTCATTTTATAATAAATGAATTGTTAATCAATTCGTTTCGAATGGCAATTTCTAATGAAGAGATGACCGACTGATCAAAGTCTTGGGGTTTTGCGAAGACTACTTGGGTGGGAGTGTACGCGTCTACGCGGCGCGATACCCAAATCGACGGGTTTCAGATTACCGATTTACATGGATTGAAAAGAGTTTGCGGGAGACTGGGCAATTTGGTGTTCGAGCCGTTGACCGTGTGGGTCGTCCTCAAGTACGAAATGCAGACGTTGAGGGAGATGTTTTAAATAGGGTCACTGAACATCCAAATATCAGTTTTCGCCGTCTGACAGTGGAATTTGGCGTACAAAAAAGTACAATTAATCTCATCATAAGACAGCAGCTTCTCCATCCTTATCATGCGACGTCTGTTCAGGAGTTTTTACCACACCATTTTGAGAGAACACTTCAATTTCGCCCCTTTATTTAAGGAGCGTCGGCACGCGATCCAAATTTCACCAGCCGAATTTTATTCACCATTACGCAGAAAAAATCCCTCATGCGAGACGTATTAACCACTTTCAAGTGGAATTTCCAATAAATGTTTGGGCCGGGATCATCGGTGACATCCTTCTGGGTCCTTATGTCATGCTGCACCGCTTAAATAGGGAAAATTATTTAAATTTTCTGACGAATACTTTTCCGGTTCTAATGGAAGATGTCCCTTTCGATCTTCGTGCTCAGATGTGGTTCATGCACGATGGTGCTCCTCCGCAGTTTAGTGCAAATGTAACTGCACATTTAAATAATACTTTTCCACACAAGTGGATCGGAAGAAGAGAGAGAGAGATGTTCCTGTCGAATGGCCCCCAGGTCTCCCAACTTAACGTTGTTAGATTTTTTTCTATGGGGAGCCTTGAAGAATAAAGTTTAGGCTACTCCTGTGGAATCCCAGGAAGAATTATTGCGTAGGATTCAAAACGAGGCGGACATAATACGGAAAGATACAAAAATGTTGAGGATGGCTTAATTCTATTTCGTCGCATTGCGACGGATTTTAAAGTTGCGACCATTTTACTTTCAGTAATGATATCCTAGGTAAAATAATTGGCAATTATTATTAGAGAAAGCTGCATCTTGTAACAGGGCAGATTTACTGCGATACAATTAAAATTGTTAAATCGCAACGAAACAGAAAACAATTTTTTGCTTAAAAACTATGAATGCTACAAGATTTCAGTTGGTCATCTCTTCATTAGAAAACGCCATTCGAAATGAATCGATTGACAATTCATTTATTATAAAATGACATTATCGCTTACTACGATAGTAGTAATTGTAGTAAGTAGTAGTTGTTGTACTTGCGTAGTAGTGATTGTCTAAAATTGAAAACAATTTTTTGCGTAAAAACTATGAATGCTACAAGATTTTACCAAGAGCACGAAAATCTCTAAAAAGGATTGATGCATCAATAAAAATAAAATGAATTAATTCCAGCGACCAAATAAAAAGTTTTGGTAATTCTTGTACCAATACACTCAAAAATTTACCACTAACCCAAGGCAGATGGACGCGGTTGCTTCATCAAAACATGAATTTTACTTAGGAACAAGTCCACAGCAAGTTCCATTAAAATCCATCGTAACATTCTCCAGATATTACAAAAAACTTATTTTTTTTTTCAAGAATATTGAGTCAATAGCAGAGGAACCAGACATTTTTTCTGAATGGAAGTTAGGTCAAATCGTTTTCTTCTGAGCCAAAGAATATCGCAGTACCTTTTTGATCATGTGCTTATGGAACACCCTGTACATAAATAAATCATTTATCTGAGTACAAACATTATAATTGTGAACTAACCAAAATTTATTTACGCAACTAAATCTGACTTATAATTGTTTCTTTAATTTAAGATTATGGGAAGCTAATACTGATAGACAAAATGCATATTTGTCTCAGACATCATCTGTTTGGTACATTTACAAAAAAATTTGCATGTTTTACGAATAATTAAAAGAATATAATACTTATAGATATTTACTGGCTTTTATGTACTACTCAATGTTTACAAAATACAAAATTATTAGACAACACCTCTGTACTCCACAAAAATGATTTTAAGGAAAAATGCAACCCCTACATTAGTTAGCGCGTGTGGGAACAGCCAGTGTAATCTGGAACAAATCGACATCATCAGACTTACAATATTCCTCCATATCTGTACTCAAAGGACAAATATGAGTGGGCTGGAGGTTGTGCACCTCCACATAGCTGCAGTCCCTGTTCAGCCCTTCTTCCAGAACGGGAATGGCCTTGGGCGCGAATTCCTTCCTAGCCTTCGTCAGATCTCTGTTCTTGAGGGTATCCAGGGCGTCCTGAAGATCGTTGTCCAGCACTATAACTTGCTTCGTCTTCCTGGGCGACTGCTGCGACCTCTTCCTTCTGAAGGAAACAACCAGCGGCCGTCTAGAGTCATGTAGACGTGCCATTTCAACTTCGAGGTACCGAAGCGAACTCTGGCGGCTGTAAGAATCGGTGTTGCTATGACTGTTTACCTGCGAGGAGCGAGCGGATAATGTCGAGTAACACCTACCTCCTGGCAAAGGGCTCCTCCTGCAGCACTGGTTGTAGGTGTTCTGGAAAAGAGAATAACTCTGAGACAAATATATGAATACTACTATGGTTTATCAATTGCTGTTTACACATTCAGAAATTTAAGTTTGCCAGAGCTCGACAAATTCTTAGAGTTTGGATGCGAGTATAAAAGAAAAAGAATTGGACATGTTAACTGTCATTTTATTACAGTTATTTGCTAACGACTGCAACAAACGCATGTCGTTAAGTAAAACAGGTAAATTTTATTTTCAAAAATATCAAGTAGATCATTTACATAAACTTTCAAGACCTAACCCTGCGGAACACCTTATCTTACTTCCAAGGACTTTATACATATTATTTAAGCAATTTATTGAAATCTGTGGATTAAGTATGAAAATAGTAGAGAAGTGCTGTCGTTTGAAAAACAAAAATACAATTTCTTTGTTAAAATTTTATGTGAGAGCTTTATTTAAATCTAAGTACTGTGTACTTATTCTCTGCGAAACGGTTATTTATAAAAGATATCAAATAGTCCATTACTAATTCAGTTGACAAATTGTTACGAAACCAGTATTGCTGAGAGCTAAAGAGTTCATATATTTCCATTTGTGACGTAATTTAACCTAAAGAATGTCTTCCAATACCTCAGTAACGTGTGGTACCACTGAGGTACGTCTCTAATTTGTAGGGTCACTAATATCATTTCTTTTATAAATAGGGACAACTTTGGATATTTTTAAACATTTGGAAGAAACTTTGTTCAAAATACAAACATGTATTAGATGAGTAAAATGCAATAAAATATAATTAATTATGGATTTTAAGACATGTATATAATACGCTTGTAGACATCTACACATTTTTTATTTTCTATATTGATAATTACATCTGCTACATCCCACAGTGGTATGTCAGTAAATATAACGGTATTTGCGGGAGCCATTTGCTGTAAAAATTATTAATTAATTAATTTATTTATTTATTTCTCGGGAACAATAAAAAAATAATTAAATTCTTCGGATGATATACGAGCAAATGGAATGTTTTTATTAAAATTATTTTTTTAACATCAGAGATTTACTTATAACACAAGGTTCTAAATCTATTATAAATAATCTTGTGTTGTTTTTGTACTTTGGGTTGGGACGCCCATGCCGAAATTGATTATTAAACCAAGATATATTAGACTTGTGGGTGTCTTTCATAATTTTAATTTTGAGAGGTAGAAAGTAATTTTCAGCATCGATTTTTGACGTCATATATGTTAGTACTAGTTATACAGGGTGTCCCGGAAATGGTGGGCAATCTCTCGGATATGGATAGATAATGAGAAAATAATGTCACAAGTTCATATAAAATTTTTTCCTCCGGGCTCACCCTGTAGAGTTATTAGCTCTTGAAGTTGAGAATTAAAAATGGTTTTTTGCTGTAACTTTTGTACCCCCACCAAAATTTCTAGAAAAAAAATTTTTGTTCCACTATACCCCAAAGTTTCCATCATTTTATAAAAATTTATGGTATTTTACGTAAAAAAGGTATACTTGTTGAATATCCATAAAATAGATATTTTTTGAGATAAACCCGTTTAAAGAGAAAGGTACCATTTAATTTGAGATATTTTATTTAATTGAAACACAGATTTAATCGTGGTTGGCTTTTAGATGTCAGAGTATGCCAAAGGCAATTACATTGTCAAACTTGTCAAATACGTAGTTTTAAATCTAAGACTCATCTCATAACTCATAATTTGTTATAAAATATGGAATATTCCAATAAAGAATATGCTGATATGCATTTAATGTACGGGCGGGCTCTTTGTAGTGTTTCGGCAGCAAGAAGATTTTATCAACATTCTTATCATAATAGAAGGATTCCGGATCGCAAAACTTTCGAACGTATTGATCAGCGATTAAGAGAAACTGGTAAAATACGATTACTATTATTAAACAAAATGGATATTAAATATTTAATGTCTTTAGGTCAGTTTGCTCCTGTTACTGCAAACAGGGGTGCCCCGCGAACAGCACGTACAGTTGAAGTAGAGGAAAATATACTGGACGAAGTTGCTGGTCATCCAACAGTTAGCATTAGGTCATTATCTTCTTTTACCAATGTTCCAAAGACCACTGTTGCAAGAATCCTTAGAGAACAGCTTCTTCACCCTTACCATATCCAAAAAGTGCATGCTCTTAATCCTGATGATTTTCGTGCAAGAGTACACTTTTCTCAATGGTTTCTTCAGAGACATGAGCAAAATCCTATGTTTACGAGATTAATTCTGTATACTGACGAAGCAAGTTTTGGGAGGAATGGAGCTATTAACTTCCATAATTTACATTATTGGTCTGATGAGAACCCACATGCTATTATTGAAATTAGGCACCAAAGACAATTTTATTATAATTATAACGTTCAACAAGTTTCTGGATAGGAGTTATTCAATTTCCGTGGCTGAAAACATACAAAGGTATTGTATTCTCGAAACCGAGAAAGTTGCCGTAAATCAAATTTGGAGAGGACATAGCTAATACAATCCGAAACATCGCCTTAATGTTAAAATTGTTGTCACCGCCGTTCTTGGTGGTGAAAATTCGAAATATTTGGAAGTATTCAATTTTCGTGGCTGAAAACATACATAGGTATTGTATTATCGAAACAGAGAGAGTTGCACTAAACCAAATTTGGAGAGAACATAGCTAATACAATGCGAAACAGCGCCTTAATGTTAAAATTGTTGTCACCGCCGTTCTTGATGGTGAAATTTCGAAATATTTGGAATTATTCAATTTTCGTGGCTGAAAACATACCTACATAGGTGTTGAATTATCGAAGGTGAGAGAGATGCATTAACCAAATTTACAAAGGCACATAGCTAATACAATGCGAAACATCGCCTGTAGAAATCCTCCGGTTTTAAGTAAAAAAAACTCATCCAACCAAGCTCTTAACTTATTGTCGTTGTTAAAAGAAACACCTCGTAAGGACTTTGACAAACAGCGGACGATATGAAAATCAAAAGGCGCGAGATCGGAGTGGTAAGACAGATGGGGTAGAATTTGCCAATTCAACTACCAAATGGCCGTTTTCGTCATATTGGCGATATGTGGCCCAGCACTGTCATGTTGTAAAAGAATCAGGCCGATGAGGCCTTTTTTGTCGAATATCCTTGGAGTCGCCGTAGTTGTTGGACACAGAGTTCTGCGTTGACGGTTTGATTGTTTGGTAAGAGTTCGTAATAAAGAAACTCTTTCCAACCCCACCATACGCATAACATTGTCTTTCGATGATGAAGTCTTATCCGCGGAGTTACTTATTTTTTGGGGCCATTCTTTCCACTATTTCAAGTTCACGTACAGTCACCATTTTTTATCACCAGTGACAATGCGGTGAAGAACACCTTCCTTATACCCACGTGTTGATCAATAATGACAGAACAAAGCAGCGGAAATTGCGAAGCGTCGATTCTTATTGTTTTCGTGCAAAACATATGGGAGCCAAGTGTCCAGTTTTTGAATTTTTCCCTTCAAATGCATGTGGTTTACTATTTTGTGATTATATCCCATCTCCCTTGTCGATTGTCTTGGATTTTCGTGAAGGAGTCGATTCAATTGCTCTTCATCAAATTCAACAGAGCACCCGTAACGATTTTCATGTCTTTATGATTGAAATCTTTAAAACACGAAAACAATCAATGAGCTTTGTTCATTAATCGCATTTGGTATTTTTCCCATATCGATTAAAAACAAATAGTGTCAAGTGCCGAAAATGAACAATTTTATCAACTCGACATTGAACTAATTCAAATGAATGCAAATTCACAAAAATTAAATCTAACAAAGCAACTAAAATACAATCTGACAGCTGTATATCATCTTTCGAATGACATATGTCAATTTGACAAAGCGTAAATTTTCCTGTGAATATTTAAATTTGAAAAAAACGCACATCACTTATTACCCAACCCATTACTTATAACATGTTATCTACTCGAATTATTTATCATTTATCGTTCTACGTGTTAGTAGGAAGAAGGGCAGGGCAGGGTTCATTTATGAATGGAGTGCTCAAGCTACATAATACACACAACTTTAACTAATTTCCTAGCTAACTCCTACCGGTATGTAACCTAAACTCGCGCTGACGCCCTTCCGCTTCCACACCTTCCCTGCGTGACATTCGTCCCTCGACCGTTCCTCACCATCTGCCTCCCTGGTATCCATAGAGAATAATCAAATATTAATTGCTTTTGCAAATCCTCATTACGCCGTTTCACTGACACGCAGATAAGTTACTGGGCCAATTTGGCCACGAATTATTAAATTTATATTTATCGTGTTGTTGTACCGTTTTGAATTAGTGCAAGAATAAAGAAAATTTATTATTTACATTTAATCTACTTTTGAATGTTGTGTGAATATTATGCGGTTCTTGTATTATATATGTAACACAGCAACTAGAAAGTAGTTTCTAGGTAGACCTACATATACATAGAAAATAAATCATCATTGCATTGCTCTGATTTTCACCTATGCATAGCTGTTAAAAAATTCCTGACATTACCATGGTTTGACTTTTAGCCGTGAACAGTTCATTTTACAAATAAAGATAATGACACAAAAAGTCAATTTCTTGGGTCAAAAATTGGTAAATGTAAAACAGATTTAATATTCGTCAAATTACTTGGCAACGGTTTGAGTTGCGTTGGTAAATGTTTAATTGTCGTTGTTGAAGGGACTAAATGTAAAAACAATCTCTGAACGATTATAATTGGCACTGCACTATCAGAAATTTGGGATTGAAACATTATTACTTATCTACGAAGTGTAAAAGTGTTGTTTATTTTGTTACTTTGACAGAAACGATTTTTCAAGTCCAAAAATACCCTCCGACATTGATGAAGATATTAACTTATTTAAGGTTCCAAATCTATTAGCAGAAAAAATAGTTATAGTGAGTTCACTATATGGTTATAAAGAATGTCCCAAAAGAAACACAGAATTTCATAATGAGGAAAAAATATTTTATTACCTAATTTAAAAGTTGGCAATGTTTTTACATGTTTTTGAAAAGTAGACATTGCCATTAAATATGAAGGAGAATATGGCGCATCATACCTGACTTTCGTTGATAACTCTCCAAATTTCTACCACATTTCTACATTCAGGAATGTTTTCATTTGAGCAGAATAAACTTTGGACTTTACGAATCCCTCAGGAAAAAGACGTATGATCTTTGTGGCCAAGACATTTCTCTGTTACTTGATATGGTTCTTCTATTAAATTTCTACAGTAACAACCGAACCTGTTTGTTCAAATTTGGCAACTAATCTTTACACAGTCATTTAATTCGGGGCGTTCCTTACCGAAAATTCCACGTAATTTGCCCACACTCTTAGTTACACACTCTCAGTTACACACTCTCCATACTTGTAATGAGTTTTAATAACCTTCACTCACACATCCATAACGCTCTACTATGTATAACCACAACAACATGTGACCCTGTACAGTGCCGCCAACTCTTCGGTATGAAAATGGCTCTCAATTCTCTTTTGTTACTTTTGAGACACACTATATACTTTGTTTAGTTGGAATAAACAAATTTACAAATTTAGGTATAAACTTTATATTGTTTTTTGATAAACGAATCAGTTTTCAATCTGGGTTCAAGTAAGTTTGGAAAAAACATTTTATTTTGATGTCCGGAAGTTATTCTTCCTCTGTGTCTCATTACCTAATGGTTACTGTACAAGAATATGTTCCCTTCGACTTTATCTTGTTAAAGCAGAATGGAGACATATTCCTTTAGGAAAACATAAAATTACACCAGTGTACCAAAATGTGAAATCTTTATTAACAAGTTATTTCTAAATCAATTTATATATTTTGAATAAATGAATATAAATTTTATATTCCGAAAGTTTTCGTGCTGTTTCTAATTTCAATATTAAGATATGAAAGGGAATGTGTGGGCGACATTCATTTTGTTCGATTATCGATCTCCGCACATAATTACGTCTATTCAAGTATGTCTTCACGTTTGGGTTTTTTCCGTAATTTTTTTTTATTTTATATCCGCGCAATTACTTACTTTTTGACCTAGTATATCTAATGGGGTGGGGACACATTTCCGGACAGCTATTAGTTCCAGACAAAGCTAATTAAATATGAGTTCTAATCTACAGTAGCAACATTTCGGGAATAAAATTGTATGGAATTGGTGATTGTATTTAAATGGAGCACGCTTCTACTGAGTGAAGACTGAAATGCCGCTTTAGATTCTAAGAAACTGCACTGCAATAAAAAGTATGGTAAAATTCCTGGAATTTTCCATGGTAACTTGTTTCCACAGAATGTTCAAGTAAAATTCATGTATAGTCAATCAAAACGACTATATTTATTACATAACTGTTTACCTGCAACATGACTTTTACTTAAACATAGGTTCGAGGAATTTTGCCATAATTTGTATTGCAATGTTCACTTATTTGCAGTAAATTTGCTTTTGAAAAGCTAATTGAAAGACTTATTCAGATACCTAGTACTAACGCCTAATGCTGGGTTAAGTATAATAAAAGATAATAAAGAAGCTACATCTATTCGGTCGGGAACAGACATATGTTGGGTGGGTAACAGCGGAAAAATACTTTTAGAAAAACAACAAAATGTTGCATGGCACTAGAGTAATTAAGAAACAGTATGTTCTTTTTGTATTCTGAAAAGCAAGTTAAAGCTGCCAGAACAAAGAAAGATATAAGGATTTTCGAAACGCTTGCATATGTCAAATTTTTTGTAAAATGACGATTATCTCGAAAACGGTTAGATTTAGGTATAACCGGAAGTGCTACGTTAACGGCATCATTTTCATTGAAGAGAGCATATCTGATAACCCCCGTAAACAAAATTTCAGAGTCATATTGTCTTTGTTGCCACTTACTGTGAAGAACCTGTATATTTTTAAGATGTTGAATTTTATACACTTTAAAAAGCATAGCATCTTATAATTTTTGAAATGGGGCATCACTGTGTATTATTATGTAATATTTGGCTTTATTGAACAGTCAGGAAAATTTATTATTAGAAATAAAATTAGAATACTATTGGAAAATTTTGTTTGAAAGTCATATCACCGGAACATTACAAAAGTGTACCCGACATTTTAGAAATATACTTTAAACAGATTAGTCTGACACATTACATTTACATATCCTACAGGGTATATCTTCTTTAACATTAAAGATACAGTTTCATTAAGCCTTACGTCATTGTAATAAAACATGACATAATATAAAGCATCCCATTTCCCTTATGTGATGAAAGCGTTTTATTTTACTTTTACTGACACAGGAGCAGTATGCCGAGTAACTACCCTGCATGAACCACAAATTTTGCCTTACTTCTAATAACATGTTGCCCTATATCTCGAAACCAAATTAAGATATCAAAGTTCCTCTTTGACAATTGACACTCTCGAAAATATGTAATCGATATTTGTATTGTATATTAACTTCGAAAATGCGACACTCTATTCAGATAAATTAAAACACTTATTCCATTTGAGAAGCTCATGTGCGTACAATTAGAAGCTTCTAGAATCCCACTCCGATAGAATACAACAGACCTAAAACATATGAGTTAATCGGCATCACAATAGGGATATTCTCAATCAAATAATCGAATCGGGATAATTGCTGTGGAACACAGAACTTGGTGGATCTAATACTGCTTTTGCTTGACAGTAAATCAAAGATAGAGGAGTCACGTTCAAAGAAATCCGGGATCTCTGTAGGCGGCTGATATCTATTGGGACGTGTCAATTATACAGGGATGGCCAGAAGTATGGAATAAAATTCATATCTATTAAATGAGTATTTTTTTTAAAACGCCGAAACACGTTAACTGATTTTGATTTTTTCCCATCTTTCGGTTACATAATAATTAATTTTTCTTGGACCCCCTAACCCCCAGCTACCCCTACTTTTTTTTTCAAATGGAAACATAAGGCATGAGGGGGCTCGTTGAAAAGCTTATAGAAAACTGAATCCAGCCATACCAAATAAACAAGTTTTTTTTTTTCATTTAGAAATTGAAACAACTGGATAATTTACAAAAATAAACTCAATGTCGCAAATGCTGAAAATGTCCTCCATTCACTATTTGGCATTCTCCAAGAAGATAGTAAAAGCTGTCCACAGCATTCTGAATGACTTCAGCTGGTAAATTATGCATCTCCGCCCTAATTTTGTTCTTTAAATTCTCAATATTATCCGGTCTGTCTTGGTAGACTCTTTATTTCAAATATCCCCAAAGAAAATAATCCAGGGGTGTTAAGTCGGGGAATCTTGGCGGCTATGCAACTGTACCCCGTCTACCAATCCAGCGATTTGGAAACATTTCATCTAAGTATCTTCGAACATCAATACCAAAATGTGGGGGAGCGCCATCTTGTTGGAACCAAATTCTTTCATTCGGTATATCTGGATCAATTTCATGAGGGAAAATCACAGCTAGAGCAGGTATCAGGTCAATTGTTAGGAAATCCAGGTAGCGTGCGGCAGTAAGATTTTCTTCAAAAAAGAATGGGCCCAAGATTCTGTTGTTGATGATACCTGCCCATACATTAACTTTTTGTGGATGCTGCGTATGCGATTCGCATGTCCAGTGTGGATTTTCCTGAGACCAAAAGCGATAGTTGTGCCTGTTAACCACTCCATTTAAATAAAACGTAGCTTCATCCTTAAAAAGTACGTCTCGTTGAAAACTATTATTGTCGTCACACCGTCTCATCATTTCTTCACAAAATTGTAATCGCCGATCATAATCGTCTTCCAAATGCTCTTGGACAAGACAAGCCTTATAGGGGTGGTATTTCTCTTGTTTCAGAAACATTCGAATTGCAGTTCGAGAAGCATCGTGATTGCGGGCCAATGAAACAGTTGAAGTTTTAAAAAAAATAACTCATTCAAAGGATATGAATTTTATTCCGTACTTCTGGCCATCCCTGTATACTAATGCAATATTCAAATTGCGTAAAATAATGCATGCTACTCACAAACTGTCCGAATTTCAGAGGCAGTTCAGAATATTTCAGGAACTTCTACAGAGGGAAACAGTCGATTTAATTTTAACTTTGATATTATTATTAACTTATTTTGTGTGTCGACGTTATGGCAGAGTGTAAAATGTAGTTAATATTAATTGATTTACAATAAAGTTGCAAATACAGGTTGTTCATGATGAAAGGCACAAATTCGTTTAAAATTCAGGTAATTATTTTGTGGGAAAAACGCTTTAAGTTGAGGATTTTTTGACATATGTCATCATTGATTGTTTTAATGGAACATCCTGTATATTATACAATTTTTAAATTGTACGGTAAATTCTGAACACTTTTTGTATAACATACCATATCTCTAAAATCGGCGGTTTTTGTAACAATGACGTTATGTTCTTTTTGAGAACCCCTGTATACAATTTTCTTGTCAGAAAATCTGCAACTAAAAATTCTAATCAATGTGTCTGAGCGTTTTTCCACAAAATAATTACCTGAATTTTAAACGAATTTGTTCCTTTCATCACTAACGCACTGTATACAAAAACAAGCAAATACTAAAATCTTGCCACATTTTTTTGTACCTACATATAAATTAGCATTAATAAAACGAAAAGCCATTGTTTTTGGAGCGTGCTAAAGTCAATTTACAACGCTGAAACAAATCCAAGGAAATTAGACTGATTCTCAATTGCCCACGTTCTACAACAATAACAGTTCGTTTAACATTAACGTTTAACCAAAAATGGATTTTAAACAGCACTTAATTTACTGTAAACTTGAATTCAAAACAGGCTAGACACAATGTATTTTTTCCATGATGACAATACATCGGACTTCAATCGCATGAACAAAATATAAAAACATTATACAGGGTGATTCATCAACAATGGGAAAGTCGAAAGCTGAAGATACTACACGAGAAATGGTGACCATTGGCGCAAAAATGCCTTATCCGAAAGTTGATAGTTTCGGAAATACAGGGTGTTGAATGTTAAAATTTTAAATCGTTTTTATTATTCTGAAAATATATAGGTTAGGAACTTGAAAATTTGTGAAACTATATTTTTTTTAGGCGACGAATAAGATGCGTGTTGTAATTTCAGCATTGCTCATAGAGGACGCCACTTACGACCAATTTTACCGAAAATTTAGTTAATAACTTTTTACCCTGTATATTTAACATAAAACTTGATTCAAAACCTGAAAAAGCTATCATTTTTCCATTAATTTTGTACTCTTATTTAATTTCGGTATTTCGATGCGTTTTCGAGAAAAATCGATTTAACGAACACTATGTTTTGATAATATGAGAAATAATTAAAAGCGAAACAAACCAAGTGTTTCTTCGTGTTATTATAACCTAACAATAAAACAAATGAAATTCGTAATAATGATTTCAAGTCAGTGTTTGAAGAATCTACCGTTGACACTTATACACTTTACACGTTTTCTGAGAGATCTTCGAGTTTGAAACAACATATTGGGATTGCGTCTGACTTCGTTGGCAGCGATTTGTATTCTTTGTCACAACTTTTCACACCAGCCAATAGATTCTTTGTACACCATATCTTTCATTCGAGACCAAATAGAAAAATCAAGAGGATCGAAGTCCGGACTTCTGGATGGCCAAGCAAAAATGCTTACATGCCCAATCCAGTCATTTGGAAAAACTGCATCTAAATATGCACGCACTGGCCAAGAAAAATGCGGTGGAGCTCCGTCATGCATGAACCACATGTCTCTTCTTAAATAATGTGGAACTTCTTCAAGTCGTGAAAGCATTTTTACTCGGCCACCCAGAAGTCCGGACTTAAATCCTCTTCATTTTTCTATTTGGAAGAATATATTGGTTCGTGTGAAGAGTTGTAGCAAAGAATAAAAATCGCTGCCAACGAAGTCAAACGCAATCCCAATATGTTGTTTCAAACTCGAAGATCTCTCAGAAAACGTTGTGTAAATGTCAACGGTGGATTCTTCGAACACTGATTTTAAATCATTATTACGAATTTAATTTGTTTTATTGTTAATTGTTGTAATAACACGAAGAAACACTTGGTTTGTTTCGCTATTACTTTCTCGTATTATCAAAACATAGTGTTCGGTAAATCGATTTTTCTCGAAAACGGATCGAGATACCGAAATGAAACAAGAATACACAATTAATGGAATAATTGCTCTTTCAGGTTTTGAATCAAGTTTCATGTTAGACATACAGGGTAAAAAGTTATTAACTAAATTTTCGGTAAAATTGGTCGTAAGTGGCGCCCTCTATGAGCAACGCTGAAAATACAACAGACATCTTATTCATCGCTTAAAAAAATATAGTTTCACAAATTTTCAAGTTTCTAACCTACATATTTTCAGAATAATCGTAAAAAAACGATTTAAAACTTTTAAAAATTTAAAACTCAACACCCTGTATTTCCGAAACTATCAACTTTCGGATAAGGCATGTTTGCGCCAATGGTCACCATTTCACGTGTAGTATCTTCAGCTTTCGATTTTCCCATTGTTAATTAATCACCCTGTATAATCGATCTTGTTCTAATTGTCAGTGTTGCGAGAAACAACTACCGCGAGGGCTAATATGACCCTACCGGCATTGAATTATACCCGCAACACCTAGTGCAACAGCTAGGATCGTTCGTCAGTTTAACCCACTAGACACAGATCGGTCTGTGTGTCTTCTGAATAAGATATTTGAAAAATATTTACTCAGGTTTAGGTAGTAATGACTAAAGTGGGTATTTTTGAAGAGATATTTTCAGTATAATTTAATCAGTTTTAATCCAAATATTGTTATAAATGAGCAAAATTGTCAAAAAGCTTAGTAACTAATGAAAACATACTCAATAAATTAACAAAGTAAATTCAGTCAGAGCTTTCAATGTGTTCACTCACACCAACTTTTTAGTGTAATATTAATCGTATCATTAAATATAACGATGTACCTAAGACCCCAAAGATCAAATTGGAAAGGCTACATGGACTTGCCAACATTGGATTAAATTAAATTCAGTTCACATTGCAATAACCGCGGTGCAATTCACTTTTAAAAAACTTCTTTTTTTAGTTGGAGAGTAAACTTCAGAAGCTTTTTATATAAGTGTTTGCTTTTCGTCTGATTTCTAGTGTCTATCTGGCGGCGATCAATCGCTGTAACTTCTAATCCACTCCTTCGACCTCTATTATTACTCGAAATAAGAGACTGAGCATAAAAATTGCTTTATCCCGCGCTGTCGAACACATCAGACATGGCAGATGCTGGGTTAATTTTAATTGAATTCAATTGATACCACCTCATCTGGAACGTGATAATGCTGTGTTCAAACCTACGCTTCATCTCGATATGAACATCGCGTTAAGTCGTGGTCAGGTCATTGCTGACCTGGAAAAAAAATACGTTGGTGTTTAATCTGATTCGAATTCGAGTTTTCAGTAGATTAAGGCTGTTATGAAGTCCATCTGCGGTTAAATGAAGTGCTGTTAATGGAGAATGTAAGCAACCTTTATGGATCTAATTTTATATTATTTGTTGGAAATTAATTTAATGCCATCCAGAGGCAACTAGTTTTTGTGTTCTAGAATTTCTACTCAATATACTTTTAAAAAATTGAGAGAAATTTCACTTACATCGCAATGTCCATGCCGGATTTAGTGAAATTTTCACTCTGTTACTATGGGTGCAACAGAGCAGTGAGAAAATTTTACTCTTAATTGTTCTTTATGTTATACAAAATAAAGTAAAATATAGCTCAATCGGGAGTAATTAAAATTAATAATTAAAAAATAAATAAATAAAAAAAATAACAATAAAAAAATTAAAAAACAAATAAATAAATCAATAATAATGAAATTTGTTGCTTTTGCTGAAATAGTTTAACTAATAAATTATCAATTTTCACACGATCTGGTGTGGACGGAAATTTTGACGGATTTGGTTATAATTGAGCGGATTTTCATGAAAACATTTTTTCCCCACAATTTTATTCTGGAAAAGTATGCTTATGTAAGCATACTTGAACTAACGTAATTTTATATCTAACTGAAAATCCTGCAAAGTAAAGAAATTGTTTTACTGTAAAGCTGAAAGCTCTTTCAGTTTATTTATGGAAACCCTTATACTCCTTTCTTGAGGTATAAAGAACCATTTATTTATTCAACATTTTACATTTCGTGCAATCTTTAAGAAAACAGCTCGACGAATTTACGCACTTTTCCAATTCCGCCATAAATTTCAAAATATTACAGCGGGGGGTTACTCTACCATGAGTGGATGATATGTTCCCAAATATTTTTCACGTTACGTACATCCAATTTGCTGTTCAGAATTGAATCACCTTGGGATCTTATATGCACAGATAAGAGACACGATGAGAATACTTATAAAGGGGTGCTCGAATTCCTAAATTTGCATGAAAGTTAATGCTATACTCCAAAGGAGAGAAAGTAATGTGATCGAAACATCCTTTCCCAAATTTGGATGTATTTATTTTCAGAATACGAGCAATTACTTAATGAAATGCATCAAGGGAACTTTCTATATCTGTGTGTAGTCCGCTCGACCATTTCCATACTTTGTTTACAGAGAAACACATAAGTCAAGACTAAACCCGTTAGATTATAAATTTCAAAGCTTCACGACTTCAATGTCACACTTTATAAGAATTCGATGAAATGTAATAAAAATAAAATGAGAATTCTTCCAAAAGTAAGGCAAAGTATTTAAAAAATTCCGTTAAGTTTTAAATTAATTTGCCTTAACATTTCAAAAGTTAATTTTCAGTCCCCAATTTGCTCTTGTAACGATATTGAAAATATCAATATATCAACCATGCAACTAGACATCTTTGGAACATTTAAGGAGCATTTTTGAGTCCAAAAGACATTCTAAGAAACACAATATCCATTACCTCTTGAAAACGCTGTTTTTCTCAAAATCTTTAGGATCCATTTCTATTTAATGATATAATGTTGCAAAATATTAACCCCGTCCTAAGTTGTCAAGACCGTCATTTGTGCTGGGTATAGAAATTGCATCTGGCACCTTTTTTCAATTTTCTGTAATCTGTCGCAATTTCAAACTTCCCTTTTCTTCTGTTGTCTATTTTGTTCGGAATGACCACGTCTTGTTTTGTTCAAGCATGAAATTTATTAGTTGTTTGACTTTATTGTCAATTTGTTAAATCGTTAATATTGTTGAAGACTGGTTTATTATACTTCAATATAAATAAAAATCGGGTAATTTATTGACCAATGAGTTTGCAAACTTTAAATTTAATTTTTCCAAAAGCTAAAATTTCGTGACAAACCTTATTTTCCAAATATAAAAGCAATCGGCTTGCGTTGATTTTTTCACTCTCATCATCTTGCCAAATGTCCTTTTTGTATAAGAAATCAGGTATTGTTTATAATTAAAATATATGTTTCATGTCCAAATATATTATAAAAAATACCAAAGTAGGACTATTATATTATCTTCAGTTTTGCTACATGGGCATCAATTTTTAATGTGAATAACGTTACTCAATAAAAATTTTCTGTACGTTAATAACATTTTTGTACCAAATTGTTTAATAGCAAAATAAAAAATTAATAAGATTAACCTCTTAAATTCGTGGACACACTTATATGGAATTGACTATAAGAATGAATTTCTTCCGTTCGTGTCGCAAAATTCGCTAGAAAGCAATACTTTAAAATATATTTCCTAATTTTTATTTTACAATTTTACAAACCAAAATTTCGTAAATATTAGTAAAACGCTTCACTGTTTTTAAGAATGCTACTTATTTTACCACCTTTACTTCCTAAACGGCTAGTTTGTTCAATCAACAAAATTATAGAGGATTCCTATTAATTAAGTATACAGAATCAACAAATAATAAATACTTGTTATCGTTCCTGTAAGGTTAAATTGGCAACATTAAGTTTGTAATTAAATAATACCTTAGCATTTCTAACTGACATAAATAAAGGGTTTTCATTGAAACTTAAACACAAGAAGGAAGATAAGGAAAACCAATAACCGTTCAATTCGGAAAAAATATTATCCCCCAAATTGAGGCAGAAAATTGCCCAGAGCCAGGTCGACCATAAAAATGATTTAACTTTTCGGAAAACGTAGGAAGGTTCCTATTTTATCTTAACCGACAATGGCTATAAATATCTCTGAATCCTGACTTAATGTTATTCAAGTCTAGATAACGGGAAAACCCCTATCGATGGATGCTTTGATGCTTCTTTGTTAGAAGTTTTGATACTTTAGATTTTCCACGACTTTCAACTTATATCAAAAGCGTACCTAAAATTCAGAGAATATGTAACTTTTGCCCTATTTTTGAAATAAAAGAAATATAAGTAATAAATATTTTCCAATGAATATCTAACACGTATAATCCCGATTTGTCTTACTTATTTGTTTCTAAAAATATTTACTGTAAAAATTGGAAACGATTTTTTTTATTTTGAAAGATTGCATTGCAAAGTTTCATAAATACGAAAATTTCATTATTAAAAAAATAAACTGAAAGAATTTCAAAATACTCCAAGGGAAAAGCTGATAGTATGTAACTATTTGCAGTGTAATGTTTTCAAAAGACCTTATTTTCCCTATATCCAAATAGACAATAGAAATAGAACAATCTGGGCCTGTGTTATCTGTGCCTCTAAAAGTGCCACTTCTCGCGCATGTTTCTCCATTAATGGGAAAGTGAATGTCGATGATAAGATCTGATATGCCTCTAAAGTTCCTTTAAAATGCTTCGCAGATGCGAAAGATGCGAATAGGCATTCTTTCGTCCGAAATACATATATTTTTTCTTTTTAGTGACGCAAAAATACAATACACACAAATAAACAAACAATAAGGCGGATGTTATAACAAATAAATTGTTATTTATCATATTAATAAATTGACGTTTCTGTCAATAAGCTGGTAATTTAATAATAACATTAAGAATAGTTTGCTATTAGTTAATGAAAAATGTTTGATAACTTATGACTATGGGACATTGATTAGGTAAAGTTATTTATCTGAAATAAAATTTAATACAAACGAAAAATAAGAAATGCAAAATTAAATTTAAAGAATATTCTCGAAATAATTTCCACTTTGCTGCAAGCATAACCTAATACGTCTGTTGAAGTTATAACGCACTCGCACAAACAGTTCTTGGTTATTGCGAAAGTCATCTGCTGCCTGAAATATTCTTACGCGTAGTTCTTCTAAGGAGGCAACAGGAGTGGCATAAACAATACTTTTTATGTGTCCCCACAAAAATAAATCCATAAGCGTTACGTCTGGTGAACGTGCAGGCCAACAAATAGGTCATCATGACCACGACCAATCCAGCGATTCGGGTAATTTAAATTTAACCATTCTCTAACGTCAAGTGTACTATGTGCAGGCGCTCCATCGTGCATATACCACATCACCTGACGTGTAGCGAGGGGTACATCCTCAAGTAATGTTGGAAGATTTTCGTTCAAAAATCTAAGATACTCGGCCGCTCCAAGCCTGGTGGAAGAATAAAAGG
Source organism: Anoplophora glabripennis (assembly GCF_000390285.2). Classification (NCBI taxonomy): domain Eukaryota; kingdom Metazoa; phylum Arthropoda; class Insecta; order Coleoptera; family Cerambycidae; genus Anoplophora; species Anoplophora glabripennis. Next base: position 459,737 of record NW_019416216.1, on the reverse strand, counting down.
ACCGACCAGAGTATTTCCTACAATTCCCATCCAAACTGAAATTATGTTGACATCTTGAAACAAATATTTCATGACTATTTCCTTCCGACCATGAATGAACATTATGAAGGTTTACTGCACCTACTCTAGGAAAATTTGCTTCATCGGTGAAAAGTATATTCATTAGGAAATTTAAGTCACGCCTGGAAATATTAATGTACCATTGACAAAAATCCACGCGGTTAGGTAAATCAGGGTCATTCAATTCTTGCACGGGTTGATGGTGAAAAGGGTATAAAAGATTTTCATAAGCTACATTCCACACAAGACTGTGAGAAACTTGCAGTTGCCTGGACACCTGTCTTGTGCTTGTACCACGGTCTTTTTTTAGATGTTCCAGTATAGCTTCCTCAGTTTCAACAGTTCGGACATTACGCCTTCTTCCGGCACCCTCACGATTGGGCTGAATTTTACCAGTTTCGCGAAGCCTTCTTTCCACCGAGGCCTATGTTTGTCTATGAGGAATCGGTCGATTTGGATGTATTTGGATCTTACTGCAACGTTACTATTTTTCTGGATTCAAAAAACACTTGGAGCATGTCGACATATTCGTCATTGGTATACAGGGTGTTTATTAATTGAATGCCGATACTTAAGGGTGTCAATCCTTGGGTCATTTTAAGAAGAAAACTTAATATCAACATATGTCCTAAACCTCTTAATTTTTGAGCTACAGGGTGTTACAGTTTTAAGAAAAAATTTACTTTTTATTATAATTTTCTTATCACTCCAGATATTTTTATGAAATTTTGTACACACCTATTAATCATTAAGGAACATTATTTGATGTAAAAAATGTTTTAAAATATTTGCCAATGACGTCCGTACGAGGTTTGAACTAAACATTTTTGAAGAAAAAAAATGATACGCCAATAATCGTCAACAATACCAGCAATAACATTTATTGAAAACTGTTCTTGACACAAATGGTTATTATGGAAATTTCGTATTGAGTTTCGAGAAAAACTAGCTTCATCGGTAAAAAGAATGTACCTGTCAAATAACGGATTTTCCAGCAGCTTTTGAAGAAACCACTCACAGAAATTAATGCGCAACGGGAAATCTCTAGGGAGTAATGCCTGGACTCTTTCAATGTGATATGGATATAACAAATTTTCGATAAGAATTTTCCAAAGTACGTGTGAAACATTAAATGTTGCCGCGATTTTCCTCGTGCTAGTTTCGGGGGGGTTCTCCTCAATTTTATGCAAAATTCCTTCTTCAAGTTCCGGTGTTCTTACTGTTTCAGGTACTCCTTTAGCACTGTGGTCTACTTTTAAATTTCCGATTTCGTGAAGACGTCTATGAATCCCAGAAAATGTTCTCGGATCGGGTAGTACGCGATTTGGATACCGCTCTTGGTATATCCTGGCTCCTAGCTTCGTATGCATTTCCGGCGGCAACCCCATAAGTAAAATGCATGTCAGTTAATTCACCGATTGTAAAATTTACCATTTTTTATGAGATATAGAGAGGAGGTATCTCCTACTCTAATAATTTTTTAATAATGAAAAATCAATGTCAACTTTATTGNAGTATGTACAAAAAGATCACGCGGTTTTTGTAATAACCAGAAAAAATTTCCACCACCGAATAAATAAATTCTAATCACATTCCGGTAAGCTTTTCCGCATGTCAGTTGTTTATTTCAGTTTATCATAACTTGGTGTTAAAAATATCAGAATAGATAACCAATAACCACAATTCAAGAACTGAAATATCTTTGTTTTCTCATTTATGCATATAATGTTTATAAGGATAACAGAAGCAAAATGGCACTGAATTATTATCTAATATTCGATTTTGGTTTTTACTATTTCCATATCTTTTCAGCTTTTCACTTAAATGAACCAAATTTCTTTTTTCTTCCAGACATTCTGTTCGTGATCACCATCGAGAATCTCTATTAAATTATTTTTCATATATTTTTCTACGGCTCCGAAGAAACAGAAGTTATATAGCGCTGATGAGCGCTCTTGCCCAGGGAGTGGAAGCCACCCCTTCTATGAAGTGAAAAATAAAATATTTAAATAACCCCAGAAAACGATAAAGCAATCAATTTTAAGCAAAAAGTATCGTATGAACATTTTTCGATAAGTTATTGATGATTGAAAATGTACATTTTTTTATTAAGATAGACGTTTTTCAGTAGTTTTTCTCGAATAACTCGGACATAGACTTTCTATGAAAAAATAACATCACGAAGAAAAGGAAGGTTATAGAAAAAGAAAATGATAGATTTTTTTTTCATTTATCTGGGTGCAATAAGTGCTGAGAAATGGCTGGTTGAAAATAATTTCATGTTCGTCAGAAACTAAATAGGAAACATTTAACGTAAAATAACTAAAAAAATTCTATTTTTCAAGAAAAATGCACAGAACATTTTTTAAAGTACTTTAAAAAAATTTTAAAATGAACTTGACTTTAAATCATTAGCGTAAAAATTAACAGAGCTATGATCAAAATAAAACTGTTAATTCGCTTTTTCGGAATAAAAATTACTACAAAAACTGACGAATAAAATTAAAGGTAATCCTTCTACAATTTACATTTTTTATGTTCTAATAATATATTATACAAGTTTAAGTGGTTTAGAATGCATATTTCACTCGCTCACTTGTGTTGCAATAGTTTCACTTATAAAATTTTAGTTGTACTCATACTAATAGAGTGAATATTTCACTCAATCTCTTTAATCGGGTGTGGACAGGAATTGATACATTTTGAGTAAACAGTGTAAATTAGATTTTATTTAAACAAACTACTTCAAATCTAAATTAGTGTGAGGAAAGAGAAACAATGAAATGAAATGCCACCTTTCAACCGTTACGAAGCTACTAAATTATGCGAGCTGCTCGAGATGCAGCTATCTAGCTGGTTTTCGGCTGCATTAGAAGAGAACCCAACTGAGCTTCGTCTTATTTCGCCATAAGTCAGAATTTGAGCTACCAGTGAGCCGTGATGTTACTGCTATTTTGATGTGATTTGGGTTTGGATTTGGTATTCGTTATAGGACTAAACTATTAGAATAATAATAAAAATAATATTTAGTATTTATTACATCAAATTTTGATAAAGAATACATAATTTCGGTGGTTGTGTAGCTCTGTAGCGATTATTTAAGGGCAGATAAAACCTTAAAAACCATATGCGAGTTATTGGGTCGTTGTCTACAGGAAGCTGCGGCTAGTTGACCAACCCCTAGCAGTTCTGATTCGATGAATTTCGACAGCACTAACCGTAGATAACTTGAAATTATAACAATTTTGGAAGATAACACTTTTATTTGTCTTAATTACAGCTTTATGTGAAGTTGAATCTATAATCGTCCTTCTGAGCGGCTGGTTGGGTATTTATACTATTTATTATCAGCTAGCAACTCAGCAGGCGATTTTCCATTGTCAGCAGAATAATAATAGAAACTTATAAGTAAAGAATTGTTATAAAGCAATATATGAATAATGTGAAAATATATATACAGGGTGTTCGGATAACATTGCTATGCACTATGCAGTTCTATTCTATTGGTACACTGAAATAATAAATACGTCCAATCTTAATATTGCTTTTCAAATTGTCATGTTTTTGAACCTTCGATGAACTGTTTGGGAAGATAAATATTTTGTAGTGATGGGTACTAAAAGGTCTTGGTTGAAAACATAACTGAACTACTTCAGTTCTATTTATTAAATGAAAGACATTTATGCTAGCATAAATCAGTTCAATTCTATATTATTTGAATAAATTTGTTGTGCGAATATGCAATAAAAAGCAAAATACACATTCATAATTTTGAATGTACTAAAATTGCCCCAAATAGTCCAGAGATCAACAATTTTCGTAATTCTGTATGGTAATGCTGCAAAATTGTTGCTTTTTAATAAGGCTTGTGACCAAGACAGTACCGCCGACTATAAAAAAATATGTTATTTCTTTCACGTTTCCGTGGTGTAGTGGTTATCACATCCGCCTAACACGCGGAAGGTCCCCGGTTCGATCCCGGGCGGAAACATTTTTATGATTAGATTGATTTTGTATTTACTGCGAATTAAATCATTCTATAGAGTGAACAAAAAGATCGTGTATGAAATACATGTATATGGTAGCAAACTTCATTTTTAGATTTCTTGCTTATTCTAAAATGTACACAATCGAGTTTTGACCATGCGCACGCTCGCTATTTAACAGGCTATGGCTTTTTTGTGTGTGTGTGTGTTGTTGCATTTTTTCTATATATACTTATTTGTACTAGATTCGTACAAAAATATATAGGGTGTCGGAAAATACATGTACAACGGTCCCCCCAAAAATTCATTGGCTAAGAATAACCCTTTTTAGCTCAACCCGTCTGTATCTAAATCGCTTAGTTTTGCTTCTATAGAGGGTTTGAATAAGTTATGAATCGCCCTGTATATTTAATGAATATTATCACTTTATGAGTTTTTGTAATACATTTTTGAAAAAATTTGATAAGCAGATTTCCTCAATTCTCAGCTACTAATTTCGGGAATTTTGTGGCCTGAACAAGCTAGATTCTATTGCAAGTATAATATCCCTTCAATTTAATAAATCTTGAAAGTTATTAATCTTCTGGGTTATTGGACAAAGTAACCCAATTATTAAGAAAATAATTCACGTGGTATTTACAATCATAATTACAAAAATAATAGTAATAATTCAAAAAGTAATAAGTATATTTCTTTACCGTACATTCCAAAACTTTCTGAAAGTATTAAAAAAGTTTTAAAAAATTATATCAATGTAGCATATAACAACAATTTTTTTTTTACAAATCTAAAGTAATAATCCTGATCAAAATAGAACAAATGTTGTTTATAAAATAAATTGTAATGACTGTAGTGGTACCTACAGGTCAAACAAAACAATATTTACATAAGAGAATTATTTATGATTATAAATATAACATTGGAAATGAAAATATTAATAGTACTGCCTTGTCAAAACATGCCATAGAAAATAACCATAATTTCGATTTTGATAATATTAAAATTCTTAATAACGAAAGTAATTATCATAAAAGATGTATTTTAAAAATGAAAATTTAATTAATAATAACAGTGGCACTGATGGATTATCACGTATTTATTTTTAAATAATATTGCAAATTTTTACATTTTCTATTACTTTAAAATAAAATTTAATTTCTACTATCTTGTATACCGTCTATGAAACCTATACGATTTCTTTGGAACATTCCTTACCTCGACTTTGGTGGGTTTAAACAGATATTTTCACATTTCATTTCGCAGTTGACTTGTTAATTTCTAAAAATTGTGTGGCATTACAATAGAAAAATTGTAATAGTATTATGTTCTGTATAATATGTTTAAAGATAAAGATTTTAAACAATATTGTTGACCAATGTGTTTTTAAATTGTTTTTAATAATTTTATTGTTTTATTTTGTGATGTTATCTGAAGATGAGATAAAACCCGAGACGATCTTAATAAACAATTGTTAAAAGGAAAAATAGTTTTATAAACAAATTATTTACTTTGACCAATAACCCAGAAGATTAATAACTTTCAAGAATTAATTATATGGCCGGGAAATTATATTTTTATGAATCAATTTAATAATGTTTATAGTTTTACGTCAGCACATTAATCGTTTGCTGAGGTTAGGAAAAAGGAGATCCTTTACCAAATTATTCATAGAATTTGAGGCCAGGTTTAATTATTGTTTAATGGTATCTTTCTTGTCTTGCTTGTAAAATTTATGCCCCCACCCACATAAATTTATGTATCTATTCACTTTCAGTTGTTCGAACATCCGGATATAAAAAATGACTTCCTATTTTTCAAGTTTCCGTGGTGTAATGGTTATCACATCCGCCTAACACGCGGAAGGTCCCCGGTTCGATCCCGGGCGGAAACAAGGGTATAACTAGTTAATTTTTCCCATTAATTTTTGTTTTAAAGCACTTTTGTTGAATTTTCAGTTACAAACTTTAATACTCAGCAGAAATATATCACATTTTGTTAAATCTATTTTGCAACTAGAACTAGAAGAATATTTCTTTGAGTTACGTTATTCTGAAAAAAATAAAGTATATGAAAAATAAGAATATTTAAATACTTGCCCATGAATATTTTAATAAAATAACAAACATGAATAAGAAATTAAACATTTACAAATAGAAATTATGACATACCTTTTGAATTAATTATAAGATCAAAATGAACTACAGTGAGACATACTTGCAGAAGAAACATTTTCATAGCGTTATAATATTTTTTAATTATATGCAGCCAATAATTACCAAGAACCAGTTCGTAGTGTTCTTAAATAAATAAAAATTTATTTCTTTGTAATAAACTAAATACATGAACTAATCAAGGATATATTCTCCTTCGTTTTTTACAACTACCTACCAACTCTCTGAAGTGTTTCCATTCCATGCATGAAGAAATTCGATGGTTTAAAAGTGAAAAATTTACCAAGACGATTTTGAAGCATCACATCGTCATTGCAGGATATTATTCGAAGGAAAGATGGAAATGTGATGAGGCGAGATCAGGAGAATAGAAACTCAGTAGCGATGATTACCTTCCCTGGAAGCAATTCATAGTAGACGATGTTTTTTTTTGTTCCACCAAATGCATAACATCAGGTTACCCGAATGGATATCAGCTTTTACTCTGAGTTAAACTTTTGTTAGGGCTAGGCCATTATTTTATATTCTTAACATTAACATAAGGGCACCATTTTTCGTCACCAGTAACAATGTGAGACGAAAACTGTAGATGTTGAGTCAGCAAAGAGGCACAAATTGCGACATGTTGATTTTATTTTTGGTAACACCGCACAGCGAATTTTTTAGTTTCGCTGCAAATATCGTATGGTTGATTAGTCACAGTGCATCCTACTGGTCAATTCTTGGGTTGATTAACGTGGACCATCATGAAATAAACTGTTCAAGCGACATTCATCAATGTGAGATGTTCTTCCTGAACGTAGAAAATCGTTCATGCCGAAATGACTCTCTTTGAAACAAGAAAACTATGTTCGTGCTGTCCTTCAACAATTCGTTCAACACAAAACATGGAAGCAGTTCGTGAGAGTGTTGCTGAGAGTTCGGATCAACAATTCGGCACTGTGGTCAAGAACTGGACATTTCGAGAAGCTCTCTACATCGTATTCTTTCGAAAGATTTCCATCTTCATGCTTACAAAGTTCAATTGACTCAAGCACGCAAGCCTACTGACCACGCAGAGCGAAGAGAGTTCGTTGAATGGATTATGGAACAACAAGTAGATGCTGATTTTTTTGAACATCTTCAGTGATGAGGCTCATTTTCATCTTGATGGTTTCGTTAATCGATAAAATTTGGTGTTAAAAAAATCCACGAGTGATTGTTGAGAAACAAATGCATTCATAATGTGGCTGGATGTATCACGGACCTTCTTCTTCGAAAATGCGGCTGGTCAGGCAATAAGAGTTAACAGTGCTCGCTGTTGCGACATAATAATCTAGTTTTTTTGTGCCTACATTACAAGATATGGATATAGGCCTGTGGTTTCAACAGGACGGTGGCACATAATTGGCCGCTCAGATTATACGATTTAAAGCCGTTAAACTTTTTCTTTTTTTTTGAAGTCCGGGTATGCTATTCCATACATAACCCTGTACGCTATACTTTGTGAATCAATAAAAAATTTGCAATTTTTAATTAAAAATCTGTTTTCTATCAAAATTATTAGGTTTATTTATTTATGGGACAAGAATATACAATCATTAACTGGTCTTCAGGTACAGTAGATAGAAGTTTTCTAGATTTTTCTCTGACCTATTGCGGTCTCTAAGATATTGAGAACTCCGCCTTACTCTCATACAAGTATTTCATTTGTAGGTTAACTGATATCTTTAGAATTATAGGTGAAATGGCACATAAATTAATACTTTTAAATTCGTCTACGCGACATGGCACCATGTTAATTTCTTTAGACTTTCAAATGTTTTAAAGCCACGTGATTAAACCGGATGCCGTACATTCTTCTGCAATTTAGACGACGTTACCCGCTTTGAGATGGCAATTTTCACACGTTGAGGATGTTCCACCATCCAATTCATTATGTTAATTTTCTTTTCACTTGGCGACACATCTCTACATCTCAAAGATGCTGAGATGTTGCTAAATGCAAATTCCAGCTTTAATTACGGAAAATTGCTCGGGCATAATTATTCTGTTTCTTAAGAGTACGCTAGGATATGTTAATACTTTAAGCGGCAATTGTATTTAAATTACTCGAAGGCGCATGCTTTAAGGAGAGTAAGAAGTGTAATGCTCTATAACGCATTTAGATACTACATTTAATGTACATGGTGATCTATGTATCGCAGGAAATGAGTTTTTCTTGAAAACGACTGAAGATAATTAAATTCTCAAAACTGTGTTGTATTTTCAGTGGCCCTCACTGAAATGTAGAATAAAAATAGATGTAAACATTTACACTGTCACAGCTTCTGCTAATTTTTTTTTTCTCAAAAATATATCTTGGTCTCGATGTCATTGGAAAGACTAGCTGTAAGACTTTTTTCTATTTAGTGTTTAATTATGTGTATTTTTAACTTTTCGATATATTAACAGCTGAAAATCACTGTTTTTCAACTTCTCGGCCTTGATGAAAAATGGAGATAGAGAAAAATATGTGACAATTTATAAACATTGATGTTATGCAAAATTTGAGACAGTTTTCAATTATCACATAAATTTGAATTATTCTGTAAAATAACTAGATGTTTTTCTTTATCCTACATTAAAGTGATAAACATGAAAATATAAAATCGTTTTTATATTTATTTATCTTCCTTTGTTTGCTAAAGAAATTTTACTTGAAGAGGAACAATAAAATAAGTTGGGATACAAGAACTCGATTGGGAGAAATATTTTTTGCAAATAGAATATTTTTCTCTTAATAGATACTTTCCCACAACAATAATTTTACATAGTTTATACGAATACTTAAATAGGATCATGTTATATATTTCCTTCTACTTCCAGATATCAAAGATTGCTATGGAATCACTGTGTGGATTACATTTTCTGTTGTTTTACTGAATATGTCGTTAATTTCTCTATTAAAAAAAATATTATTATAAAAGGTTTTTATAACATCTGCAGTCTGTTTTAGGCAAAGGATATATACCTATTGTAAGCAAGCCTTTTTTTCGTAATGCTATATTACCCATCTCACTGTAGTATTTACTTACTTCTCTTACTATAAACAATTAGATATTTCTTTGGACCACTTGTAGGTCATAAAATTATCCTTTCATTAGGAAAATATATTAAAAAATATGTCCTTTGTTTAGAACACAACAGGACTACTACAAAACACCTTATTGTTGCATTCTATTTATAATTACAAAATTTGGAAACACATGTACATCATCACACTGTACCTTTAACAAATATGAAACAATCCTAACAGTTCTATTTTTGTGTCAATTTTAACTTGCATGAAACATATTCTCATTATTACATCCCATTTTTATTTTATTTATTGTAAAAAAATCAAAAAGGATAATGTCAAAGAGGTTATTCAAGAACTAGAAACTTTCTTATATCAAATTGGAAATTTCGCAATTTAAAAGTAGATAAACTTAAAGATTTGGATATCACCTTTTTTAAAAAGTTTATAAATAAAATCTAAGTAAGTATAGTTTAACCTCGCAATTCTGACACATTACAAGTAATAGTTAAGAATACCTCCTCAAAGGTATGTGCTTTCTTGCTATTACTATCCTTATTTGAACGTTTAGAATTCGCTAGTTACTACCGTGTTGATAAATGTCCTCAGATTAAATTTCAGGAGAAATCAAGTACATTTTCTAGTTTGAAAATATATACACCTATCGGTAGATAAACACATATAACGCAGCTTGTTTTACATGTTATGACTTTATTGGTCATTTAATAACATAAATTGGATGTTTGAGTAATAAACTGATGCACATTTTATAAATTATTGGCCAGTAAAACATTTTTTATTTAACTTTAAACAACATTGTACTACTTCCCTGGGATAAAATTTATACTACCATGTTTCCAATTTTAGTTAAATTGTTCCAATATTTATTGGATGCTTTCAGAACAGAGGTAATACATTATTTTAGTTGGTTTTTATAAATCTACTTAATTTATTTTTTCATAATATAGAGGTATTCGGTTATACAATTAGCAGGATTACTTAAATATTTTCGGGAAAATTATTTATGAGTTTGAGATAAGTTGGAAGCGGAGATTAGGGTCATCGTCATTTTTTTTGAGCACTGAAATTTTAGCATAAATGATATCTTTTGAAAGAGCAGGCAAAATTATATAGAAACAATATTTTCGCCTCTTTTCGATAGGATCCATTAAAATTTACAAAATGCGGGTTAAATCTTTGTCGGATGTCCCTATAAAAAATACAGTTGGTTTTGTTTTATGACGCAACACAATTAGAGGCTATTTGATTCCTTTTCAGGGAGATGTAGAGCGTGCATTGACATGCCTGAAAGGCAGTTTAAATGCCTTTCAATTTCATTTAGCATCCGCTTTTTTTATTTTTAATATCCTATATGAAATTCATAGAAAATTTTTTTTGTCATCTGAATTACTATAACAAAATACAAAACTGACAATTTGTGTCGTCATCAGCATACTGTCAAACTATATATTCTATCGAAGAGATACGAGTATCTTATCTATGTAATTTACCATGCTCTATCAAATAATGCTACTGTTTTTGAAAAAAATTCATTGGCATAAAAATATTGCACAATAAATGCTACGATAATTTTATACAATTGCTATGTTCAAATTATACAGACTGTCAGATCAAATTTATCTCTCAATTTATTAAATTTTAACTGATCTAATCAACCATTTGAAAGATATAAACAAATACAGACAAATTATCCGAAAAGGTTAACATCCTGTCAACGATACGTTTCCGGATATAAGATTATACGTACCATTTTCTTATTATTTGGAGTGCTTTTTGCTTTTAAAGTTTGTTTAACATTTTTTTTGTATGTAGAAACTTTCTGAAATGAGTATGTCACAGATAATTATTGGAAAATGTAGAACACCCCTTTTATAATTAGACCATTGTCAACTATGGCTTCCTTTTGAAAAATGTAACTTTGATCTGTAAATCAAAAGCTGTTAGAGATTTAAAAAAAATAACTAGTTTACTGGATTGATCCTTTTTAAGGAAGTATATAGCATAAAGTATCAACGTTTCAGAAAAAAAAGTCTAACTGTAGTCGCTACAGGGGTCACCAAGAATATCAATATTTAGATTTTTGGTTAAAATTTCAAAACTGAATAAATATAACGAAAATCTGAAGATTACTCACAAATTGGCCAACATTAGCAAAACTGGCAACATTGTATCTTTAATAATAACAGAGTATGACTTCAAGACAAAACAAAATATTGATTTGTATCTTCAACATGCAGCATAAACTGATTTTTTCTTATTTTTCTTTGGAATCTCATGGATATTTCCTAAAGCTTTAGTCATTATCATTTCTTCCTAAACAGAAAGGCAAATAACAAAAAGGGGAAGACTATTCTGTGAATAACCCTGTACATTTTCCATCTTGAGGGCATAACCTATTCTATTCTCTTCCATAGGTTATAAGTTGAAACATAAATTATAATCAAGTAATGCTGGAATTTACTGCCGAAGTCATAAAATTAGATAATTATCGGAGTATCCGAACCCCTCGAGGAAGCTATTCACCGACAGCTTGCGCCAGTTCCCAGGACACTCCGGCATGCCTTGCAGCCCTGCATTACTCTCCCGCCGGCGACCCTCAACTGTACAAAACTTTACGGTTATGTTTAAAGTAAGAACAAACTATCGTACATTACCTATATGCTTTCTGCAACATATGGCTCGCCGATTAAAGGGTAAATGTTACAGCTTGCTCTTGAAACTCTAGCCAATAACTGTATTATGTTAAGTAGAGCAAATTCGGTTCACATAACGGCGGAACTTTCCCGTTGTATATCAAAAGTTTCCATAAACTTGGCTATAATGTTAAAGTGCGAGCAAAATGAATACGCCTAGAAAACTTTCCGCATTCAAATCTGAGTCTGAAGACCTTTTGTTCCTTTGGAATTAATTTTGCGTTGGGAACTTCACTTTTCCCATTTCTTTTTTGGAGTTTATGAACTTTGGGTTTAAACACATCTAGATAATGAAATTTGAAAATTAAATATAGCAATGCTTTTAAATGATCATTCCGCTAAGATACAATATTCATATTTTCTTCATTGGCAGCTTTTTTTATACCGAAATATAGGACAAGGTTGACAGACACAAAAGAATAAATTAACAAACAGAAGGTAAATAAAGGGCCATAAATGAAATTGACCGGTGACCCACTGATAAAAGATGCATCAATATAGACGATAGGAGGATTCCTAACCCGATATTGCAGAATCATAGAATATCTCAGTAATATTGCTCTACGACGAAGAAGAAGCGCAAGGGTCAACTTTCTACTTTTCGAACGGGTACAAAAAACCTGTTGTCGTGGGACAAAGTGCTAAAGTTAGATGAGGAACTCTAAGATCATGGAGGTTCACAAGAAACCTACAAATTGACGCTGTGGAAATGAAAGTGTATGCATCTATATTATTACAATTTACAGTCAAAATTCTGAATTTGCAGGAGTTGGAAATATGTGAGGGCTTATTCCGAAAGCTGTTCTGTGGCTTTATACTATTTTGGTTGCATTTAGGTATGCAGAAAATGCACGCACGCAGATGCAAAATTGGGACATCTTAACAAGCACCTCAATATAATTAAGCTGAGCATTAATATGATCTATCAGTTATGTGCATACAGCACTTCTATCACTTTAGGAAAAAATCTAACAGAGCTGGAATAGATTTGAATGAAATTCTTATTACTGACTAAATGAAGAAAATGATTAAGAAATATAATTTTCTTAATTTCTGCGATAGATTCCTGTTGACTGAAGAAGAAATTCTACTGATCTACATAGCACTTATTATTGAAGTTATTTTAATTTTAATAGCCTGTAAGGCATTTTCACTAAATGTAAGGCAACAGTAAACAGTTTAAAGGAATGTCAGATTCGCAGTTGAACAATATAAAGGAATAATTTTGGAGTATTGGGAAATGTTAATGTATAAATTCGTAGCGATTTTATTGAATTCAAAATTTATTTCTTTTTAATAGAAAATACATAAGCTAAGGATATAGTGTCCTCCATTGTTGATGTAAAAGTTTTTCAATTCCACGACTGAAGAAATCTGGTGGTTTGGAAGTGAGGAATTCACCAAGCTAATTTTGTAGCGTGATGTTCATCGAATTCCTCGAAATCATTTCATAATGGACGACACCTTCTTTGTCCCACAAGATGTAAATCAGTTTACTCATGTAGGTACCAAATTTTGCTGGGGGAGTTGCCTTTGAATGAAGATCAAAGATTCAGACATGTTGTTGCACATTTTGTTCACCCAAAAGGTGCGGCATCCACACTCCCAATTCTTGAACTGTCCCCACATAATGCAAATGTTGTACTATGGTCATCCATGCCATCATACTGGCCAATTTATGGATTTATTGCCATGGATCATCATAAATTATAGCGTTCAAAGAATATTCTAACAGCAAACGACACAAATGGCATCCGATGTCTTAATTTCTTCATTGAACCCAAACAAAAGGATATACCCAGACTTCCCCCTTTCTTCTTCCATTTAACACAAATTTAAGTTAGAGAGAGGACTATTACATTAAACAATAGTATAGCATTATAACAGTGTTAACATACATATGTCTAACAATCGCCTTCCAATACAATTTTGGCATGAAAACCAAAACTCTACGAGCATGTGCATCATCCCACTAAATCAGGAAATGCTGTGTTTTACAAATATCTTTCCTTGTCAAGGAAAATAACTTTTTATAGTTCAGTCTCGAATGTGCTATCGCAAATTTAATTGCCTGTTCGTTACTGGATTATCAACATTGGTATCTTACACATTTAGCTATCTAATTTGGTTCTATCCTCATTTCTATTCTAATGCGCTATTTTCTTTAGTTATACCTTCTAATCATTATATTTTAATCTTGGTTTCCTTGCCTGGCAACAATTCCTTGGGCAGGCATCAGTGTAAGAATAATTTATAACCATTATATATCTTATGAAATGGACGTTACTTCTTATCTGAACAGGACGCCCTTAAAACTTATCTACCTTTTGTTGTGTAATTGTTGGATTGCGTGACATGGCGAATACCCTCAAGGTTTTCTATTAGGAAAATTAAGTCCATGCGCATATAAACTATCAAAGAGAGCTGATAACCACGTGCATTTTAGAAACGTAAACTGCTGCATTGTATGCAATCGGTCGATTCATCAGATACGAGGAAAAATTATATGGGTGGGTTAGATGATGTGAGCACGACAGAAGAGGGCAATAAGTTAGTTTAACGTCATATGTTAACATGCAAAATGCATTCCCGGTTGCAACGAAAGGTGTTATAAATCGCATTACAGAGTCTGATTCGACTTTTTTTTTAAATGACCTGAACAGTTCCGCTATATATTATATATTCCTATATCTATTATTATGATTTTTGAATGGGCGCCTTGATATGATTAAGATTTTTGAAATTTACTTACTAGTACAGCAACTCAAATTCAGGGTTTCAGATTATGTTTATATTTATAATTTGCTTAAACTAATTTTAAATGAGAGATATTTTTAAAATTTGACAAATAGGTATATTACACTTTTGGTATTAATTTGAAATTTTTATAATTCACAATTTTTTTTTTCTATATCTAACTAAATGGAAACATAAAATTTCCCCACTTATATCTAATGTTACAGTGCTATGTCATGTTTTCTGTACTGCAAACATGTTAGTACTTCAAAATGAAATTTTGGTTTTATTATATGCATAATTTTTACGACTATAATTATTTTTCGCTTTGAATTCAAAGTTTGTACGTTTAAATTGGCCAATGTGTGTCTACAACTTATGAGGCGTTGTCTTGTAGCGTTGGTTGTATGTCCTATATGAAATTTCGAATAAACGATAAAATCCGGAATCTCCTTCTGCACTAAACTTTATTTTTATTAAGTCGCACTTATTCACTTTTTATTAATTTGTGACCAGTTCAAATTTAGTGTTGCACTTTTATTTACTAATTGTAGATCTCGATGAATTTTCGGACTTTTGGCAATTAAGTGAAATGTGTCTTTCGGGTTTTTAACATTTGTAGCTGTCAGTAACATTTCTCCGCAAAGATGACAGGATAAGTAAACTTTTTCACAAACTTATTGATTTATATTGATTTCATTTGTTCTTTTTTAGGAGCAAACTGGCGATATTGTTGCTTCAGGAATACATGGAAGACTGGCTGCGATTAGCCCTGAATTTACCTTTATTGTCGTTAAAACAAAAAAATGTTTTCCATAGGAATGTCACCCAAAAATTTATAAAATTTATTTTTCAAAATATTAACTTTTAGCATGTTTTATGCTGCAAGATGTTTACATATTCAGATTCCTTGAATTTATTCATATTTTTTTATACCTGTTTTTTGAAACTAAACGAATGAAAATTTCTAGGTTCTCTGATTCACCGAGAACTTTTAAAGTCTACACAAAAATTTGAACTTTGGTTGGAGTCTAAATACAGTTTATGAAATTATGAAGGTCTTTTATATTCTGCACATACTATCTTGCAGTACTACAACACTTATAAATCTAGCAATTTACAAATTTTAACGGAACAACAAAATGTTAACATTTAAACGATAGATAAAACCTTTTACAGAGGCTCAGGTTTAATTCTGCACACAAATTCTGATCACAGGTATTCTGTATTTTGCTTATATACCAGGTTTATTGAATATTGCATCTTTATGTGTGAAACACTTTTACCTTCCGTCGAAAACTTGTCAAAATTCTGATATTTTTTTAAATGCCTGGACCTTTACTTGATATTTAACATTACAAAATGGTTCTCTAGTATTCTTCCTAACACTGTTGTGATACATGAGTGCATTTTAATATTTATTGAATGTGCAAATTCAATTTTTGTCATAATTTTGACAAATTTAATATTTATATCATTACAAACTTAATTTATATACCAAAATATCCTTCATTCCACACCCTTTTTTTGTCAAATTATGCTATACTACATTTTTATTTATTTGTAGAATTTTAGAATTTTGGTACGTTTTATGTTTTTAAGCCGATAAAACATAACATTATATTTACAACAAATTTCAATAATTTTCTTCTAGTACTAATGTGAAAAAACGGTCGGACGCCTTAAGGTCTATGCTTTGAAATTATGTTAAATTATACAGTATATTCTATATTTCCAGGGTGAAAAGAGTAACAATTACTTCATAAAATCACAAAGATTGAACTTGTTTGTTGGATTACTCAATTGACTATTGAAGATACAAATTTGGTACAGGTCACAAATGATTGCAAGCCAGTAATTTTGTTTGGAACAGTTATTTTATTTCCTTCAGTTGGCAATTAAATTTCGGTAAAATTAAAACAATAAGATCAAGATTACATAAAAATGCAACATTCTGTTTCACCAGCTGATGATTGGTATAATTTTTCACGAGATTCTATTCAACAATCAGCGATCGAGCGTAGACACAACGGTTTGTCATTATTCATTGTAAACGAATCATTAATATTGATGATTCTAAGATTTAGGAAGTTTCGGTTTGGCAATATCAACTGTGTGCAATGTTGGTTGCATAAGCTTAGCGGTCACGTGGCTTGTAAACATTTATGAAAACTGTACAATACAGTTCCCGCATAAAATATTAAGAAAAGTTTATTTCTTTCTATTGTACAATATTAGACTGTGTTGTAGCCATAAAATCACTTTTTTGGCATTTTACAAATGCATGATTTATTAACAAAAATGTATCAGGAAGTTTGTAGAGGGGCCAGGTTGAAGCGTAATTTATATGTAAATACACTGGCCATAGGTAAAGCAGTTAATTTCGATCCCAGGTTGGCGAATTCCTCTCTAGATTAAATTTCACTTGCAATCGTCTATTTTCGTTCCACACTGTGGCCGGATTCCGCGTAAAAAATTAATTTATTCCCACTTTACTCTCGCCGGAAAGATTTCGGTATAATTTGACTCTGATATTTAAATGAAATGGAAACGGTACAATGTAAAACAGTCTAGATGTGAATATGTCTCACTGATACTTAAACCCGAGCCCTATCAAAACAAACTAATGATATGTAAAATACTCTCAGATGTAACAAATATATGAATAAATTGTCGAAAATATTTGAAAAAAATGAATTGAAATTGGAAAGTAAACAGTAATGTTTACTTTACGAGTACTTAACAGTAACAGACAAGCAACAGATACACTACAATTTTAGAATTACTTATAAGAGAACAGGGTTTTTCTAGTAGCATTAGAAAATATACAGAAGTACTTTCAGTAATTTAAATACACTTATAAGTGTATTTAAATTAATATTCTTTAATTGAAAAAATAACGTACCTAACATTGAAAACTGTAAAAATGTGCCTCTAGAAGAGACGTGTCACACTGCACCTGCTCTCTTTTACATTTATGTGATTATCTGCTCCATTGTTCTAAAATTACTCCAAGCTCAGTAGTGTCAAACATTTAGGGGGCTTCATAATGATTAACACTGCAAGTGTGGATTCTAGACATTGAAATACTACGGTTTGATCAAACCTGCCTTAGTCCAGAAGTTTATATTAAGGGGGGCATTTTAATGTATAATTTTAAGTGATGTCTTCTGACGAAAAATCTAAGTAAATTAAAAAAATATACCTCTTCACTGTATCAGTGTTACAAGTTTCCTTCAAGGCTTACAATACATCTGAAATAAGGAAAAAAGCATATTTTTTCTTCTTATGTTTATCAAGTCGCGTACGGTACTATAAACATAATCACACCCTGTAGAATGCTTTTATGAAACTATTCACTCATGAATTAACAATAATTATTTAGTAGTTTTTACAATATTCTCGACAAAACAGGAAACATGTACATGGGTGCCCATATTTTCCGTGATCTTTCACTACGAAAAATTAAAGGAAACCTTGTATTTCAACATTTTCATAGTTTAGATCGATTTTTTTGTTCTATCATTGTTTTGTAATAGTGCAATTTCTTGTTTATTTTTAAAACGCCAGCCTTCAGAATTTTTGTATTTCATATAACTTCAAACTTGGTATTTGGATTTTTGGGGTGACAAATTAAAATATCACATATTTGTTTAGCTATCTTATAGGGAACGTTACATACAGGATAGACCTTAAATATGTACATATATTTCAGAGATAAAGTTTACTGCTTAGAACATATTATTAGTTGTTTTTTTCTGAAAAACATAGGAATAAAAAAGTCAAACATAAAGTTTGTATTTAAATAAAACAATATAAAAACTATTCTTTTTATTTTATACAATTTTTATCAAGTAAGTTGTGAAAAGGATGAATTGATTACAAATTATTTTATTTGGTCAAGTAACTTAAGGGCTAAAACAAAATTTATGCAATGAAATTTTTTAATTTGTGTAACGTGTTGTGGTTTTACAATTAATTTCGTACTAATCTGCTTGTTTCTTGAATGTTTGTAACTAGATAAACAAGCATTTTTCAAATCCTTGGATGGACGTATCTTCATAAAACAATTAATTAAAATGTAATAAACTGTAATACTTCATTAAAATAAACTACACTTATTTCTTTTTATTTGTCATGAATATCAATTTAATGCCGTGTGTAAAAGTTAAAAGTTTCGTTTCATGTCTGAAAGCTCAATAGAAGGCTATGAAAGAAAATATTCTGCCTTAAAAGTGAACATTGATTAAATACTTGTTAATACCTGTATTTACAAATTTATCAGATACCTATCATAAAAAATTTAATTATCTGTAACCCCTCGGGGGTGTAATTATTAAATTCTAATCGAGGCCGCGGGTTAAATTAATTTGGAAATTCGCTTCCCAGAACTTGGGCGAAAACGCGTCGACTTAAACTTGAATTTTCTTAGGATAATACTTGCCCCTCGTCTCAGGAACAACAGGCATATTTTAGGCAGAAAAACTTAGTTTGGAAATAATTAACCACCATTTGATGGAAAATTAATTTACGTGTTGCTCGACAAAGGGGAAGTGTATTTGCTGCGTAGGGCAAAAACATGCAAGGCGTAGAAGTCTGAAGTTTTCATAAATTTGGAATTAATTAGTAGCTGAAACACAAAAACAGTTTTGTTAAATAAAATCCATCATCCAGCCATTGGCGGACGGAAAATCTGGTGAACTTAACTAGTATAGATTTAACTCGCCTATTAGACTCCTTATTATTATTATTAATTCACGCTCTCGGAGATATGGGCTGCTGCGTCGGTATACGCGACCGCTGGAGCTTTGGAAAGATAGGTGAATATTTCACTTTACTATATATTAACCAGTCTGGAGCTGTTTGGAGCTGGGTACAGGGCGACGGTGTAATTTTGGAAAGGTAGGTGAAAATTTCCTCTATTCCTTCTACTGGAGATGGATTTTGCGTAGAGTGTTTCTTCTGGCCTTGTTATCCCGAATGGAAAGTGTGGTGAATTTTCGTAATTGTAAATCTGATACCAAAAAATACTGAAGCACTTGCTGCAGTATTGTTTGGTCTTCATACAGTACTGAATTTATTAAATATTATGTGTGGGGAGGAATTTTATTTAAAGTTCGCATTTTCTTACGTTACCTTAATAGAAACACTGAAAAAAAATCATTGATTAACAGATAATCTCAAATTGTTAATGAGACAAAGAGATAAGGCAAGGTCTGAATATAAAAGAAACTCTTCTCCTGCTAAATAGAATTATTTTAAACAGTTACGGAATGCAGTTAATCATGCACAAATTGTGGAAAAATGGTATTATTTTAATTATATTTCAACTAATAAAAATTCTAAAAATCTGTGGGGGGAGCTTAAATCATTAAATATTGTTTCTAATAGCTTTAATTCGCCATTACCTGTTAACTTATCGAATCCGGATGCTATTAATAATTATTTCATAGACAATATTCCAGATAATATAGGTGACAATTCTAACATCTTAAATGATTATAATTTCAATAAAGTTCATAGCTCAAGTTTCAAATTCAAATTCATCTCAATAGATACCGTACGAAATGTCCTCCAGATTATAAAAAATTCGTCAGCTGGTGCTGATTTGCTTAGTATATTTTTTATAAAGCTATGCTGTCCTCATATTTTATATTATGTTGATCATATAATTAACAGTATGTTTATTGACTGTCAATTTCCTTCTTCCTGGAAATTTGCTCTAGTGACGCCAATTCCAAAGAAAGGTGATTCTAAGTCTTTTTATGATTTACGCCCTATTAGTATTTTGCCAGGATTGCGGAAAAGATAATTGAAATTCAAATTCGTGATTACTTAGAAAATTATAGAAACTTACCTGTTTTTCAGTCTGGTTTTCGTTCTGGGCACAGTTGCTCTGCAGCTCTAATGCACATTATTGATGATATTGTGGACGCTACTGACTCGAGAAAATGTACACTCCTAATTTTACTTGACTACAGCAAGGCGATAAATCATGATGTTTTAATTGCTATTTTAAAATCATGTGGTTTTGAGCATGTGATCACAGTTTGTAAGAATCTCTGAAAACCTATCTCAATCTTGATCTATCTGCAAAGGAGTCCCCCAGGGTTCCATCTTAGGTCCTTTGTTGTTTACACTTTATACATCACAATTTTTAAAATTTGTTAAATATTGTTCCATTCACATGTATGCTGATGACACTCAATTATATTACTCGTTTTATCCTAAAGATTATCAATCAGCTATGCATAAGGTAAATGATGATTTGAATACAGTATTTGATATTTCCTTGCAGCATTCTCTTAGTATAATTCCTTCTAAAACAGCTTTACTTTTATTGGTAAGAATTCTAAAGACTTTGATACATCTAAATTAATTAAGATTAATATAAATGGCCATTTGCTGGAATTTTTTAAAAGTGCAAAAAATTTAGGTTTAATCTTAGATTCCAACTTAAGATTCAAGGAACAAGTTAAAAAAATGACCCAACGAGCGTACCTAGGATTGAGGCTTCTGTATCCCCATCTAAACTTAAATACTAAGAGTGGGACATTGATATTGTCCCAGTATATATTTTGTGACCCTGTATGGACCATGCCTTGATCTTGATAGCAGCAACCTCATCCAGCGCGTTCAAAATGCGTGTATACGTTTTATTTTTGGTATTCGTAAATTTGATCATGTAACGCATAAGTTACATGAACATGGCTGGTTGGATATGTTCAGACGGAGAAAACTTTACTTACTATGTTCTTTCATAAACGTTTACTTACTTATTTATATAACAAAATTATATTTCGTAGTTATGTGCATAATATCAATATTAGATCTAAAGGTTTATTCAGCCCTCTTCAACATGAAACGTCTTTTTTTGGGAGAGGTTTTAAAGAGAAAATAAGTTGCGTACATTTTTACTTAAAAAATACAGGACGCCATGTTTTCCAACATGTGATTTCAAAATTACCGAAAATGTCAGATTACTGTACTTGACTGTCTTTATATTATAAATATGATGTTATTAACGCTAAACGCTTCTTCCAATAATCTGTTCTAGTTTAATGGCAATGATAATACCTTCCTTAAAATCTGGTAATTTATTTCTTAATATTTACAAGTATTCTATCAAACGTGCAACGCCCATACCTCCACAACTAGAAAGTAATTAAATGATAAATGACTACCAATCTCCTTCATAAATCCGCAGTGTCGGAAACGTATCTTTATTCATCATTATTTGAGAGAATTTTTCAATAAAAGATGTCAGTGAAGGGGTGGAAATAATACAGTTGTCCAACTTTATATGGAAACCCATTAATTACCCAGCCTTGACAAGTTTAATGATTCGGGAAAAGTTGACGAATATAATGTGCAGGGCTCATCTGGGAGACCAAAAAATTTACAATAACAGTCTGAAGCCGATAGGGGGAGAAGAAGCCGAAATAAAGCTTGGACTTTGCATTGTACGCCTACAATTTAGGCATGGATTTCTGTTGGAATTGACGGAAAATGTAAGACAGATTTAACTCATGAAATTCTTTCTGCTGGTCTGTTGCTTGATATAAAGATAATAATTATGACAATGAAAATAGAGACGGCAACATTAGGATTAACTCAAAAATGTTTTATACACATAAATTATCAGAATGAATAAGGAACTTGTTAGAACAGGAATACATTGTTTTGAGGAAAATAAGAGCGACGTTTGTTTTGTTTTTGTTGCACAGCCTGTAACATTTTACTTAACAATAATACATAGTGCAGGTGGCTAGCCAGTAAATAATGCTCCTAAACGACAAAATTCCTTTTAAATATGAGGGGATGGAAGAGAATCCTATTAGTTAGATCTGCAAAGGCATAGAAATTATGATAGAAATTATGATTAGTACATATGTCTGCAAGTGACCCATTTTAAGTATCATGTTAAGAGCGTCAGCCTGACACCGGACGATGGTTCCCGGAAAAGGATCATGGCAGATTGGCGCCAGGGACTAGATACATATACCTACAAGCGACTCCACACCAGGACACTCCAACGAACGCTCACCCCGCCTTTGTTTTCAATAAAAATACTTTTATTTTACCGTTGAGAGAGAGTTTTATTTTGCTGCACACTGAAAGCAACCATGAAAGGGATAGTTTTTCAGTAAAACCAGTTCCAAACCACCCACCATAACGTAAAGTTCACTTCTAAAGTCAACTCAAATAGTTCTGTGTAAAGATTTCTCCTATAGTATAATTTACATAACTGTATCTTAGAATAATTTTGTCAAAACATTCATTTATATTTATTTATTAGTTAATATTATACGTTATCATATTTATAATCATTGTAGTAGTAGTTAAACATATAAATAATGCATTTATTCACATGTCAATAACCTTAAAGAATTGATAAACGAATCTTAAAATTCTTCTTTAAACACAAATTGTCAGAAAATCTCTGAGTAAGATTGCATGCATCAGTCTCCTCCATATCAGAGAGGACTTCATTCAGTTTTTTCTTCATGAAATCGTTCATATAAAAGACATTCAAAATTATTTACAAAAAGCTTAGTAACCAAAACCAGTTTAATAATTTAATACTATGATTCAACAAAGATTTCTTTAAATATTAGTTGGTACTCTTGTCACGATCCACGAAACGTTAGCAAAATAAATTTTACCGCTTTTTCAAATTCTCGAGTCATCGAAAGGCCACCCAGCCGGTCCAGATCACCGAGAAATTCGAGATGAAATCATTAAGGTCAGGGATAACTTATGTTAAAATTACTGAAACCATTTTCCTTTGAAATATGTGTACCTGTAGGTAAATGTGGTTATTAAGGAATCCAGCAAAGGTCTGGGTAGGCAATTTGCAAGTCATGATAAAACCGTAACGTGTTAATTCCTCGGAGCAATGCATTAAGGCCGTAAAATATAAACTCTATGTTCACGACAGGCACAGGAGCGTGTACAACGCTTTTAGCCAAATAAGATAGTTATCAATTACCATTTTATGAGGGTTCATAAAGAATCGCAAAAGTATGGCTTTCCCTTAATTAAAGCAAACTAATAATTTCCAGCACATGCTCTAGCCTGAGGCCTTTAATGTTTGTACGCGCATTCAGCTACCATTAATGAGGCGATCAATGAGCTTGAGAATAAGAAATTTAGATCTCTTGCAGTTGCGAATGGTTTTAATACTTTTCCCAATAGCAAAATCAAGGAATTTCCTCACAGGCAATTAAACTCGGTCAATTTTCTGGAATGCGAGCCATATTCATTGAAAGAAAACATTAGAGATTTTAATTACCTGTCAGTACTGTAAAATAAGTTTGATAGTATTTCAAATTTAAAGTTATTAATCTTAGATAACTGAAAAAAATACCAATCGAAGACGAGCGAATTTATACCACTTTAGAAAATAAAAAGATACAAATATAAATTTGTATCAAATGCAGGGTATTTTTAAATACGTGCACAATATCCAGAGACGTATTCTGTGGCTAATATTACAGTAATTTGGTTAAGGTTCTAAGGCCGACATTTTCGAGCTATAGGATTTCCAAAATAAAAAAATATATCAAAACATTTTTAATATCTTTTAGATTTTTCTTTAAAAAGCGGAACAAATATGACAATCTTTACAGCTCTATTATTTTGTATTCCTTTATAAATGGCCTAGTTATTATTGAGCAGCATGACTTTATGTCTGGTATATCAATGTATCCAATTCAGTGTGCGTTACCCAATTGCTGAAACTTCGTATCAAAGATCAGATAGATGTTCTACATGGTATACTATGCTTTCCTGTACAGGCTTGATTACTATAGCATATGCAAAGCCTTAAACACTATTGTATACAATTTGTACAGTACTGTTATATTTAATTAAACATCAGGCGTACCTCAAGGTTCCATAATTGGTCCATCGTTGTTTATTCTATTCATTAACGATAACGGGTACAATTTTAGCGTCGACTTTTTGGTGTATGCTGCATGGAAATCTACGTTAGGGTCAATTCTTTATCTGACTGTAAAAAACTTCAGCAATACATTTAAACGGTCCTAAATGTCATGTCATGTCTTTTTCCCCTAAAATTAATTCTATTCGGCTTCTCTCCGAATTGAAAAACCGTGCGTATAATCTGTTGAGTTCCTGCAGATTATTTGTTTTCAACCCGCCTATTATTTGGAGCTGTTACGATTATGTTGCCTGAACAAACTGAATTCTTAACTGACTCTTGAAAATCCAAATCCTCCCAACTTTACCATTTACCAAATCCAAAACAATAATATAAAATTTTGTAACTTATAATTAAAAAAAAATGTAACAATTTTTAACACTATATCATCTTGAGTAGATCTACAATACCAAGATAATTATTAAGTATTACAAAAAACTGATCATTGTCTTCTTAGTTATTAAACATGTCTTATTAATTTCCAGAAGGTAATGTAAATAGAAGTGTAGGTTGAGTAAACACGTTAATCCTCGAAAATGATTGTTATTGGCAACACATGTAGTGTTATTACTTTTATGGCTTGAGGCTTTAATATATTTTTTTTCTTCATGAAGGCGAAAGTCAACAAGTTTTATGAGAAAGCAACCGATTAGGTATTGCGTTTCTTTTACTGCGCAAAAAAGATTGAGGGTGACGTCTATTCATTTGTAAGTTCTAACCTATAACCTTCCTTTTAGGGTGGGTATGGAATAGAATAAAACTTTTTATACCAAGAAAAAAGAGCACATAGGAAGCTAGAGCTTATTTATCAGTTTTTGTAATTTAAATTAAAATTTTGTACGAGAGATAAAAATACGACGCTGTCTGGAGCTTTTCCTTCCACAGTTTTCTATAGTTGTTTAGTTACTTAAAAGAGGGTATCTGTCTTTATTGATCTTGCATATTTCTTACTTTTTTCTTACAACACTTTTTCGACTTTTTTGCTCCAATTCAAAAAGTTTTCATCCTTCTTCAGCTTTACATTTAATATTATCAAATATTTCGAATGTCTCTAAAGAGAATCAACAATTTGCCCCTAAAAATAATTTACTTGTTCTTGGGTTCGTTTCTGTGTTTTCTTTATATAGAGATCTTCCATAACTGTATAATAATAGGCCAAAAGCTCAGCTACAAATATTTTATTATTTTGACCAGTTCATCTGTTTCCAATTACAAATATATTGCAAAATAACGATTTAATTAGAGGGTGGTTACATTCGTTCGCAAGAGATTATTCGAATTCTTAACAAATTATTGGTACGAATAAATCAGTTACACAGTTTGTAACGGTCTTAAATAGTAACTAGAATATATATATTTCGCATTAATTATTATACTAAACATAGAACAAAAACGGACCACATAGAAACGCTTAATAAATGATAGTTCCAAAAAACAAGTAAGAAGATATCGTTTAACGTTTACTTTAAAAAAAACATGTAACCGAGTTTAGAAAAATTGTTAACTCATATATTTAGCTAGTTTTTTTATTTAAAAATGTTTTATTTGTTTTATTGTCACAAGAAACCCAGATTCCAGCCATACTGGTAGACATAACTCCATTTAAATCATTTCGGTTGTTGTTGACCGAAAAGTGTGAGAAAAAGAAAATCAAATTTAGTTCAGGAGGATAAAAGTTTGCCTCGTGAACTTTTGGGTGAAAATGCTACTGAATATGTTAATCTGCCCCCTAGGGACATTTAGTGTCTTCATCTTTAAAATTTTATACATTTTCGTGTTCGGGTTATGTGGAAAAAGTGAAGCTTTAAGTGGATTAGTGGATTAATAATGTTCAAAAAGCTATACACTATATCCTTAAAAGAAAACCCTTTCTGGAAGAGGTATGCAACCAATATTCTTTTTCGTCTGAAAAAAGTAGCTAATGTTGAAAATGTTTATTATAAGTTTTTTCTGCGCCTGACCATTCTTCTGAAGCATTCTTAATTTTCAGTCTGCTCGATCCGCAATTAACATAAGAGTATCTTTCATCAAACGTTACTGCGATACTCCTGGGGTACTAACTGGTCGATGCATCTATCAAGGTGTTGATTTGGTCTAAGTTGAGAGTTCGAGCTACCAGTTTACCAACCCCATTGAGTCTTCCGTTTCAAAAGGGGGAATAATTTCTATTCTACCAAAGTTACTCCAACACTTTCAACAAGCTCTATGGATTCTAGATAACTTATCAAATGAATTCACTGTATATTTGCTTTTACTATAGTAAATAAACTATCAATACATTGTTTTTAAGTTGGTAAGTGGATTTTACGGTCAAAGTGGAAGTTGCTATAGACAACGGGAGGTAAGTGAGGTAACTTTCCTCACTAGAGAGTTATAAATGCATATTTTATGAACAAATAAATAGAAATATTTGATGAACATTACATATTATTATGAATGAATATTTATAATAATTGTACAATTATTACATTTAGTAACATTTATAAAATCTGGATAATTATTCCCCTCGTGTTTACTAATTGTCACATCTTCAACAGATTTGACCGCTCCATTTCAGTCACCGGAGGCTCAATATTATCTGACTGATTCATTAAAACAGCATGATGCGACGTACTACTAGAACCTGGAGTTGAAGTATCATTGTAAAGAATTCTGTTGGCTATTTTATTTTTGTTACTTAAATAGTCAGCAACATAACTTTCTGCAATTGTGACTGATTTTCACGCACCATGTTTCTTGATTGCTAATACATCAACTACTGTATTAGCTAGTAACGTTGCCGATGTTCTTCGGAATGAATGGCCTGTATATGTTTCAGGATGTTCAAAAGTTTCAAAAACTGTGCAATCTTATTTGGAATCATAGAAAGGGTATTCTTGCCGACTGGTTGGTTGTTACATATACCTGCTTGATAGCGCATAAAAAAACGGGAAATTTCAGTTTTAATTTCCAATCTAATCTTGGTATATTTCTACAGAATTTCTAGGTAACGTGACGTGACATACCATTTTTAGAATCTGGAATTGTAACTACAATAACGTCATCGAAAATTTTGAAATTGACGTTGTACAAATTAAGTTTGCATAACTCATCAGAACGGCATGCTTCTGCAATGCCTAAGACTGTCAATACCTTCACTCGCAAATATGTGTATCGGATTCCTGAACGAGAAAATCGTTGACTTGTTCTCTCGTAAAAACGTTTGACTTTTTAGATGTATAGCTGTCATCCTTACGTTTCAAAAATGCTCTCAGCTTGGGGAGTATTCACTCGACAAATTCGCCGGTGACTTTAAAGTTCTTGACTTCTTCATGAAATAGCTAGCAGTGATATTTCAGAAACACCAGTATTTTTCTTCTGGTACCATTCTTTGAAATTTCTATATGCTTGTTCGTAGCGCTCGACTTCTCATTTACAAATAATAACTCAAAACCAGCAAAATTGCAATTTGTATGTAGCTTTGTTTATAAACACCTTAGAAACGACAAAATCCAAACAACCAAGGCGACTTTGCAAGATTTCGAATATTTCAAAATCAGATATGATTATCACAAAGTCCTAATCTTCTGGTTACCTACATAACACTAAATGAAGAATATTTTTATAGACATTTTATAGTTTTCTATTTGCATGTATCATAAAATACACAGGGCGCTCGGCGTAGCTTTGTGGTAATGTAATGTGCCTACATTAATTCGCGGAAACGGATTCATAACGGAACAGCAATAGCAATCTAATTTAAATCTCCGTTTAATATGAATGAACACAGCAATCTCCCATGCGTGGTCTACTAGGAAAGACGAAGAGCCATTATTTTAGTGGCAGCTCATACGATACAATTTAAATTCCTGTAGAAGCGACGGCGTTGGGTCTAATTTTCATGTAATGGGCTCTAGTCATTAGAAACTCTAATTTCGGGATCCCAGGGCGTTATTGTTGTAATAGGCCAGTGGGGTAGAAGCCGGTTGTAGCGAAGGGTAAGGAGATAGTCGTTGTGCCTGTCTTTATAAGGCATTTCATTATTTTACTCTTAAATTGTTACTGTTAGTTTGTCGTTATCACATTTTTTTAACAATTAAGACAACTCAAGTGTAAATTTATTAGAACATTGTGCTTGATTGAGACGGTACAGAGAAATGTTTCCTGCTCGTAGAACATCCAATCGGCAAAAGTTTGATAGTATCGATAGACTGTTAAAAGAAAAAGCAACAATAATTCTGTACGACAGTGTTATGCTAGAACTACAGAAAAAGAGGAAAAAGTCTTGAGAGCAGTGGGAAATAATATGTTAAGTACCCCAAAATTTTCTGTAAATTTAAACACATCACGATCATCTGTTTGAAGAGGAATTTCTGACCTTTACCAGTTTCAACGTGTACATTATTTGAGATAACCCATTAAAATTAGAGTTTTCACGTTGGCTTGCGGAAAGTCCCAATTTTTCTGCAAATGATGAATTGATGAACTGTCGTTTACCAGACGAGGTATAGTTAGCTTCCACAAGAAACATTTATGGAGCGATGCAAATCCTGTTGCTATTTGGATACTTAACAAGTTTTCAATACGCGTTTTCAATCAACTTTCATGGTAGCATTATTATAGCGACCAGCTGGTTGGTTCTTTCATGCCATCAAACAGATCATCTGGCCAATCTTACCTAAATTTTTTGAGGATTACTTGAATATAATATATCCCGCAGTGATCTAATCTGAATGTAGTGCACCACTTTAATATTAGTTTTCATTTAAACAAATATGTATGTTTAATTGAACAGCCATTTAAAAAAGTGACTGGAGTGTGTCTTGGATTGTGGGAAGTGTAAGTTTTAGTCAGGAAGGCAGACGTTGTAAGAGGTAGTTCTCTTTCACCCACAACCGACTAGTAAGAAAATATCAGTGTTTGAATAGGGAAAATCCTAAGTGAATGTAGTTACGGTTTTCAAGTAACTGCAGTTTAGCTGATCTCAAGCATCGATACACACCAAGCGCAGTTGTCTGATTGCATCACCAACATATTTGGCGCCCAACATGGGGCTTGTACCCACGACTCTGAGATTACGATGCTCTAGCGACTCGAGTTT
Source organism: Anoplophora glabripennis (assembly GCF_000390285.2). Lineage (NCBI taxonomy): Eukaryota > Metazoa > Arthropoda > Insecta > Coleoptera > Cerambycidae > Anoplophora > Anoplophora glabripennis. The sequence continues at coordinate 430,007 of NW_019416216.1, read as the reverse complement.
CTTGGCGACTATTAGTTTTCAAAGTAAAAATGAACCAACGCACGGTGGCCCACTCGATCACCGGTCCTAAACCCTCTTGACTTCCACACTTGGAATTTCTTTGTTTATCTATTTACCGCTATGACCAGTATCATTACGGTACTAACTGACCAAAGAGTTTACTATTAACTTCTCGAAAAGGAGTTTATAACTATCATTACACTTTAATTAATACGTGGGAAATGTTGTACGTTCAGAGAATGAATACCAGACACTTACCGTATATCGCTCATGTACAAGCTAATCCAGTGGTTGGTTGTATAGGGTGACACTTAAGTCGGAAGAACAAAAAATAAATACCAAAACTTCCAGGAAGGGTTTTAATAACAATAAAAACAAAACAAACAAACAAAATAACGACACAACGGGCTCGAACAACATTATTAATTAATTTATTGACACGAGACAGCGTACCGAGATTCAGGGAATGCGCGATACATAGCTAAATTTGGAATGACTGTATCAATTATTAAATGAACCTGAGACTCTAAAACTAAGTAGACTGCTCAATGTGGAACCCAAGGAAAAACTGCCTGTTTTTTCGGAGATCTCTCCTGAATTCGACACCTCGCTTCGACACGCCCATTTCTTGGGTCCAGACGTATATGTTCTTATCTTACTGGCGGGAACCCTGAATATCGGGATGTTTTAGCATAACTATGCCATGTTAATAGTTATCTAATGGACTGAATTTACATTTATATAAATAATTTTGTGATTAACTGGACTTACAAGTAACCCTAGCCTTCCTCTAGTGACTCCGTGTAGCAATACGGGACGGATTAGTCAATCTCATTTAATCTATTCTTATAGCTTGGAAAATCCGCCTAAAAACCAGCTATTTGATCTATTATTAATTTTCTAACAACTTCTAACAACTTATTCTTGAAATTCCTACGTTCTTTGGAATGCATTTCGGGCGTTATTTGAAATATCGATTTTTTTCTTTATACCAGATGCTCAACACATGGCCCCGACAGTCTAAGTGAACTTGTTCAAAAATACTGTTAAATTTCATGAAGCCTTCTCTGAAGGACAGCCTTGTGGCGACGCTATCTACTTGAAAACTCTTAACATTTCGATAAATGAAATATTTTACTATTTGGCCCATCCGTTCCGAGAACTACTAATAAATAAATTACCACACGTCCCGGCTTTTGTTAAACTGTCCAAAAAATAATTGGTCTTTAGGTGCTAACTGCAAGTAGCAAAGAAATAGAAATGTTAAGGCATTTTAGAATCATCGAAGTTAATGTATAATATTAAAGAGACTTTAACGCCCTGTATCTCGTTAAGGAAACATCTCTGACCCCATGTTTATTAGGAATTTTTGTCTTAATTTCTGATGTACTTTCTGACCTAGAAGTCTGTCAGCGAGTTTTTGAAACAACCTATACAGAATTCGGCTAAAGTTGAGGACTTGCATTGCCCATGTCCTTTCAACACTGTCGTGTCATCTGCCAATAGACTGCTTTGCAAATTAATCTTTTACGTAATAAAAAAAAGTGTTATGGACAAACCTTCGAACATTTTCACTAAAAATACCTATTTGGAAAGATTCATTTTATTTTTGGGTATTTTATCTATTTGTTCAGAAATAGTTACGGGGCTTTAATTTTAAATGTTCCTCTAGATACGCCTTTGAAGCCTCTGTCTTAATAGTACTCAAAAGTCTTGCTGAAGCAGAACTGCAACTCGCTGATACCAACCCTATAAATGTCCGAGAATGGTGGAGTTTTGGAAAAATATGGACGCATTAAAAAGAATTTCGTTAATTTAAATTCTTTGAAATTTTAATTAAATTTGCAACAACGTTCCTTCGAAATTTATGTCGGTTAAAACACTTGGAGAGGAAATGGTTTTGTAATTGTCCGCGTTCTGAAAAAATACCACTTTGTATAAATTCATGATAATAGTCTAAGAGGATTTATTCGTTCCTTCAGTTTTAATTGCGTATTCAACAGTGGGGAACTCTATGTTAGCTTTCCGCTTTAAAAGTCTAAATGAAAGAAGAAAAAACATTAGGGTCAATAGCGATAAATCTCTTTAAGTATTGTTTAAAATTTATAGTGCTCGCAGTTTCGCTTGGTATAAATATGCATGGAGCTGCAATAATTCTAAATGTTTGCCTCAAATAGATTCCATCGATATGACAACAACACTTCCTGCAAGTGTTTGCCAGCCCAAACATTAACAGAGAAGTGGTGCTGATGGCGATTAAGACAGACATCTACACTATCTTTTATGGAAAAAACTGTAGTACAATGTTCAGAAAATGTATTATACGTATAAATGCAATTTCTCTGTTTAAATTTATTTAATTTCTATGTACTGTTGAGGTGCAATTTTTCTACTTGCTTTGTTTTTTTTTGTTATTGATATACCTAATTTTCTTAGTGCTTTGTAGTGAATTTTTCAGCAGACATTGAGTTTATTTTCAACTAATCTTTCGCTCCAGACTATAGTCCTTTATTTTCCTCTTTTTTTTTTGTAGAAAAATTTTTCAATATTATTCTATTCTTATCTGCCATAGAGAACAATTGAATCATGATTTTTTTGTCCCGCACTAGTTAACTTAATCTAATATAAAGAAATTCTTAATATTAAACTCCTTTGTTGTCGTTAGTCTATTCTAAATCAAATCTAATCGTGTTGTATTTTTTTCTAGGAAATATTTAGTGTTTATTTTCTTCAAGTTTTAAACCTTGAGTGGATTTTTCTTTTTATCGTTATCACTGTTACGTTTTTGCACTGTTACTCTTTCAACATTTCGCCAAATGTGACATTTGTTAACGTACATATTCAGCTTTTAAAGGGTGTTCAGTCAAGAATGTGACATACTTCAAGACTAGCTTGGGTCAAAACAAACAGATTTAGATCAAGTTATATTTTGCTTGGTTAAAAAGTTACCATCCCCCAAAAATTTATTTAGTAGCCCTACCTTTGGTTTATTTTGACCTAAATTAGCTACTATTGAGTCATATCATTTCTTTATAGGATACCCTGTGCACCGTCTGTAAAATAACCTAATGAACATATTATATTTATATAAAAATATTAGTTGTAGACACGGAGAAAACACATTGCGATAACTCAAATTTTCGGTAAAGAAAATCTGCAGAAATTAAATTCATGAAATATGAATATAAAAAATTTAAATCAACAATAATTTACGTACACACGGATTTTTAATTTGAAAACTTTGCATGCAAATATAAAATAAATAAATAAATACGTATTTCATATAAAAATTCGAATAAAAAATTGATGAACGTCTAAATAAGATAGTAGCTACCTAGGGTCAAAATAAACCGACATAAATCAACTTATTTTAGTAAAGTTTTGCTTGCTTAAAAAGTTACGGGCCTTCAAAGAAATGTTTTTTATTAATTTTTTTTGTGAACAGTACATACTTTCAATAAATGTTTCCTATTTCTGTAATAAACAAATAATCAAACCGTATGTATACCGTGAAATAATTTGATAATATTTGTACACCTATAATAAACTTATTTATATTTAATCCAACCACACTGTTTAATTAATTATTAATGATATTGAAATTCGATAACGTTTAATAATTAATTACTCTTTGTATTTGTATATTTTTAATATGGCCGATTAATTACATTTTGTTCTAGTTAATTAAAAACAATATACCATAACGTTTACTGATCTGAAAATAATCAATTTGGTTACAAATATTATTTTTATCAGTTTTAATCTAAATTGGGTTTGTTTATGAAGGAAACTGATATGTCTTTAAGCAGCTGCAGATTAAGATTTGTTTATTTAGCATAGTTTTCAAGTGCATTCACAAAGTATGTAAAAAATACTGTTAATAAGTGACAATGCATGAAACTATATTTATTTTTCTACTGACTTGTCTAAACGCAAATCAATTTAAAACGTTTCTTCGTAGCTTACTGTGTATCCGTATTTAATTATAGCTCTTTACTTTAGTCCTTCGAGTTTTTTTTAATTAAAAACTACATTTAGGCAGTCTCCTTGTGGAGATCTACCAGACACGAGAGCATCGACGTCTAGAATGATATGATATCTGTAATCATAGTCAATGAAAGCGAATAAGATGCAATAAATAATTATAAAAATAATCAAAAATCAGGTGTATATTATCTTATAAATTATCACAAATCAAATGCTATCATTTGTCGTAATTATACTGAAAGAGTCTTTTGAAATTTGATTCCAAATTAATATTATTTTTCTCTCTACAGAGTGTTCGCAGTTGTATTTCTGATTTCTCTATTTTCAATAAAATATACAGGACAACTGTTTCCTGTTTGGTCATAAAAAATGGAAATTTCCTCTATGCCTTCAAGAATCTTTGGACGTCAAAGAGATATGATGCATTGCATCTCAAAACATCCAATAACAAACTCTCGATATGCGGTGAAATAATGCACTGACATAAAAACGAAATTTCCTTGTTAGAGCATTTCAATTACATATTTCAATCTGTCTGCAATGAAGCCGTTATTAAACTGATTTTAATTGCAAACATAAGGACTGCCGGTTTTAAAATGAAATATGTTCCTTCTATAGGCACAAGACATTTGAGCAGTCTCATTATAAAAATGTTGTCATGTGATCAGCATAGAAGTTAAGAAACAACTTTATTTGTCCGATACAGCAGCTCTAGATTTGAAAATTAAAGCAACAAAATGGTGTTAACAACTCCAGACGCTCTATTCGACTCGTCGAAATTTAATTCGTCCACAATTAATTTCCTAATAAGAAGAACCTAGATGTTCATTTCAGTGACATTGAACTAAATGTGTTTAAAGAAGTTCAGATTAAATTCGATCCTATAAAGTGAATCATTGGGAAGACGAAGATAGTTTTCTAATATCTGCATTTTACATATGCAAAACAATTTTTTGTCATCATTTTGATAATTTGATTTGAAAAAACTTGATTAAATTTAACCACAAAAATGGAACATTTATTTTGCTAGTTTAACATTAATTAACATTAAATGAGCTATGTTTATAAATGAAAAACTTTAATAATCTCAAGGAAGTGATATGTTTAAGTACTAATTGAAATTCATATATCTTTACGTAGTAGTGTACTCTCTTATTGCTTGTTTAAGTTTTTCACATAAAAGCTAAATCATTTTAGACTAGTGCTCTTGTAGAACTCAAAGCCTTCGTTACCGTAGCTTTATAGAATGCATTTTAATCATGTCTTAAAGAGTAAATTTGAGAGACATTAGGTTTATTAAATATTTTTAATTAAGTGGAGATGTTGGGGAATAACTCTCCAATTAACTTTGAAATTGAGAGGGTTTCCAAGAAATGCAACTTCTGAGGTGAAAGATATGTGGATTCAGATTTATAATTTTAAGTGTTAGGTACTAGTAGTTTACTGAGGATTACTTGTAGAAATTGATTTTCTGTGCTTTAAAATCTTTTGTTTGTAAAGAATGTAACAGTAAAGCTTTTCGAGTGATTCAACAAATTGATATAGAGAAAAAGTCAAATGTTTTATATTTAATTCAATAAATATTTAGTATGATACTTGCACAGAAAAAAACTCTAATATTACTCTCATTTTGTGCAAAAAAATTCTAAATTGTTATGATGTATTAAACGTGATTTCATGTAATTCCACAAAGAATAGTTTTTTGTAACACTTGTATGGTGTATGTCTAGATCAATGATTCTATAGTATTATTGTTAAAAGGGTTCAAATTTTTTAAAAGTAATTTTTATTAAAAACCTAAATCCACACAATCCACCCCGTTGAAACAACATTTGGTCCTTCGAGCCGGATTCTGGAGTTTGTAAGTTTCTGTAAGCAATTTGTTATCGGTTCATTGCTAGTAGGTACTAAAAAACCGGATATAACACGCAATACATAAAAGTGAGTTGTGGTCATGTGTTTATAACCTATAAAAAACGCACAGCATCGGTATGAAGCAAATTTTCAGTCGTTGGGTCAAAGAAACCCTTGCTCGAAGAATTGACATTAACTTCTTTAAAGCTCACTTTAAGAGGCATGCGTTGACTTCTGCAGCATGCAGAAGCGGATCCTCTTTAGACCAAATTAGACAAACAACAGGGGGGAGTAGAAAATTGGCAACATTTGAGAAGTTTTCTGAAAGATCGTTAGTTTAGGTCGACCAATACGTCCCAACTATTTTGGGATTAGCTTCCCTACATGTTCAATATATTTAGCAAATACCCCAATCTCTTAATTGAAAATAAACCATAATTTAAATAAAATGATCAAACTAGTCTAAAGAGGTGAGAGAAGGGATATTTTATAAAGATATTGCTAATTATTTTACGCCGGTATGATAAATTACTATTATGAATTCTACACGTGTATTTACTTTAAAACCTGTGCGCAGTCATGTGTGTAACAGCCTCTTTGGTCCTAAATCGCCAAACTATTTCCGAAAGAGAATTCCTGAGTCGATACAAATCCGAACAAATATTCGTTTGCAGGGCATTCTTACCAAGGGAATTTGCCGCAATTTAGTCCGGTATTAGCCCCTTAAATATTTCTAGTCATTATGTGAGCTGAATTAAATTAAAATATATTAGGCATTCCTATTTAAATTAAAACGCCGTGTTCAGCTTTTGTGTCTACATGTACACTAAATTACAAACTACCGCAATTATTTCATTTATTTACAAAAGCGTAGTATTAAATCATGTCATGATTTATTAGCTCATTTCTAGTAATATGGTATACATATATTAAATATCCAAGAATGTCAATTATTTTGCATTATAGGAGTTTCAGGTTACATTACTGACATTATAATTTATTTCTGAACAATTTTTGGCTAACACTGTCATGATTGTTACAAGTAAAATGTAGGTATAAAAAACAAAACTGTTCTACAAGGAATAATCGGGAAATAATGTTGCTTCCAAAATTATTGGCCTTTTTGTATTTGCACTTATATTTTATAGTATAAATAAAATATAATAAAAAAATAGTAAAATATAGAATGGTTTATAGCTGTTATATATATTTCTTAAAGCTGAATTTTGTTAACAACTCGAACTAATTCAGTATATTTAAGTTTTGATATTTCATAGTTTCAAAATTGCGACACATTTTATTTCACATTGCCTGATTTAAACTCACGTTACCTGCATTTGTTACACAGGGTGATTCACAAACGGTGACCAAAAATGAAATCTCGTATTCTTTGATGAATTTTAAGGGGAGTCGTTCATATAAAATTTTTATTTAGGATCATTTTCATGATTTTATTTGAGTAAATGCTCAAAAATACCTCCATTTCCACGAACATCGTTTTAGTAACAAAAATATAATTCGTTCGAAATTCGTTGTTTGAATCTAATGAAAAGGATCGTTTATTCTCTCTTCTAACTGGTCCGGTATATTAATTTGTTCACTGTATACCAGCTGTTTATCAGCACCCCACAAAAAGAAATCCAGTGGGTTGAGGTCCGTTGTTTTCAGTTGGTGTTTTAAGTTTTACTCGAAAATCAGGCTATTTTCGAAAAACATAAGAGAGTTGTAATTTTTGGAAAATTGAAAGACGAATCCGAAAATATCATGGTGTGTTACCGTAAAGCAGTGGCGTACTATTTTATTTAGAAAAATATGCCACCGATACACTATATCTCCGCCACTGGAGCACGTAAATTTTAGGAAAGGCCCTCAGATTTTGAACAATATTTACATAAATACATGTGTCCAATTTTAAATTCTTTCATTTACTAGTTTTTAAATTATTTAAAAGAATTTATTATTTGAAAAGTTTAACACCCTGTATCTTTTTAATGAAGCGTCCTAGATAGCAGCTTTATAGGAAAGACTCCCCTTAAAATCCACCAAAGTACACGAGGTTTCATTTTTGGTCACCATTTGTAAATCACTCTGTATATTTGTTTTATTTGTTGGTACATCTACTTTTGCAGTTAGGCAGAACTACGTATTATATCAAGTAGAAGAAGTTAACGAAGACATTACGTTAGCGTACGTTTTGGTTGTGGTAAGTACAAATTTTTAATTAGAAACTTTTCCTTTTACATATTTAGACTAAATAAGGATGTTCTTTTAAGAAAGTAAATAGTGCGTCATTGCGGTCAAAATATTCAATGGTTAAATTGATATTACTTGTTTATGAAAACGTGATTATTTCACATTTTCCTAATTGACATCATTTTTTAAGAAACAGTCAATTTGATGTCAACGTAATATAAAGAAAATATTCGCCAGTGTATGCAAATTGTTTTATGAAAGAACCTTATACCGAAGAGAATATTTTCGTAAAGGCAATAAGATATATTACTTAAGCAATATTATTTTAGTATTATCGTTGTTACGATAGTGTTTACATTAGTTTTTCGAGTATCAAAAATTGTTTACGTGTATAGCAACTAGGAATTGATGGATATCGTTTCAATTTATGGCAAAGCAAGACAATATGTGTGTTATGGCGAGGCATTTGTGTTATGGTAAAGCAAAACAACATTTGTGTTAGTTAGTAGAAACTGGGAAAGACGGTTCAAATTTGTTTACACATCGGTGGACGAAATTTTGAACAGTTCTTGTAACATCAGGTACGTCAAATTATTTAATTTACTATTTTATTAATTAAAACCACAAATTAATTATATTAATAATTGATAATAACAATAGCGGCAAAGGTACTTGAATTTGCTGATAGAAAATAGGTGTTATAAAATGTTATTTATTTCTTTCCTTAGAAAGGAAGTTCTTTCAATTTTTTGTCTGTTTATTTTTTTTATTACACTGACACTGTATGCTTTGCCTTGCGTAAGGTCAGGGTTTACAGTGGACCAGTTTCCAGTGCCTTACGGAAGTATATTTATAAATCATTTTCGATTTGCCGTTTTTTATTTTTTTTTATAAAATTGTATTTGTTAGGGGAGTCCCCTGTAGATTCAATATTTTTTTTTGGATAAGTTCTGAATCATCTTGTACAGTTCTTGATAATATAGTAGATACATCATTACAATTAGTAATTACAATTTCTCATACAGAAATAAATAGGGACTTTTTGGAGATTGCCTAAGAAAATACCCCAATTTCCTGAATTAAACAATCTTGAAAAATATAAAAGAGTTTTCTTCCATCGTACGTAATTGAAAAATATATTGAAGAAACATAGAAACATAATACATAGAGAAAATATTGTAAAGGTGCAACAGTACTACTACAGCAAATCCTGAGGGGATCCTAGAAATTCAATTTGCAAAAAAAATTGAAATTGTAATTTACTATTAGGGACTTTTTCTATCAAGTAAGATTATTTATTCATTAAATCTGCGTGTACTACTTTCCTATGGATATATTTTTGTAGGATAGATAGATTAATAATAACTGTGTTTTAAGTTGTTTTCTCTTAATTTTTGTTAAAAAGGATACGTTTTCACGTTTGCCTATGTTTGACAGTGTTGTGTTATCAATAAGAAAGATATCTATTAAGATACTCAATAACGCATTTTCTAAACTAAAGTGAGTTTTATAAACAAGGATTTACCATGCAGCATGAAATAAGAAAATATCTCAGTAGACAACAGTTAATAATCTTAACACTTCACTTAATACCTTAATTTATTTTTTTTGTAAGAATTGCTTTTAAATATGATATAAAACTACTTCGTGCTACACATCCTTACGTGAAACAGAAAATGGATTACCAACATGCCATATCGTCGCGCTATGATAAGAACCGAGACTAATTAATGATCTCATTGTGGCAGTAGTCATTTTAATTAAAATCATAATATAAGATAACAAACCTACCTATATTCATTGCACGATATATGCCTATGGGAATGTTGCTAGTAGATTGTTACACATTACCAAATATGTATAAAAATATCAACTAGAATATAAAAAATGAGGAGTGTTTATTTTATTATTCGTTTCCTTCAAAAACCTCAAGCATTTGGGGATATTAGGATTATGAAACACAACACCCAAAATTACCTTGAATACTTCTTAAAATTAACGAAAATAATCTACTCCGATTATTTGTGCCTAACATAGAACTGCAGTATTAAAATTAAAAGTATCAATGTCGTGTTTTTTATAATCAATAATACTTTTGATAGCAAAGATAACAAAGTTAGATATAAATATTTTAACAAATACAGCGCAAAAAATATATGTACAACTAATTGCAAATGGGAAGAAAATTTACCCGTTATGTTTAACGTAAACAAGTTTTTTATTTGTAGTTCGAAATTTTGAAAAAAATCAGTCATAAATTCACGAGTTCTAGGTCACTGAATTTGCATTCTCAAGAAATAAGTACAAGTATTTATAGTCTTTTTATGATTTATGATGACTTTAACCTTATCGCTGCCATTTTAAAATGCGAACTGTTGTGCCCAACGAAACACGTAAACCATAAGACAACCCTCATTTGAAATGGCGGCAATGAAATTCGATGAGCCAAACCTGAGGATTAACAGGAACGCAATTTATTCTAAATAGCAGTTCCCTTACGAGCAGCGCCAAGCAATAGTAAAAGAAAGGTCAATTTTAAGACCTCGTTCTAATTTAATGCAGACGGAATGTATCCCCTTTTCTAAATCTCAGTTTGTGCCCTAAATTTTCAGCCTAAAGGTTAATAGCTATCAATAAGTGATATGTCATTAAATTATAAAAAAAGCCATGTTATTTTTTCAAAAATATACCATTTTTAAGCTGTTATGAAAATATTTTAATATAATTCTGATAAAAAGAATAGCAGCAGCATAGAGTCTATTTTAAAAGCTGTGTCACAAACTTACAGTAGGGATAGTAGGTATGGCCCCTTGAAAGGATTACCCGGAAATCGGTGGCAATCCTCTGTCAATTAAGGAAGGTAGTTGGCAAAAATTGGGGACTCAATCCAAGGGGTATACACGGCTATGGTCAGACCGAGGCTGCAGTATGAGGCCTTGGTCTAGTGGCCGAGTGTGGACCGGTGACGGTAGCCGAGATTCCAAAGACTTGCCTGCTTAGGTATTACAGGGGCAATAGGGACGACCTAAACGGCTGCGCTAGAGGTCCTTCTGGGGCTTCCGACCCTTCCTACATGGATTGTAAGGGAGGCGATGGCAACATACCTAAGGATAAAGGACTCAGGCGGTTGGAGAGCGTAAGGACGCATTGAGGGTCATGCTTCCGTGGCCCTCAAGGTGGAGAGGGATATTCCAAAATCCGCTATGAAGGTCACGGAAGCAGAGGACTGTCTTAGGTTAGGAAAGAAGTATGTCACCTCCTTCCCCTCGAGAGAGCAGTGGAAGCAGGAAGGGGATACGTACCCCCCGGGATCCCTAGTATGCTATACTAATGGATCTTGGGTAGGAGACGAGTTTTCAGGAGCAGGAATTTATCTGGAAGGCAGTGGTATCCAGGAAAGTTTTTCACTGGGTATGTATGCCATAGTTTTTCAGGCTGAGGTTTTCGCTATCTTGATGGTGGCAAGCAAGAATGATGTAAGGAGCTGTGTAGAGGAGAAGATTTGTATCTGCTCTGACAGTCAGGCCGCCCTCACGGCGGTTAGCTCCGTGAAGACAAGGTCTGCACTTGTTCAGGAACCTGGAGATGCTCTGGAGTCATTGGCCAGACGAAAAGAAGTAGAGTTGGTTTGGGTTCCGGGCCACCTGGTAACGAGAGGACTGATCAACTGACTCGTCTTGGATGTAGGGAATCTGACCAATCCTCGGAATCACTCGAGGTAGTATTAATGGGGCCCTTAATAAATGGGCCTGTCAAACTTTAGGTCAAAACTGGAGGAGGAACAGATGATGTAAGCAGGCCCATAGTTTTATATATGGACCTAGCAAACCTAAGACGAGATGGCTGCTGAGCCTTAGTCGAAGAGCCCTAAACCAAATGGTGGGGATTCTGACAGGCCATTGCAGACTTAGGAGGTATTTAAGTTTAATAGGAATTGAGGAGGACCCTTTATGCCCGAAATGTGGAGAAGGGGAGGACACCCCTTTCTACTATCTGGGACACTGTGCAGCCTTTGGGAGGTTAAGACATGAAGTCTTTGGTACTAAATAGCTGCAAGGGGTTGAGGTGAGGGACCTTCCATGGACCAAAATCCTGGCATTCATTAGGGCATCCTGTAGGTTCGAGGAGGATCAGATACAGAGAGTGGACAAGTGATGGGACGGTGGGGCAGGCAAAAAGGGCCCACTTGTGGCCTACTTGCCAGGCTGAGGCCGCCTTTTTCACTACTACTACTACAAGTATGGTCCAAATCTTTAGAATCTTAGTCTGCAGATGGACGGTTATAGATATAAGTAAATTTTGTAACATTTGTAAATTTTTTCGCTGATTTTTCTTTTCTTATCCTAGTCGGCAGATGTTATGTTTGTTACTGCATAATTTTTTGCAATTCTCGCCATACCAGTTTACTTTCTAAATGCGTCTAAATCGATGCAACAAAATTGAGCTATTGATTTTGTACAGAGTATTTAAATTATCTGTATTTTAAAAATTACTAAAAAACTGCCTGATAGCACTATATACAAAGTGCTTTTAGAATAGTAATCCATGATATTATGGTAGGTATAATACTATATGAAATAATTCACATATGAATATGTAACGTTTTCATGTAGGAAATACATAGATTCAAAAGGTCAATTTATAACGTTAATTGAAAATAAAAGTTTCCTAAAACTTGAAACAATAAAAAAAAATGTTGTCGACAAACCCTAAAATATTTAATTACTGCACAAGTAAACGGTTGCCTTTAAAATCAATAACAGTATTAATAGCAAATTATTTTTTATTAGTTACACTTATTAGTTTGCGATACCTTGCCGACAATTTGTCTATAAAAAATTTCTTATTAATATGATTGACTATATGACCTAACTGTAATAATAATAATAACCAATTTGTCACAAAGTATTTCAATATCGCGTTAAATTAAATATTTCCTTACATGGGATCAATATTAAGTTCTTGTGTTAAGTATTAAGCAAGTGAAATTTCACATATATGTTGCTACATAAACATGTTACATGCCTAACAACTTATTAGTTAACTATAAGTAGTAGTTAATTTTTTTTAACAAATTTTTTATATTGCAAATAAGCAGCAGATTAAAAGAAATGAAGTGACTGTGTTTTCATAAAGTATAAGAAAATTACACATAACGAGAAAAGGTGTGAAGAAATTTTATATTTGTATTTGAATTATTTCCTTCTAAAATTTAATTTAATTTTATTTTATTTTATTTTATTTTATTTTATTTTATTTTAAAATATACTGTTCTACAGGTTGTTACCGAGATATGAAACAGGAGAACTCCGAATCGAAATGAATCTACACATTAATATCAATAATTAAAAAAAATTATAATATCCAGTAAAAGTTGTTAGAAATCAATTTTAAAATGATTTTCGATTATGGACTGCATTCTATATTTTCTGGGCGTTTCTGACTTTACTTCTTCAGATGAAATACCCTGTATATTACTATATTTTGAATACCCCGTTCAACCGACAGAATCCAGAAGCACCCTTCCGAAAAATCAATTTTGCCATGAAACTATAAGAGTTAGGAAAAAAGTGAATGTACACTTTTTGTCAATAACAAACTGTTCTATCTAAAAACAGCATCATTTATTATTTTCAGTAGGACCGTATTATTTTTTTTTATAATTTAACGAGTCTGAGTCCCCATAATTCTGCCATTAGTTGTTTGCGGGACTTCTACTTCCATGGATTTTATAAGAAGATGTGTCAAGCCAAACTAGGCTTAAATACTTCATTTAGAGGTTATTTAAAAAAATTTGAATTTTTTAAAATATCTTTAACGCCCTATATTTCGAAAATGAAGCATCTCTGGAAAAAAAATTATACTTGATTTTTTTTCTTATTTTTTTTATGAGGAATATCTCCTTAAAGTTTGTCGACTTAATCCTGAAACACCCTGTAGACAGATTCTAGATAGTACTGGAATTTTCAAAAACACAATGGACCATGAAGAAGATGTTGGATCATCGTTTATAATTCTTAATATAATTTTTCTATAAAGCTATCTTTAAATCATATCGATCTTTTTCAACTGATGCAACTATGGTGGAATTACTGTTAGCTCAATATTTTCCGTTCAATTAGGGAACATTTTTAATCCGAGAAGCGAATAGAATTTCAGCGCATCGTCTCTTGAAGAGGAACCGGAGCCAAGACAGACCACGTGGAAATTTAACGAAGACCTATTAAAGGCATTTCAAGCCCAACTGCCTAGAAATTGAATTGGATGTGGCTCAACAAAATGGAAAATATTTCCGATCTCATTAAAACTTTATTAGATTAGTTTGCACAGTTTTTAGATGATAGGCGAGGACTTCATTAACGAAGGTAGTTTAATGTAATCTATATTCTGTTTTCGTGCGTCGTTTTGTAGTGAGCTTCGAGGTGTTAATTTAATATAGCGCAATCTTATACATAATCCAGGGAATAAAAATGACATATTGTACTTACTAATTTGGTGAAATATTCAATTGAACTAGTATTTTTATATCTAATAAAATTAATGAAAGGATTATGTGGATGATAGTTACGAACATTGAGATTATATTAAAAAGAAATTTTGAAGTAGTAAAAATAAAACAATTTAACCTTTTTTGAAATAGGATACAGTCACTATGACCAAAAATAATGGTATTATTGTTTCCCCCCTGCCCGCTAACCTTTTCTGTTTCAGAGACCGCCAGGATCAAGAAACGAAGACAACGACACACACACATACACACACCCCCATACCCTCCTTACCACTCCCCTCCCGCGCTAGCCTAAGGGCCACCTTAGAAAAGCGCATCCCAGGGCTGCATAGCCGCACTATCCTACCCAACCATAAACATGACACCACCCCCTGGGTTTACACAGACGAGCCGGCGAAGCAAGAAGAGCACCATAAGAAAGAACCCTAGCCGGCGGGGCCCAGCCAGGACAAAAGGAGGTCCCACAAAGCGCCTACACCGGCCGCATTTGCGGTCGGGGTAGACGACGGATGGGGCCCACCTACGAAGGCTGTCCAGGCCTACACGAGATGAGGCAGGATAAAGAGGGATAATCCCCCTCGATCCCAAATCATTGAGGCCAATTTCTAGCCATGGAATAATGGCGCAATGGCGCGGTATTATTATTTAAGAAAAAAACCCTTACAAATTAATTTAATAACAAAATATTTACATTTATAATCCTATAAGCCTTTTGAAACTCTATTGCAAATACACTGTAATAGAAGCGAGTTTTGTAAATATTATGATATTCACTCATATAAAACCAGGAATACTGATGGTTTTGTTACGGAGTTTTCTAGAATTTGTATTTTTCAAAATAATAAATATTCCGTTATACGTACATAACTCCATTGCACGTCATTTTAGGGGTATTAACGTGGATGTGGATAAATGAAATTTAACGAGTTCCATAAATTGTGTGAAAAATTTTTAGAAATTAATGCTGACTAAAAATGAACTATGTAAAAATGGTCAATAAATAAATACAAGATCATTATTTTCCCCTTTCAAAAGAAGCTGATTTTGAATTGTGTTCACGATCAAGAACATGTTGCTCTGGAGTCAGATGCATAAGACATGAATTGTGAGGATCCTCATTTAAGCGAATTTGAAAAATTTAAAAAATTTAAAATATTGTTTTCTTAATTACAAGAACATATATTTTGCTTCTTTTCATTGTTTACTCGTAGAATCGTTAAAATTTGATTTCTTTTAGGTGTCTATGTCTATGTTTTGCTAGTTTGTACTTGAACTCTCCTAATTTGAGTCTTGAAGACATCTTGATCCTGAAAACACAATTTATTTTTAACATATTTTTATACCCACTGAGATTTATTCCAGCAAAATATTTCTGGAAAAATGTTTTAATAGGTATTATTCCCGTGTTCGAGTTTTTTCCAATTTGCAATTTCTTTTCTAGTTAGTTTTTAGACTAGACAATGACATACCATCTTAGAAATTATAAAACTAGATTCACTTACCTTTAATACTGAAAATCTTATCCGTAGGTCGTGAGCTGTGGGAATATAATGAGTAAATCTCTCCTTTAAATTTAGATTTCCATTGATTTGAATAATAATCTTTATTATAATAATAATCAAAGAAAATTAGTTCTTTACATAATGAGTACATTACGTCATAGAATTAAACAAAAAATTAGTACGATTTAGTGCAATATATTAGCAAAACTAATATCACATTACTTTAACACTCAGAGCTATACATTTACTATAAACTATGAAAATCAATCCAAAAGAAATATCAGTCCCTGAGCATAATAACGAGCATTCGAATAAGAACTTGGTCGATGTTGGCTCTGACACATTGGACGTAGGGAGTAGCTTATAGCGACCTACTTAACCTCATTTCTCAACGAGCTGTATAGCAGCTGTCAGTTTCAATAACGTTAATGACTATATAACTTTATTTTAAAGAATAATCGTGATAACAATAACAAACAATTAAAGGAGAACAAACGCAAATCTTTTTTTAACACTGTGTGGCAGGTACCGACTGATACTCCCACCATTTGTGATAAAACACGTACAGAAGTTCTTGGCGCATTTTCCATTATTTGTTGGACATTTTCTTTTAATTCTTCAGTCCGCTTTTTAGGTCGGCCGCTTCCTTCTTTTCTTGTTACACTGCCCGTTTCACGAAAAACATTAACACAACGCTGAACTGCACTTTGAAAAATTTTGTACTTAACAACGCCGGGAAATTGATTTTGAAATTCTATGAAACATTCCTCAATAGAATATTTCCATATTCCATCAATCTTGCGTCCATTTCTAAAGTAGGACTCTATGATAAACACTTTTTGTTCTTGAGAAAATACCATTTTAAACGCTTTTTAAATCGAAAATATTCAATTTGATAGCGGCGATATAGCGTTTTGAGAGATGACGTTTAAGTTCATTTGCTATACGCTACGCCCTACGTCCAAATTTTCAGAACCAACTTGACCACGTTTTTATTTATCGTTCGCTCGTTATATATTACAAAATGAATAACGTCTGGTCACTCGAAGAAAACAAAATGGTTGGATGGCGACGGAAAATGGAATTTGTATACTAAAGCTAAACGAGTTATACAACAAACCATAATATTTTCCGTAAACTCACAAGTTATACATTCAGAATTCTATAATACAGACAGAGTTCATCCAAGACAGACTATATCTAGCGTCTGTCTGGGATGAACTTTTAACTTTTTCTCTCGCTTCTTGCCATTGCATCCACAAACGCGCTCTATTCAAATACAAAAAAAAATATTTCCACAGACTACTAAATTTGTAATAATACAATTTACCAAAACCGCTTACATGATTGATGGATTAGGATATCAATGAGACTCTAACTAGTCGTTGTGGACATGGATTTGTTTTGTAATGAATATATTTAGTGAATAAAATGGAATCGTTAAAAACACGTTACTGGAAGTACATGAATCAATAAAAATGTTACAGATAGCGAATTGAAAGGCTTGAAAAAATCTGAATGAACTTTGAATAACTTGTTCATAGTCAGAGTTTGAAGATTATGAGAAAAGATACGCCCAGTGAAGAATTTTCACAAGGAAAAGAAAATGGCTGGGTTCAGTGTATATTACACATGAGAAATATGTCGTACCATCAAAATGAAGAGAAATATATTACATGCCCATCTGTTCCACTGAAAATGATGTATAGTTATTCTTCGCTGGGAGAATATACAGGGTAGCCCATCGAAAACGTACCGCAAGGCATTACAGGGTAGTAATGAACTTTTCGGCAAAATCCAAAAACAGGTAAAGTTTGCTTCTGAGGGGGACAACTTTTGGCGCAAAAAGCATAGCAAAATCTTCAACCCCCTAAGTGGGGGTGCCATCCCCCAAATTTTTTTAAATGGGAATGGGGGTCAAGTGGGGGGTCATTAGAAAGGGCTTTTAATTCTCTATACATCGATTCTTACTTTTTGAAAATCGATCCATTATTTTAGAAAATATGCAGCTTTGAAAATACGAACAATATTTTTGACGAGAAATGCGAAAATCGATTTAATTTTACTTCAAAACTTACGGTATTAGCTTGGTAAATTCCTTCAAAAGAATTCGCTGTTTTTTTTTCTGATTTGCGAATTCTTTAGCCTGATTTTGGTGAGCAAAAAATTGTCCGCTTTTTGTTTCGTATTTAGATAGGCCACAAGAAGTTGCTAGATAACTGTCTTGTGACTTGTAGTTGAAGAGTACCAATACTGCCGAGTCTTTTAAATTGATTAATTATGGTGTACTCAATTCCAGAAAGAGTAGAAATTATTGAGCTTTTTTTCAAAAACAATGAATGCGGAAATCGGGTCGCCGAACTGTTCAACCAACGGCATCCTGAGAAACATGCGTCTGGAAAAATTGTTCGCGAATTGGTGGCCAAATTTCGCGAAACTGGCTCCGTTCATAACAAAAAGAGGCAGGTTGAAAATCCGGTACTAAATGAACCTACGGAAATAGCGGTATTGGGGCAAGTGGCAATGGATAGTACGCTGAGTACAATGCAATTGGCTACTGCGACAGGAGTGAGTCGTACAAGTGTCCAACGAATATTAAAAAAATACAAATTCCATCCTTATAAGATTCGGCTAGTGCAAGAGCTAAATGAAGACGATTTTGATCGTCGTTTGCAATTTTGCGAAATAATGACTGAACGAGCGATAAACGATAATTTCCTCTTTAATGTGTGTTTTTCGGACGAGTGTACGTTCTTCTTGAATGGTTTAGTGAATCGCCATAATTGTCGTTACTGGGCTGATACCAATCCAAGGATTTTCCATGAGACACACTCCCAACACCCCCAGAAGTTGAATGTATGGGCAGGTATTTTTGGAAATTCCATTGTAGGTCCTTTTTTCCTTCCTGGAAATTTGACAGGCGATATGTACTTGGATTTACTACAAAATGTCATCGACCCAGCTCTAACAAATATCATAGAGGACGACCCTGCTTACAATGAACACGAACTGATTTTCCAGCAAGACGGAGCTCCTCCACATTACTCGCTCAATGTGCGCAATTACCTAAATGAGACGTTTCCAGGACGCTGGATAGGACGAAGAGGTGCAATTGAGTGGCCCCCTCGGTCACCCGACTTAAATCCTTTAGATTTCTTTCTCTGGGGGCACATTAAAAGCAAAGTTTACAGCACTCCACCTGATACCTTGGAAGATCTGCGAGGACGAATCATTAATGTATGTCGCGAAGTAACACCGCAAGTGCTCCAGAATGTTCGACAACGGTTTGAAGACAACCTGTATCATTGTATGCAAGTTGGCGGACAACATTTTCAGCATTTACTTGACTAATACCGTAAGTTTTGAAGTAAAATTAAATCGATTTTCGCATTTCTCGTCAAAAATATTGTTCGTATTTTCAAAGCTGCATATTTTCTAAAATAATGAATCGATTTTCAAAAAGTAAGAATCGATGTATAGAGAATTAAAAGCCCTTTCTAATGACCCCCCACTTGACCCCCATTCCCATTTGAAAAAATTTAGGGGATAGCACCCCCACTTAGGGGGTTGAAGATTTTGGTATGCTTTTTGAGCCAAAAGTTGTCCCCCTCAGAAACAAATTTGACCTGTTTTTGGATTTTGCCGAAAAGTTCTTTACTACCCTGTAATGCCTTGCGATACGTTTTCGATGGGCTACCCTGTATAAGTACTAACTAAAATAATCTACCGGGTTACCGAATATATTATGTTTCTTTGACAAAAAAAGAGTCAGATTTTCAAAATATCAACATAATGATACTATTTATAAGCAAATTTAAGAAAAGAAGGGAGTCTGACTGTTAATTAATGGAAATTATATACAGAAGGATTTTCTTTGTAATTAAGAGCATAGATACGTTTAGTTTACTCTTGGGTGTCAAATATCTTACATTTATTTCTTTGTTTTATCTTCGCCTATCCACGACAAAACAAACGGGTATTTCAATTTTTTGTTTATTAGTTTGAGTTCAATATTTTATTAGGTCTGTTTTGTAAAATGGCAAAGTTTTGTTCAATTACTCAGCTTATTATCTGGCTGTTTGACTTTTGTTTTGCTGAATTACGTTTCTGCAAATTAAATATACAACTGAAACTGTATTGCAGTAAATGTGGGCTTTTATTTGAATAAAATTTATATTTCATTTTGATGCTCTCGGTTCTCTGGCACCTGTTCCTTAATCCGTTCATTTCCCTGAAGCAGAGGACGATCAAGTAATCGCCCTGCATTCTCTGCCCCCTTTAACTTGTTTACATAATCTTTCTCATACTTATACATTAATAATACATAAGGTTATAAATATTTTTCCTCAAAGTCAAGGTGGAAAATTTCAGGACGAAGTCTTGGTAAAAATAATGTAACTACTTTAATATTTAACCGTTAATTATATATAAAAAATATACGAGAGTACTAATGGAAAATAAATGAATTAAACAAAAACTAATTCGACACTCAGGCGAATGTAAGTACCAGAACAATTTTAACCGTAAGAAACTCTCCTAGTTTGTATAAAAGCGTTTTTTTTTTCAAGAGGATCATTTGTTGCGATAAAGGAAAGTTTTTACGCAAAGGAATTTTTAGCAGGTTCAATTTCCATAAACGGGAAAATTAAAGTATCTAACCAATAAATGAGACAAAGGAAACTCCAAGTTTGTTCTAAATTTTCTGCTGCTTTAAAGCCTAAAAGGCTCACAAACTTTATTTTTTATAAAATTTTTTGTTGAAACACTATCTTTTTAGAATAGGTAAGTATATACATTTTGCAACCAAATTAGTGCACCACCGAAAATAGATCCGAATTTCAAAGTTGCTTTTTTCACGATTGGCTAATCCGACGATTCTTTTTTAATCGTACGTTTATTAGTCAATTTATTCTCTAGCTATAATGCTAACATAAAATTTTGTATCAAATGTGAAAAGTAATGTCGCGCACTTTCCGAAAAAAGTGAGCTTGTTATTTTGAACACCTTATAAAATAACTAAATAAATTTAGTTTCAATTTTCACCCTTTTTTTTTAATTCCGCGTTGCCATGTAAATTCAACGTAACGTTAAAATTTTTTAAAAAATCGCATTTACCGCAAAGTGGTAGCAAATACGAAAAAAATTCCAAGTAATTTTTTGTTGCCAATTAAACTGTGTGTCTAAAATTTGTATTGTTTTAAATCGTACACCGAGTGTTACATTATTTTTTATAAAATATTTATTTTCGCTGACCCCTATCTCTGCCACTGGGCGACCGGCAAAGCTTGATATTAGCAGGAGTTTTGGCTCCTTATGACATCATGTTGTATAACAAATTTTGTTCAAATATCTTTTCTAATTTCGGAGGTACAAACATAAATTGATTTTTTCATGAAATTTTCAACACCCCGTATCTTTTAAACGGTTAACAATTGCATAACAACATGTGAGGTTTTTCTTGTCGCAAATGGCGTCCTCTATCACCTAGAGCAGTTTGATCCATGACTTACGGGACACCCTGTATAAAAAATGATGTTAATATTTGCAGTAAATACATATTTTGCATAAAAACATGTTTTCTTATATTTGCAATTTATAATTTTAACAGCGTATAAATACCGACCTCGTCCTAATTTTCAATTAAATTTACATGAATTTCAAACATTACTCTCACCTTACACTATTTATAATTACCTTGCAGTTAACACCGAACAAAATTTTATTTTTCATGGTCTGTTAGAAAATATTTAGTACATAAATACCAGAATTTAGGTACATTTAAAAAATTTGTTAATTTACCCCAGCTAGATTATTTAAATTTTGATTTACATACATAGTGGAATACTTCCTTGCACTTTTATATTATCTGCATTGAAGTAAAGGATATAGAAACATACCAACTATTATCTGCAACTGTTTATCCAAAATATTTGTTATAATAATTTAGTTTTACTATCTACAGCACATGTATGACAATATGTATTTTTTAATTTGTGTTCCTATATGATTGTTATTATTAATTATATGTAGTTGTATATTTATTAGATTATCGGAATGCTTTGTGTTGCTCGTTGAACAGCAAAAGTTGATTATGTTGTTTTATAATATATACACGAAATTGTACAATGGTTTTAATTCTGCTCTAATTATTTCATTTCGAATATTGAATCCACAGGCGAAGATTATCATTTCAATCGATGGGTATTGACTTGCATATAGATGAACATATATTATAGAGAAAACCTTAAAAAACAGTTAATTAAATATGGTGAATTCTAGTCAAAAAGCTAAAAGTAATAATAATAATAATAATAATAATAATAAAGGATATATATTTACATTTTAATATTACATTAGTTATTTGATACTATTAAAATGTTTAAATTACAATTCAAAGGAAGTTATTTTTACTAATGACAACAGTCCTATACATATAGAAGAGATATCATATTAAAAAAACTTACCCTCTAAAGAAAGCAGTAGCTAAAAGAACACCCTGCGGACATAAATCAACAAGGAAGGGATTATTTCTTACAATAACAGTCAGAAAGGTCTTATGTCCCCTTACATCAACCCCTTTGTGTTTGGAG
Organism: Anoplophora glabripennis; assembly: GCF_000390285.2. NCBI lineage: Eukaryota > Metazoa > Arthropoda > Insecta > Coleoptera > Cerambycidae > Anoplophora > Anoplophora glabripennis. The sequence goes on along the minus strand of NW_019416216.1, from coordinate 407,373 downwards.
TGGGCGTATTCGATGGTTAAAATGTACTTTTCTGCTTCCCGATCTCTTTCCAAGGAGATTCCTAGTTTTTGTCAAAAGAATAAGATGCATTACAGGATGTCGCTTGATGTGTTTATTCTTTGTGTCTACCTCGATTCTCTAAATACGTTCTTATCTAATAAATTTAAAAAATATATATTCAGCGTGGTCATTATAGTAGTCATTATTTATTACAGTGCAGCGAAAGTCACTTTTCAAAATTACAAATATTCATATAGTATTTTGAGAATTGCTGCCCATAGGGATACACGCGTACCAACAAATTGCGAGTTGATCACGTCATGTGTCAAGAAAATTAATTAAAATAAGACCTCAAATATTATAATAAATATTTTATGAATATATATGAAAAATGCTTCTTTATTTACCAGTTTCCTTTAAAGGATATTATAAGAATTAGTTTGTGTCCTGTGTCCTAGTTCTGGGAGATCAGGTGTTGCAAACCTACGAATGCTCCACAGAGGTGCTCTTTGGAATCGATTTTAACAAATTTTGCACTACCTCTATTATATTTTTTCACAAATATGCCTCCAAATAGTACGCGCGAGTTGGATACATCCTTATTAACCGACAAGAAACAACTACCATTGTGGTGAAAGAAATCGACATCCTACATTTCTTTATCATCTTCATGAAAAAAGTGAAATTTTTGCCAGTGCACGATACACCAATATGCTAGGAGTTAGCTGAAGCTCATATTACTATCAAAATGTTATTAAAAGTTTGTTTCTAGTACACCAGATATGCTATATCGAATTTAGCGCCACCAGATCTTTATTTGGGTCCTACCCTTCAAAGTACATTTGTAGGTTCAGAAGTTTGCAGATGATATGAATAGTTTGAACAAGTTTGTTATGAAAGAGACTACGTAAAACGATTTCTATAGATATTGTTGTAACAATGTCCTATTATTTAATGACCCTTCATCGTATATATTTTGATGTTAAATATTAAGTAATTTGAAGAAGCAACTGCATAGTCAAGCCAGTAAATTATACAAATTTTTTTAATGAGAAACACACAGTGTTTTTGTGAAACTAAAATATTCCTCAAATGTGGTCACTTTCCTCTATCAACATATAATATATTGCTTTCGAAATCAATACCAAGAATTTGTAGGAGGAAATCATGAAATTACCATTCCTATTTGCTGAAGGAGATTAGAGCAAACATTACATTAATTCGGAGTAATAGCTACCGACAGTTCTGTCAATTACTCCTATCTGATTTTGCCCTGGATAAAATCTCTTTAGGGAGCTATTCATCTAGATTTCTGATAACTAACTACTCCGTCATTTTCATGAAGTCGTAAGTCTACCATATATCAACAAAATTTGTCAAATATAGTGAAAGTACAAGCAAGACGAAAAAGAGTTTAAATCTATTTGTCATATAAATAGACACAAAATGAAACGAAATTGCTAAATTGTTTGCCACTGATATTAAACGCTGTGTCGGATAGTTAATTAGGAGTATATAAAATTAGAATTTTTCAAATCCTGTGCTAAATGAGAGAGTTTTAAGGAAATCTGTTTTTTAATACCACGGGGGTTGAAGGACGCACTTCGCGTTTAAAACCATTTTAAAAATGTTCCCTGACACAGGGGCTGTAGAATGCTTAAGTAGTGCTTGTATTAACTTAATCACTTCTCTTACTATCTTTTACCTCAACTTAAAATGGCAAGACTCCCTTGTGGCCAATTTGTTTCGAGCTTTTTAACACTATTACTAGTTAATCTCTCTTTACAGGAAGTTTCGGATTAATTTATTTTAAAATTATGGTTCTGCGAAAGTTAAATTAATTAATTAATACTTCGGATTGCAGATAGTACAACGAAATAACATTAAAAATATTGTCAGATACAATACTGTAGACCTATTATAATAAATAAAATCTTAAATAATTCCAAATAGTACCTATACAACTTGTCCTAGAAAACAATCATACATCATCTATCGAGTCTGAGAGAAGATAACACCGCACTTTTTTGAAAATATTTTCTACACCAATGAATCATTAAAAGAACGTAACTGAAGTTACGACACCGCCTGTTCAAAAGCGGCAAATTACAAATTTCTTTATAACAAAAAGTTATTTGAGTTTCAAATCAACTCCATTTTATAGAAAATCAGCGTCAGAATGGAGGAAAGTGTTATTTAGACAAATTGTGTAATAAAAATCTATAAAAATGTATTGCCGGGTGCCCATTTGCTATAGAGCCCTCTTAAAAACCAACTTATAGAGAGTAAGAAATGCAGGCGACATTAAAAAAAAGATAGCGTAAAATAAAAAACTAATAAAAAAATACAAACTTAAAATGAAAATAGGGCGCAAACTACAGCTGCTGGAAAGTCAAAAAACGGGCGTGAAGAAAATGCGGACATAAGGTAAATACTACGGTAGATTCATGTGAATCGTTAATGATACGACTTTAAATAAAGGACTTTATGATCAACGAACTGGAATTGTTTCTCTTTAAGAGAGAAAGAGATAGAGAGAGAAGAGCCATACGGCTTTCCTTAAAAAAGACTATGTATGTATAAGCGGAGCAATTTTGGTTATGTATTCATTTAAAAAACCGATCCACAAGAATTCCTGGAAGTATGAACTATAACGGTCAAACAATAAATGTAGGTACAACAAATTATTGTTAATGCGTTTGCAGAATTTGCCGATCAAGGCAAATTGTAGTATTTCATTTAAAAGCATCACTGAGGCAGAGGTGATGAGTCATCAAAAAGATTAAAAAATAAGTTTACCTGCGGTTCAGATGGTATACCGTCATTCATTGTTAAAGACAAGGTCAGAGTTTTAATGGTTCCTTTACTGGCAATATATAATCTTTCAGTTACAATAGGAGTTTTTCCTATAAGTTGGAAAGAGGCGAAAGTGTGCTCTATTTTCAAAAGTGGCGATCGCGCTGATTTCACTAATTATAGGCCGATCTCTGTCCTCTGTAATTTTTGAAATAATTTTATATAACAGGACTTACTCTTCGATTTCTCAACAAATATGTCCATGTCAGCATGGTCTCATGAAGAGATGAACAATCAATCAGCAACCTGGCCGTTTTTTTCCAGTATGCCTTGCAAGCGGTGGACGGTGGAGTTCAGTTCGATGTTATATATACCGACTTTGCAAAGGCATTTGACAGAATTAATCATAATATTCTTTTGCCAAAACTTTACAGCTTTGGTTTCGATTGTGATTAAGTCTTACTGTTACCGTCATATTTATTTGAAAGACAACAATATGTTTTTTATAATGCTTATGGTTCTGTCAAGTATTTGGCGAAGTCAGGAAAACCTCAAGATTCAAATTTGGGCCCACTGTTATTTCTGTTATTTATTAATGACCTTACTACCAGTCTGAACTGTCGAAAACTAATGTATGCCGATGATTTAAAAAATTTTTCAAACATTACCTCCTTAAGGGGGGCGTTTTTATGCGCAATTTTCAATGAATTTCTTGTCCAATTGTTTAAAAAATCTAAGCAAGTTAGAAACGATAACTCTTCACTGTACTACTCATGCAAGTGTTCTTCAGGGTGTGAGATAAATGACAACACATTTTAAGTAAGAAAAAAAAAACATATTTTTTTATCTTACGTTTCCTGAACTTTACACGACTGTTGAACATACAGATAAAAGCGTACGGTATTATAAACATACCCACACCCAGCAGAATGCTTTTAGGATACTATTTATACATGAATTAATAAGAATTATTGAGTAGTTTTATAAATCAATTGGACAAAACAGGAAAGGTACGTGTTCTGATATTTTATATTATCCGTCATCTTTTCATGCCGAGCAATTGAAGAAATCCTTCGTATTTCAACTTTTCTATAGTTTAGACACTATCGAAAAGAGGGCGATAGTCACAGTTGTCGTTCTAAGGTATTTTTTGCTGAACCAGAGCCGGACTAACTTCAATATGTTTGAGTTGTATTTGCGCTGATTTTAGATAATATAAAAGAATGTGATGGCAGTGCTTGTTTGAATGGGAATATTAAGCTTTGCATGTAAAATAATCATAATAATAAAACTGTTATTCCGAGTTCTTACAAATACTGTTAAATACTAGTAAGTTAAAAAATTTTAATTCTGACAATTAATAATTAGTCTAATAGTAAAAGAGCTATAAACACAAATAAATTATAGTACTTAATACACATATTTTGATAATAGTCCAGATAATATAATCGATAATATAATTACTAGAGAAGAAAGAATTAGGCAAATGCCATTCGGTATCAGTCAGACTGTCTAAACTAAAATGGAGCGTGATAAGATAATTAAAATTTACTACACAGTGGCAGTTTTTTTTAGAAGCGGGGGAGTCAGTGTCTCCCTAAGATTTCTTTAAGATATTTTTCACAAATTGATTATTGTATGTTTTACTAGTTATTAGATCCAGTATAATTTTAGAAACCATAATTCTGAATACAGAATTTTGTATGTAATAATTACTGTTGTTTGTTGAAGAGTGACTTCAAGTTATTATTACATTTTTCTTGAGAAGCAAGCCAAATGAGTTCCCCTAAAAATATTTTTTACAATTTAATTTTTCTGTTCGTGTTTTATTAGTTTTTAAACGAATTGTTTATAATTAGCCTCTGTTTAAAAAGTGATTGATTTATGTAGATACTTTACAATTTACAACACATTTTAAAGCAAATGATTCGTTCTCGCATCGTCACGATGAAATAGGTACGGTCACATATTACTAACAATATGTGGTACGGTGGAATACGGAAAGTGCAGGTGTATAGTACAATTCGCCGGCATGCCTCTGATAAAGTGTTTTTAGATGTGTTTAAATAAAGGGCATGTTTTTATGACAGAATAGGTACCTACTTATTATTAATGTAGGTCAAGGAGGAACTGGAGGCAAATACGCTGTGAACAAATGAAATGATGACTTACTAATTAACAATATTTTGTAAATTTGATTATACCAGTTAGATTTTTTTTACAGTTATTTTTGGTTTTACTATAACTGCTTAATTATATGCCTAATTAATAACGATTGTATAGCATCAGTATTTCGTACTTTTTTGGCGGCAGATTAACAAGCGTGCGTTGTATACTAATTTGCTTAACATTATATTTAACATTTTTGATAAAATATTAAATCAAATGTAGTTTTCTTATATACAGGGTGTCTCAAAATTAGTGTCCAATAATTTACCACTTGATTATATTGCGAAAAATAAGAATATTTTTTCAAATAAACATGTGTAGAGAGATGTTTCCTAAGGGAGCTACACCCCCTAAATAGGGCCTCAAAAAAAAATTTTTTTTTAATATTTTCGAAATGGGTTGAAGGAAAGTTATGAATGTTGATACCATGAATGCTCTTAAAAGTCGAAATAGATTATCATAAAATTTTTCAAAAATTTTAATCATCTCAATTGGGGGGGGGTCGTCGGCTAAAATTTGCCACTATTCTTTTGTTTGCCCAAATTTTCAAATTCAGATCAAAACAACATCACCATTTTTTCATAGAAAACTCAGATCAATCAAATTTTATAGCAACAAATGCATGCAAAAATTTGAACCGATTCTCCCCCTCCTCTTGCTCGGGACGGCCCATAACAAAGTTTTCAAAGCACTTTTCACGTTGTTTATTACAATGTATATTGATATGATGACATATGAAAATTCATAATGGTACATGTGCCCATTTTAGCCACTCAAAACAAATTTTTTGAATTTTATTAAGGTAACGTAATAAATTGCTTAAATTCGTTTTTCTTGGAAATGGAGCATTTTATCCAAAGAACTAAAGAGTACCTCTTTTATAAAGGATATGAATATCTATCATATGTTGGCATGAAAACTTGAACTTGAAAATTTCGACAAGTAAAAAAATAGAGGCAAATTTTAGCCGACGATTAAAATTTTATGATGATCTTTTAATGAGCGTCAATTATGTCAAAATTTATAATTTTCCTTGAACCCGTTTCGAAAATATTTAAAAAAATTAATTTTTTGAGGCCCCCATTTAGGGAGCGTAGATCCCTTAGGAAGCATCTCTCGACCCATGTTTATTTGAAAACATACTCTTATTTTTGGCTATATAGGTAATCAAGTGATAAATTATTGGACACTAATTATGAGATACTCTGTATATAAGGAAGCTCTACATTTGATTTAATATTTTATCAAAAATGTAAATTAAAATGTTAAGCAATACAACGCATGCTCGTTAATCTTCCGCCACGTTTTTTTTGAATACCACGAAAATAAAAAACTTTATTAGGCCGACATGCAGGTTTGCTAAAATAAACAATGTTTAGAAAAAAATACACATGCTTACGCTGGAAGTATGGCTCTCGTAATAGTATAAGTAAAATTTTCATATTTTTTATTTCAAAGTGTATAATGGTTAGTTTTCTTATTACTGAATGTTAAGTTTCAATAAAATATATGTTTGCTTATATTTATTTTCTTACAAATCTATGTACAGAGCCACTAAACATGCGTGCAATGTAGGAATAATATATCATTCTCCGTCCCTTGTGCGTTTGCTAGCCTGAACCCATCTCGCTTGCTCTCACAGACCGCTACGATGTTCACGACGGAGACGGAGCCCTTTTATTGGCTGTAATTAAGAAACGCTCCGACTTTTTTGTCTGTAATTTCACTTTTGTGGTCAAATTGTATTCCTAAAGCCAAATTTCATAGTCTGCAGGTGGTACAAATCAAGGAGTTTTTGAAAAAAAAAACAAGTTTGAGTAGCCGCCTCCGGCCAAACGTAGCGATATTTGTTCACTTTAAACCTATTTCAACATTAATGTGCTTATCTTTTGGTACAAATGATGGGAAAAAATCACGCCAGCTCTTAGGCTACAAGTATTTAGTCCAAGCATTATAGAGAAATGCTTACAGAAATTATTACCTGGACAAAAAAAAATGACCGTATAGAAAATTAAATTTTAAATCGAGTTTCTTGTTCTTTAAACTCGATCCAAAATGGCGAACATGGTTAAAAAAATCGCAAAGTTGCAAAAATGGTTTTTCTAAAATAACTAAAAAAATATAGCACCGATCGAAAAATTTTAAAAGAGAAAGTTGTAGGTTTTAAAAAGACCTATCGACTGATTTTTTGTAAGTACCGATTGCTTTGTTACTTTTCGAGATATATCGAAAAAACCGTTAAAAATCTTCTCTTTTCTCTTCTTCTATAACTCGTTTACATTTAGGTTCCCTTACTTGCTATTTACTGCAAGCATAGCCCGCGGCAAGCCAAAAAATACATTTTTGAAAAATTTTAAAATAATAATAAGAGTAAAGAAGAATAATAAAAGTAAAAAAAAATGTAAGTAAAATAAAAAGTAAACATTTACGGGACTAGTTTGCTTCTAATGCGAAAATGACTGTAATATTCGTGTTTAGCTACCCCAGATTAAGTACAAAAGAATTTTTGTACGTGATCCAGAAGCCGAGATATCAAAAATTTTGAAAGCGCGAGACTTTAGACTGCACGTCATCAGTTTTCAGAGCGAGCGCGCGCCGCTTCCCCCTACTTCTCCGGCCGGTCCAGCTGACGCACTCAGCGCTTGCACGCTTCACTTTATTACTCAATTCTTAATTACTAATAGGTACTAAAAATCAAGTAAACATATCCTATTTTTTTTATTTTGAAAATATAAATATTGAATATTAACCTCCATCAAGCGCATCGCTGTAAAAAATGTTAATTGCGTCTTCAAATTTTTTTTTAAATAAAAAAATTATCTCGGCTCCAGAAGGTCGTAGAAAAACATTTTTTTTTTAAATTCGTGAAAAAATGTCAGCAGTTTCCTCCTTTAAAAATAATTTTCATAAAATAAAAATTGAAATAGTTATTTGAAAAAAACACCCAAAAAAGTGAAAATTTTTCATATTTTGATCCTTAAAATTAATAAAATCGTCAACATTCGTCAAAATCAGTCGATAGATCTGTTTAAAACCTACAACTTTCTCATTTAAAATTTTTCGATCGGTGCTATATTTTTTTACTTATTTTAGAAAAACCGTTTTTTGCAACTTTGCGATTTTTTTAACCATGTTCGCCATTTTGGATCGAGTTTAAAGAACAAGAAACTCGATTTAAAATTTAATTTTCTATACGGTCATATTTTTTTTGTCCAGGTAATAATTTCTGCTAATTTAACATTAATCCGTGACAGAATGCTTGGACTAATTTGCAACAAAAAAAAACTGGTCTGCCGGCCGGTAAACACGAACACGTGCTCTTTGTATTGGTACAATTTTGAAATAAATATGGAATGAGTAATGAACTACAATTAATAAATTATGAAAATATTTACCAGAGGATCTGATAAACTATTTTGTTTTTTTATTTCTATTTTTCTCCTATTTTATGTTTCTCAATAGGTTCAGGGTGTTTAATACTACATTAATTATAATTCATAACATATTTTATCTATATATTTTTAAGAAAAATAATGAAATTTTTCTGTACATTTTAATTGTCTGGAATACAGTTGCATTGTTATTTAAAATCATTAAAACTGTCTTTACCACAATGTTTCCATACTTCCAACATAATGATAATAATCACAAATATTTCACAAATATGTCTGTTAAATGAAATTAAAATATATAGAACATTAAGGGTATAAAATGAGCATCATTTTGCATTCGACATGCCCAGTAATAAAGAATCTGGGGAATTTGAAGTTTTTGTCAAAAAAGTTGTTTGGTATATCTAGTGTTTACGAAGATAGTTGAAACCGTATAAAAACTAAAAGTCGGCATCTCTTTCCGGGCACAATAAAGAGATGCCGACTTTTAGTTTTTATACGGTTTCAACTATCTTCGTAAACACTATAATAAATGTTTAAATTTTTGATAGTATCAAGTATAGTATTCCTCTGTTTCCACATCCAATATTTTATTAAAACACTGTAGGTCATTATATTATTTTTCTGTGCAAATATTAAAATTATCTGACAATTCTTGTTCATTGCACATATTTTCCCTAATGCGGCTCTGGACGATAATAGGCTTACCAATGTCCTGAGAATATATAGTTACCGATTAAAGAAATCTTTACGTCGATTGCTATGTGGTATTATGAAGTTGTTCTAGTTTGGCATTACGCTAGTAGAGACCGCCACTTCCTGGATGGATTTTCTACTATCTATCAAGTGCTATCGCTGCCTTACCAAAAGTGCGATTTCTTGTCTATAAAACGGCGCCCTTAAATGACTGTGTTGTTCTTCAAGGAGAGATAGCCAAAACTGAAGCCAGGTGTAATTTGAATGATTTATAGCTAAATGCTGAGAAATGCAATATTATTAGCTTTACAAAGAATAATTCACCTTATTCTTACTTAATTAGTAACATCGAAATTAATCGTTTGACTAAAATTAAAGACTTGGGAGTGATCTTCGATGAGGAATTATCTTTTTCATGTCATATCGTGTCCAAGGTCGATGAAGCAATGAAGGCTTACGGTTCTATACTTCGCAACTGTAAATCGTTTACTAATATCGCGTCGCTCATTATATTTTGTATTTTTCGTATGTTACAAATAAACTAGAATACTGTTCTACTGTTTGGAATCCATTCTATTTATGCAATAGAGAGTTACTTGAAAAATCGCAAAGAAAATTTCTGAAATATTTGTTTTAAAATAGATAATGCTTATCCTGAAAGAGGTACACCATATAGGTAACTGATTGATAGACTTGGGTTTCAAAGTTTAGATTTGAGGAGAAAATTAAACTCAGTCTTTTCCTCTACAAGTTGTTAAATGGTCAAATTGATTGTCCTGAGCTTTTGAGTAAAATTAATTTTCATGTTCCTTGGCATAATTCTAGAAACACCGATACTTTTTATTGCTTGCGAAGAAGAACTAATCTTTTATTTAAGTGACCTGTATACAATATGTGCTACTTATTTAATATGGTGTCGCATCTCTGTGATATACATGTGATATACTGTAGATGAAAATTTATATTAGTTAGTTATATAAATTATTCCCTTTGTTTTTTTTCTATTTATTAGTCATTATTACTTTACCTATTGTTCTATATGTAATTGTCCTATTATTGGTCTTGACTGTTGGGCAATAAAGCATTATTATTATTATTATTTATTATTATTATAATGGGTTCGCTCATTGTCATTGTCGCTTATCTCCATATACATTTTTACGGGTTGCCGATTTTCATTAACTGTGGTCATTTCAAATCTTAAATTTATTTTTTTTTATTTTTGTGCAGATGGTATTTTATTGTTTTGCTCCAAAAATTATAAAATTCTATTATAATGTAACAAAAGCCGGGACGCGCAGTCATTTATTTATTAGTTCCCGGAACGGAAAGTAAGATATTTCAGTCATCACAAATTATCGGAGGGTTAATGGGTTTCAAGTAGGTCGCCAAGATCGTCCTTCGGAGAAATTTGCCAATATTTTTAACGAGTTTACTTAAACTGTCGGGGCCATGTGTTAAACGTCTAGTATGAGAGAAAAATCGATATTTAATAACGCGCGAAACCGCGAAAAGAGCGTAGGAATTCCACATTAGAATTAATTCAAATTGTAAATTGATAGTAATTCGAAAGGAGAGTATACCTAAGCAGCTGGGTTTTTTGACGGATTTTTCCTAGCTATAGGAGTAGGTTAAATGAGATCGACTAATCCGTCCCGTATTTGCTACACGGAGTCAATAGGGGAAGGCTAGGGTTACTAGTAAGTCAGAATTCTTATAAAAATGTAAATTCAGTCAATTAGATAATTATTAAAGCATCCCGACATTCAGGGTCCCCGCCAATAAGATAAGAACCGAAACTTCTGGACCCAAGAAATGGGCGTGGTCAAACCGAATTGTGGAATTTAGGAAGGATCTCGAAAAAGTCAGTTCCTCCTTAGGTTTCACATTGAGCAGACTAATTATTAACTTTAGAGTCTCGGGCTAATTAATTAATTTTGATAGTTTTTCCAAATTTTGTATAAAGCGCGCATTCCCTGAATCTCGGTACGCTGTCGCGTTCGAATAAATTAATTAATATTGTCGCCGAGCCGGTGCGTTGTTCTTTTGTTTGTTTGTTTTGTTTATTGTTAATAAAACCCTTCCTGGAAGTTTTGTGTTTCCTTTTGTTTCTCCAACTTCAGTGCCACCCTGTATAGCCAGCCACTGGATTACATTACACGTAAGCAATGAAAGGGTAAGTGACTGAAATGCATTTTCTGGACATACAACATTTCTAAGTTCCCACGAGTTAATTAAAGTATAACGATAACTAAATAAACTCCCTTTCCAGAATTAAATAGTAACTCTTTCGAGAATTAAATAGTAACTCTTTCGAGAATTAAATAGTTTATTAATTAAAGGTAGATAATTAAAGAAATAACCCCTCAGGTTACAATAATAGTTATTTATGCAACAAGTGCAAAAAGTAAGTGTTTATTGCACGCGACGTGAATTTGTCCAACGAGGCCGTCAGGCCGAGTTTGACAACACGTCGAGTGCAATAAACACTTTTTGCACGAGTTGCACACAATATTTTTTCTATACGTTCATGAAAAAAAAATGTTTTATTTAGGTGTAGAAAAATAAAAAAAGCACCACTTTTTAAAACGATTATGCTAGGTAATAAGTTTAATGACGCTGTATTTGCTATTTCACTAACTTCTGGTGGGGTCCCAACAAATTCTTCTTCATCACTATCATCTATTTTTCCAATAATATCACTCATTTTTAAACTTTGTTTAAATGTCAAAATTAATTTTTGACTGACATTTCTAGAACTGCAGAGTTGCATTATCCAAATCATAGTAGTCGTGATCGCGTATGTTTGAGGCATTTACGTTTGTGTTTATAAATTGTAATCATATGGCATTTTAGAAAAAAATGCATTTTCTAGTAATTTCGTAATCCAGTACATAATAAATATGATTGATCATAAAATAAAATCCGCATTTCTTTGAAACGTATTACAATCTCACAGAAAAAGGACTAAATATTTCGCTCATTTGAATGTTTATGTTTGTCTTGATCACAAACCGCTGTACTATAATGACAGATGAGTGCAATAAATATTTATTGCACTAGTGCAATAAAGATCCACTTTTTCTAGTAAATATACTTCAATAAAGTTGTGTTTATTGCATGAACGTAGAAAAATTTAATTTAAGTTGACTTATTTTCGTATAAGGACGAAACATTTTTGTGTCTGTATTTGTTTCTTTGGCAGTTATTCGATATCCACGTGGTTTAATTTATTTATTGAAAATTTAGGAATGTTTTTCCACTTAATGACATTAGCATTATGACTATGCTTTGTTGATATTATGTTACAAGTACTTCATTAAGTAATCCATTTATTATTGAACAATGTGCCACGGTTCTGTGACATTGACTCGAATGGTACTAACACGTTGTAAAACTCGTGCTCTAAGGCGCGGTACCGTCTTGGTTTCATTAGGTCGCCAGTTCACGGTCTGCCATTTACAAGACTTACACCCGCACACAGTCGCAGCTCTTGGACTTGGTACTTTCTCAACGACTCAGATAAACTGTCGACTGTTAGATACAGATAGATTGCCCAAGCTCGTAAACACGTGTTAATATTTTCAGCACATTAATTTCGATGAATCACGAGGATCGTATACGCACAGTTCCTGAAGCAAGAGATCATTTTACGTTCCCCGGATTCAAGGCAGACGTGAAATATTATTGTTTGTGACGCCTCATGAACACCAAAGAGAATTAGGCGAAAAATAATGGTGTTTTGATGTCATCTTGTTATAGGCTAAAATTCCTGTATAATTAATTTCAGTGCAAATACATGGCGTGAGTCACATAATTATTACAAAATCTAATGCAAAAGCTTTGTAATATTTTATGAAGAATTTTATAAAATAAAGTGTTCTAGTTTTGATAAAATTTTCATGGAATTTCAAGATATCTCGAAAAAACTGTTGAGACCTTCACGAGTTCCATTTTCAAGACATCTTTAACTGTTAAACTACATCTTAGATACCTTCATTTATTTTACAACATTAGGGCAGTACCTATTTACTTTTGTGATATCTTCGATAGAAAATATTTCACATAAACTTTTCTGCGTAAAATTGTAAAATAAATTTTTCTAAATTTATAACAATTTATACCTATTTAATGAAAATCACGATTGACTACTAGAATAATGAAAAGATGAATAATGATTTTTCCACTGATGTATGAGGTGTAACAAAAATGGTCACAGGCTGTTACAAATTCGCTTCTCACTACAGGGATCTCGGAAACGGTAAGAGATACGAAGTAGCTTAAATGGAGGCAAAGTTGTGTAATCAGAAGACCAACATTATACCTAAGAAATCAAGGCTAACGTGATTGGTTTTCGAAATATTTGAAAAAAAAATCGAAATTTTGGAAATCCGTTTTTATTTCATTTCAGCCTTGTTTGAGGTGATATTGAAAAAAGAAGAACACTTTCTCACGGCAACATTATGCCCTCTATCGAATGGCATAATCAATTTTTATATGTAACGTTTCGTCTCTCCAAGACCATCATCAAGTTAATTTTTCTAAATATGACCCTGGATATTTTATTACATTTTTTAATGTTTAAATGTCTATTGAAGTATCGTACACTCTAAGAGTCGTTAGACCCTGTGAAATCCACCTACTTATTCAAACTATCACCATCACACGTTACAATAAAACATTAAAGTTTGAATCCCGTGCTCATAGTTATTTCTAGGTTTCTCGAGTGCTCAAAATTCAAACAAATTTGTCTAATTTTTTTCAGGATATTCTTACAAACACATCTGACATGTTCTTTCACAGTTGCAGTTACAGGCATAATAAATTTCGATCATAGTATGCTTATCTTCATTTTAAACATTTGCCAAAACGGAAACGTTTACCTGCTGTAATTTTTTAAAGTATAATATTCATTTGGAGTTTTGTTCATATGCATTCTTAAGAATTAATTTATCATAATGAAATTAAAATTGTAATAATGTTTTAATTTTGACGCAACAACTTATCGAATTATGTATGACCAAGTGATGGAGATTGATTAAAAATGAAAGGTTTTATTGTAACATGTGATGGTAATATGTAGTTTAAATTCAATAAATATAGAAATCTAAATAAAATATTTAGATAAATTTGGAACGAATACATTGAAGATTAATTTTTCGAGACAAAACGTCTGAATCTGGTTCAGGCTAAAGCAGTATAGTATTGGGGGTCTTGAAGGCTTGCAAAAATGTAATAAAATTTCCAGGATCGTATTTAAAAAATTGAAGTTGAAGGTGGTGCTGGGGAGACGAAACGTTATATATAAAAATTGATTATGCCATTCGACATAGGGCAAAAAGTGGCCATGAGAAAGTGTTCTTCTTTTTTCAATATCACTTCAAACAAGGCTGAAATGAAACAAAAACGGATTTCCAAAATTACGGTTTTTTTTTCAAATATTTTGAAAACCAATCACGTTAGCCTTGATTTTTTAGTCATAATGTTGGTCTTCCGATTACGCAACTTTGTCCCCATTTAAGCTAGTTCGTAATTTATCGTTTTCGAGATCCTTGTAGTGAGAAGCGAATTTGTAATAGCCTGTATAGAACTTATAAAAAGAAAAAGGAAAATACATATTTTTTTTGTTTCGTTGAGAATACAGCCGACATTGAAATTTAAAAAATCTGAAAAAGATTGATTATTTATGTTGTGTTCAACAAGAATATGTTATTCTCTTGTAATGTGTTTCTTTTTTTGCTATTTGATTCTCCAAAAATATTATTTTTTTGGTCACATACCGCAAAATAAAATAACTAGAAAGGGAAACACAATACGGTAAATGAGATATTTTTTTCCAAATAGAACAGATAATGAAAAGATTACCAGATTTTTGAAATCATCAGACGTAGAAACTCTTTTAATGTAAAAATAATATAATACAACTAGATACGAAGTGCTTAGCCAGATATATGTGATAAGAATGTTTAAAAGTACAATGCCATTATATTGAAAATCTAATTAAAAACAGAACTTTCTTGTCAACTCAAAATTTGAGGAAAGTGTTACAATAAAATCAAATGCTTGGCTTTTGTCATTGGTTCGTATATTATAAGTATGCTGTACAAAGTAGTTGAGAAAATATATAAGACAAATTATTTGGACAGACCAGGAAATAATAAGAATATTCTCAACATGGTTCTGCAATTTTGAAGTTCTCACTACGAAGTCCTCCAGTGGTATATGGTGTACAGCAAAAATAAATAATTCTCACAAATGAAATAAAAATTGTTACTTAAATTATCAAGATGTTATACAGTGGTATGTGTACGAAATCGCCGCCAGTATAAGACTCAAAATCCACTTCCTTAACCTTCTCTAGGAATCTTTGACTTGCCCTTGTTGTTCTCGGTCTAGGCTCTGTGGAGGCGTACCTGCTATTAGAACCCCTAGACCCTCCCTGATATTAACTTCACTCGATAAACTTTGGAAGTATTGGATGTGACCAGTCACAAAGACCCCTACGGAACTAGTGTATAAGGAGCAGTTTCCTAGTGCATTAAAACCACCAACAAGGCCTGAAATTAATATCAGAGGTGACTAGGGATCCTAATAGCGAATCCTCCTTCTCAGACCCTAGCCCGAGAACAACCAAGTAGGTATAGAGGCCACGGTTTCGAAAAACCTTGGTACTTTAAGTAACGGATGGTGAAAGTTTTAAATAGCCCTAGAAATTCTGTATATACTAATGGTTACAAAACCTATTCAATAGTTGAAAAAAATGTAATATATGTTGTAGTATCGATTTATCATTCACACTTCTATTCGAACTGAATAAATTGCCTTATAAACAGACCGATATATTGCTTAATATCAACCTACTACAAAACAATTGAAATTATGAGTAATATCATTCAATTCAATATTTTCCTCAATGTGGTAAAAGTACCTTGAAAACATATTTCTGTACATTTTTATTTGTACAATTGCAACTATTTTCAGTATCCGTTTTTACTTATAATTTTTGGGTGTGCGCAAGGTTATTTATCTGAAGTGTCCACCCCTTTGCGTCAAAGAAATACGAGTATATCTGATTTAAATTTATAACAAGCAGGAACCGCGAGTTTCTTCGCAGATGGTGTTGATGAATATGTACATTTATATATAAAAAACAACGCGGAAAGACTGTTACGAAAGGTGTCCTTATAAAAACAATAAAATAATGATCATTTAGTAGGTGTAGTATCTGTAGAAATATTTGTTTGCAAGTCTAAAGTCAGTAAAGAAATTAAATAAAGGGAAATTGACGCATAACTGTAAAGAACAATTAATTGAATGTCAGATGCTAATTATCTTGAATTGAAATGAAAAACTTCCAAAAAATGATAAAATGTGAAATCGGTTTCAGTTATGTTTTATTTATTTACTTAATTACTTGTTTCTGACTCAACAGGATAAAACCCAGCTATAGAGCTGATACGAAATTAAAGGAAATAATAGGAAAAATGAAGAAATTAAGAAAAATGTTATAAATATACATACATGGTGATTCACAAATGGTGACCAAAAATGAAACCTCGCATTCTTTTGTGAATTTTAAGGGAAGTCTTTCCTATAAAGTTTTTATCTAGGACGCTTTGTTAAAAAGATACAGGGTGTTAACTTAAAAAAAAGTGAAATAAATTTTAAATTTGGCACATGTGTTTATGTAAACATTGTCCAAAATCTGAAGCCTTTTTCTAAAATTTAGATGCTCCAGTGGTGGTGACATATTTTTCTAAATAAAATAATACGCCACTGCTTTACTGTAACAACCATTTTTGGATTCGTCTTTCAATTTTCTACAAATTACTACTCTCTTATGTTTTTCGAAAAAAGCCCGATTTTCGAGTAAAACTTAAAAAATCATCTGTAAATACTTTCACTTAAACGACATGACAATCAGTAATCATTCGGTTATTTGTTCGAATAAAGAAATTAATAACATTATTCATCATTTTAATGATTTAAACCTCAAAAATTGATCGAAATTTTTTGTTGCTTGCATCTGATGAAAAGCTTTATTTATTCTTTCTTCTAGCTACTTAGAATGCCAAAGTTACTATCGCAGCCAACTATGTAATTTTAAAAAGCATTATATTAGAATATCGAAGTTTCTCAGGTCGTTTTTTAAGTTTTACTCGAAAATCAGGCTTTTTTCGAAAAACATAAGAGAGTAGTAATTTGTAGAAAATTGAAAGACGAATCCGAAAATATCATGGTTGATACAGTAAAGCAGTGGCGTACTATTTTATTTAGAAAAATATGCTACCGATATCCTGTATCTTCGCTACTGGAGAATGTAAATTTTAGGAAAAGCCTTCAGATTTTGGACAATGTTTACATAAATACATGTGCCAAATTTCAAATTATTTCACTAGTTTTTAAATTATTTAAAAAGGTTTCATTTTCGGTCACCATTTGTGAACCACCCTGTATATTAAATGAAATATTTATAAACAATTTTGTCGTTTTTATCTTTGAGATTTTAACAAATTTTTGGCCGGTGTTAAAAGCTAAAATAAAATAGTCCCTCTCAAAACGCACAATAAATAAACATAAAGTTTCTAAGCAGTATTCTGGAGTCATAGATGAACGTAGCCCCACTATCTCATATTACCTTAAGGAGCTCTAAATTTAATGACAGCTCTAATACTAGATGACACTAGCTGAAGTGATTAAAATAAACTTTTAAGTGTCGCTAAAATTGTTATGAATCCCGAGGTAATGTCTTAGACGTAATTGTAATACGGGTGCTGCTGACACATTGCCTTAATATATGAGCTAATGGGTAATATCTTCGGAGATAAAGGATATTGTTACGTTGAAGACAAAAATTTTATAGCTAAATGGTCTATCTTACATCCGCCCATATGAAAAGGATCTGAATCGGATCTCCGTTTTAATTAAATACCGATCTTATGTTTTCATAAGAGAGTACCTATCTATCATAATTTTTATAACCTTCATTAATTTGGTACAAGTATATTTTAATTAAAACTCAGATATGTAGATAAATAAACTAAAATGTTGTTAATGGTTTCTCTAAACTGATGTTTCCTGTTATTTTTTTATATTGTGTTTTCAAAAGTACATGATAAAATATTGACATTTCTTGTTACTGAGTGTTTTGCAAAAAAAGCCGTAGGTTATATTAATTTGACGAAAAATTTATTATATTAGTTTGTGTTACAAGATGTCAAATATATACACCGTGTCCACCTAGTGCGCGTAAGTCCAATATCTAGGTTAATAAAAGTTATAACTTTTTTTTTTTACAGAGTTGCCTACTTTCCCGAGCTGCACAAAATGAAAATATATTTGCATATACAGGGTGTTCAGTTTTTCCTGGGCAGGTACCAACTTAATTTTTTTAAATGGAAACCTATATTTTTTATGGCATTATCGAATTCTACGTGAAAAATTGATGGGACTTTGTGTTATGATCCCTATTAAAATATTGATAGTTTTCGAGGTAATCGACTTTTCATTTTTTTTTCTTATGTTTCGTCACTTCTAGTAGTTGACATAATTATGATTGTATGAGAGTTAGAAATTATTTTTTTTTCAGGAACTGTAGAGTGAAGATGGCCCTTTCAAAAAATTTATCAAAAGTTGACCTGCGATATACAGGGAGCAAAGAAAATAGTGCCAAACCTGATAATTTAAAATTTGAAAAATCTCGACTTTTTCAATAGAACACCCTGTGTTTTATAATTACATTAGATGCCTTTCTGTAGATCCTACAATTTTTTAATAGCTTTCCCTATCTCTAAGTTGCGTAGTTTTTGCAAAAAAAAAAACATTTTTATGTAAAATACCGGATTTGCGCCCGTTCCTTTGTGCTTATTAAATTAATTAGTTGTCTAGCTACACTATTTAAAATAAAAATTAATAACTGAAAAATTTAGATATTTGAGTTTAATAAATAAGTCTTTATGGAAAGTTACCATTTATTTGTAAATAAAACCAAAAAACCATAAAATCGCTACAAGTGATTATGAATTAGCAAAATATGGGAAATGTTTGCAAATAATCCAAATTTACAGAGATTCCTATTGTTTTGAAAATGTGAAGGAAAGGTTTGAATGAACAGAAAATGCGAATTATGAGGAAACTACCAGGAGACATGAAAGTGACAACGATAATATTTAGTTTAAAGTTGTAGTGTCTGCTGTTGAAAATCCAAATATTAGTGCCAGGAAATTAGTAGTAACCTTGGAGTGTTCAAAACCTTGACAAATAAAATATTGAAAAAGAAATTTCATCCGTATCATATTGAAAATCAAGCACAGTTACCGTAGTTAGAAAAGTTATTAGTGAAATTAAAGATTAAAACAATTGGATGAATGGAATTTTGAAAAAAGAATACTCATAGTCGCAAGCTAACTTAAAATAAATGTTCAAACTGTCCACCATTGTTTTCTGCACAAAGCAATTAATCTACGATGAAAATGAATGTGGACATTTCTTTACATTTGAGGCGTTATAGTTAGAAACTCGTTGAATCTTTTCTTTTAAGTCTTGAATATCCGTATACTTCGTATACTCGCTCCTTGATTTAACCCCACAAGAAAAAGTCCAGACTATTTAAGTCAGGCGAACGTGCCAGCCAAGGAATTGGACCAACACGACCTAACCACTGGTTTGGATATACGTCATTTAAGTGTCCTCTAACTTGAAAGATAAATAGGTAATAGGAAAAGTATAATAACAATAAAATAATCACATTACAGCCAAAGGAACGGGCGCAAATCCGGTATTTTACATAAAAATGTTTTTTTTTTTGCAAAAACTACGCAACTTAGAGATAGGGAAAGCTATTAAAAAATTGTAGGATCTACAGAAAGGCATCTAATGTAATTATAAAACACAGGGTGTTCTATTTGAAAAAGTCGAGATTTTTCAAATTTTAAATTATCAGGTTTGGCACTATTTTCTTTGCCCCCTGTATATCGCAGGTCAACTTTTGATAGTTTTTTGAAAGGGCCATCTTCACTCTACAGTTCCTGAAAAAAAAATAATTTCTAACTCTCATACAATCATAATTATGTCAACTACTAGAAGTGACGAAACATAAGAAAAAAAAATGAAAAGTCGATTATCTCGAAAACTATCAATATTTTAATAGGGATCATAACACAAAGTCCCATCAATTTTTCACGTAGAATTCGATAATGCCATAAAAAATATAGGTTTCCATTTAAAAAAATTAAGTTGGTACCTGCCCAGGAAAAACTGAACACCCTGTAGGTATATGCAAATATATTTTCATTTTGTGCAGCTCGGGAAAGTAGGCAACTATGTAGAAAAAAATTAAGTTATATCTTTTATTAACCTAGATATTGGACTTACGCGCACTAGGTGGACACGGTGTACAGAAAAACATATTCATGAATGTAAGAAACGTAAGAAATACCTATATTATTATAACGTGACAGCACGCACCAAAGACGTGTTTCTACCTTCAAGTATTTTCATGAAAACTAATGTTATGAAATTGCCAAAAATAATTTGATTTAGTGGATGCATCAGGTTTTTTTTGGACTTTTGATCCATACATTTTCAATAAAATTGTATTCGGAGCAGAATATTTCTGCATATTTTGCGAAACGAATGGTTGTCTCCGATTCTGTCAATTGTGTGATATCGTTAGCTTTAAATTTAAAAAAATAACAAAATGGGAAATATACTTTCTTTAGAATTTAATTACAAATAAAATGTACACTTTGTATTTCAAACCCATTGGTTTTGACCAATGCTTTTGATTATTAAGTGTTTTTGGCATAAAATAAAGCAAGTAACAAGTCCCTCAAATTATGATACGATCTCAAAACTCGGTACATGAAATCATCGCGCAATATAATTTTGTAACACAATTTCTGCGTTCTAATGAAAAATTACAGTACTTAATTGCGATAAAACTATTGCTGTTAACTACTAAATAAAAAATTGTGAAAGTTTTGTTATGCTAAAGTGCTTTTAATTCGACTATTCGCTAATAATTGTAATTCCAGAACAACATTTCTAGGCAAGGTTAGGAATCTTTAATAAGTAACCATTTCTCAACGAAGCACACCTTCTTTTGTGCTTGAGTTTTGAAAGGATTATTTAAATATGTCAGCCTCATGAGGGAACTCTTAAATTGTAGTACCTACTATTAAGTATTGCATGGTAAGCGACACGAAAAGTATACGTACATAAATATAGATTTATTTTACAAAAGTGATAACAATCCACTGTCTAAAATATTATAGTGAACTATATATACAGAGTGACCCAATCGAGACTTCAGGGTAACTTCGAAAGAACTAGAGACAGAAAAAAGCAAACCGCTGAAGATATTAATATTTGACTTTGCAGTAGAATTTCCCAGAGGGGATAAGGGGGACATATGGGAATGTATGGTGTACATCTATGAGTAATATATATTAGAATTTTCTGGAGATGCATATGTTTTGAGAGACCAGTTTATTTCCCTGAGATTTACTAATGTATTCCGGTCAAAATAGACATTTCAAATAACGAAAATTCCGGCAGAGCTAAATTTTGGTGGAGACCTTGGGTACACCATTAGAAATAAAGTATCCAAAGTCCCCATCGATCCCATGTGTGCTACAAAAGTTGTTCGGAGTCAAAAGTCAAAATTTGAGATTTTTTGGATTTTTTTCGAAAACGGTAAGTTTTATCAAAAAAGTAGTCCTTATAAAAATTATAGATCTTAAAATTATCTACAATAACGATCCTTATAAATTTTTTTCTAGGAATCACTATTCCTGAGATATCGCGATACAAATAGTTGAAGGAGCCACGTTCTACATGATATGCACACATTTCCACACCACCTGTGAGGTAGTGTACTTTGGCGCGTTTTTTTGAACGTGGATTCCCCGGTAGGCCTACTCCATGAACTGTTATGATGGAATTTTCAGAGACAATACTCTTTTAACTGCATGATGATTATTGATATTGATATTGGTTATTGACATTAACTGTAGTTCTGATTTCTTTTGATATTTTAATCTGATTCATACTCTTCAAAGTCGACTTCAACAGTCGTGTCTTCTTCGATTTCTTCTTCTTCTTCCTCTTCTTCTTGCTGGATGTTTATAAATTGTTCAAATGAAGATGAATCAACTGTCTCTTCATCGAAATCACATGAATCTTCGTCTGTTGTATTCAATTGAGCAAGACTGGCTTTGGCAATTAGTACACGCTGGAGAACACAGTAACCCTACTCTTCTACAGCCACATTTAGTACTACAACCTTTTTTGCAATTGCAAAAAATAGTGTTTAGGAGTTTTTCCGGAGCAGGTGGCAGTAAAGTTTGAATCGGTTCCAAAGTATTATCTGTTAATTTCCAACCCCAGTTAATTTCCTAGTTCCTGATTTTCCAGTTCAGTTGATTGTCTAGCCATGTCTGAACTTGATAATATACTTGATACAAGTGTTGATTAGCCGAAGCCGATGTTGGAGGAAGACAAGATAGTTACACTTGTTTCTTGTTTCGTGTACTTTTTACAAAAGTTAAATATCTATATTTATCTATACAATCATTTCTTCGTTGGTGCTCCATAAACAGCAAGGAGAAAGCGAATTCCTTTTGTGATTATTGTTTGAGGTGAAGAATCAATTTCTGTAAATACTTTAGAGCAATCAATCAAATCTTTTCTTTCAAATAATTTTAGTACTGATGTTTTACCCCTTCTAAACATTGCTGATGTAGTATCGCAGCCGGTTATCGCATATAAAATTAAGATATGGTTTTGGCATTTTGGATAAGCAGATAAACTTTTTGAAGAATATATTTCTGTTCGCTGTTGAGCCTTTCAGGTTTTAAAAAGTATATAATTTTATTAATTGGAGTCCTTGCAGTGAGTAGTATTAATAAGTCAACATCATTTGTTGCATTAAATTGTTCTATTGCTGTTTCAATTATAAGGACATCTGCATCATTTTGACTAAGGGACTGAGTTTCTTTTGTGTATATTCTCAGAATAGTATAGTTTATACATATAAGAGAAACAAATAGGCATTTTTACTTGTATTGCCTGACTATATATATACGTGGCATATATGTGCATATCACGTAGAACGTAACTCCTTCAGCATTTAGAATCGCGATATCTCAGGAATGGTGATTCTTAGAAAAAAAGTATAAAGACCATTTTTGTAGATAATTTTAAAATCTATAATTTTTATCGGGGTTACTTTTTTGATAAAAGTTACAGTTTAAAAAGAATCCAAAAAACCTCAAATTTTGACTTGTGACCCCGAATAACTTTTTTAGCACACATGGGATCGATGGGGATTTTTGACACTTTATTTCTAATGGTGTACCCAAGGTCTCCACCAAAATTTAGCTCTGTAGGAATTTTCGTTATTTGACCACTATTTTTATGACTAATTTGACCGGGCTAATGAGTAACATTTTTTCTCCTAAATTCCGTCATATATCCGCGATTTCCTGAATTTATTGGTATATTTATTTTGAATCAGTTATTTCGTAAAGACGTTTTGATATTTTCTTGTTCTATTTAAATTGTTGCTCCGTTGATTGAGGGTGAAACAGTCTACATGGTACTCTGTAAATTACATGCTGCATGACCTAAAAAATGCATGAGCTGAACTCATTTCTATCTCTACAGCGTTTCTAAGATTCCACGAATGGTAAATAAAATTTAGAACTCAATCAGCATGCACTCCTTCAGAAATTAAGGTCGTTTGTTAATTTTCGTAATGACAAATAAATAATAATTCCATAAAACTTGACTCACTTAGTACATGAACGTATATAGGCTGCCGTTAATAAATCACTGTCTTTGTTTTTATGTGACATGTACATATACTTAATTAAGATTATATAGAAAACATTATTGTACTTATAACTTAATAAACCAGCCTACATGTAAATGTAAAAATTATAATTGCGCTATTTTTCAAAAGACTCGTCCAAGGACAGTCCTGTGCAGGAATATCAGCGTGATTCACACTCAGGAACTCCTTACTGCCAGTCATGTCTACAAAGCACATGGTCACTGATATAGCATGTCCGAGATAATATCTATACAGGTATGTCTTAAATAAACAAGTCTATTATTTGACACGCGCGCTTATTCAAATTAAATTAAACGCATGTTTGGGCGGTGTGTCTCATTAACTGTAATGAAATGGTATCAACCTAACCTACTTAGATTACGGGATAGAAAAAACTTCCTCCAGCAAATGGTCGTACATAGCTGCATGCGAGACCTGAAAAGTTATCGTGAATTACTTTATTTTATATTGCGTTTCACTTGCAAAAAGTGTTGTAGTTTGGCACATGCAAGTATATTAAGGTGGCCATATTCCTGGCCGAGAAATAGTGAAATTTCTGGCGTTTTTAGGTACTGAAATCTTTAAAAGTAAAACGTGTAGAACAAAAGTAAGCACAAAAATAAAATCCTTGATGTTTTGTTTATTCATTGTTACCATTTTAATTTACTCTAATAAAATAATAACTAAAAAAAAGCGTTTGTAAAACATGCGTTTGCTATTATTCTAACATCACATTTTAAGAATTATTTTTACGTACTTATAAATAAAAGTAAACAATTTTATATGTAGGACTAAGCAAGTAAATGTTATAAGAATATTTACATGTGGAGTTATATATAAAAAAGTTAGTATTTTAGTAGATTTCAGTACCTAAAACATTGAGGGTTTGGTCGTTTTTTGCACCTGTTTATTCCTTTTACTGCGGCGTCTTTGAAAATACTCAGGTGGCAAGACATAACATTCCTATTATTTGATAAGCTTTAGATTATTCAGTTATTGAAAAATGTTTGAAATTATTTGTCTTTGCGGAAAACACTATTTAAAGAATATGGGGCCCTTAATGTCTACCGAAAAGATTTGTTGGCCATTCAAATGAATAATTACCAAATCCAAAGCAATAAGTCTTGGTTGTCGTGCGGCAACTCACCATTGTAAGGTAACGCAGACGGGAACTTAACCTACAAATTTTAAATACTTCTTCGATGAAAACAAAACAGGTTTAATGCCGCTTTATACAAAACGTCAAAATAACAAATGTCAACAACAGTAGTTTATATTGACGTTTCTAGCTTCATGTCTACTTTTTGAAGAGAGTGGCTCCGAAATCGATACTGCCCGTATATAGTCTGGATTTTTCTGCAAGATGTCAAATTGTATTGCTTCTTATAATTGGCCCCGCACCTTTTAGAACCAATAGTTTCGATCAGACTTCATTGTTTACATGACGTTCTTGATAAAATGTCAAGTATAAGGGACCGCTGTATTTTCGGTGATTTCATGCTCGATGATTTTATTCGGTCTTTCAGATAGTTGAGATAATAATACGCACTTTGCTTATGTTTTGATCGATTTGCAATAAGGTCTATTTGCAGATCTAATTCTGTGCCAAAAATGTCACAGGCTAGTACTTATTAGTGGTTTCGTAAATTCTCGCTCCATGTGCCGATTAAAATAGAGGAAGGTAGTTTTCTTAGTTGGTCTGCTTCTAATTGAAGGAAGTTCTCATCAAATTTTCAATGATTCGCTTGAACTTTTCGACCATTCTATACGGAAATGAAGAGGTGTGGTCCTGATTTTGGAAAATATTCTTGAAAGAGCCCAGATTCGAAGTTCCGTCTTTGGTCGGAATAGATTTCTCTAAGGACATTGTATAAGAATTTTCAAATAGAACTTTAGCCACAATGATCGTTTCCTGATGAGTTATAGAACTTCTGAGACCTCTTACCGAATTAGTCCACAAAATGCAGCGGTTTTAGGTACCATTTCAAGTAAAAGACCCAACCACATCAATAGTTATTCTCTCAAATGGAGCTTCAATATTGTACTGATTTATTTGTTATCGACTCCGAATTCTCGGTCCCTTAGATAGTAGCGATAGCCAAGTCAGTAAAATTGCTCCACGGTTTTGTTCAAAGCCTTATTGTTTCAAAATGACTGCCACCGACGTCACTAAGAAGCACTTGAAGAACTTTTCGAGCCCTTTTCCGAGACAATACAGATTGATTGACTTTTTCTTTGACAGTAGGACTCTCTCATACTTAACGAGGCATTTCCTACAACTAAAACTTCCGGTAGTGCCCGGCAACTTTTCAAAGATTGAGAATTGTCAAAAAAATTTTAACAGGTAGATCTATCTTTGTTTAATTTTCCATTGGAAAATAGGATTGGATCTTCACTCTGTTCCTTAACAATACTGGAAAATATGCTCTCCTGTATAAAACATCAGCATTACAATGGTTAAGGTATCCAATTTGAAAGTACTCTTACAAAAGCAGAAAATATCTTTCGGTCATCATCTGGTCTTGCAGTTCTTGAATTATAGCAGCCAGTTCAGTGAAATATGATCATCATGATGATATGATTATCAAGACCATACAGATACGTAAGAAAATGCTCTATAATTTTAACAATCGGAAGTACCTCTCTTCTGTCGCGTAGTAGTTCATCTCTCGCTTAGACCGGATTCTGTTTGTGAAACTCTCTCAGAGTTACTGGTATGATTGTCTATGTTAAACGTCTTTCTGAGCTTAGAATATAACATGATCTGGGAAATAAGTGACTATTTTCATTGAGTCGATAGTAAGTACAAACTCCAATAAAACTCTTCAATTCAACAAAAAAATAATGCAACCTCGACTCCATTTTAAAAAACTTCTTCTTGAACACTTCTTGAGACTAACCTCAGTTGAGCTTCTTACACCTTTTAAAATATGATACTGGAGGTTCTTCAAATGATCCCCAAAATGTTTGTTAAGTGTTATGATATCGTCAAGATAGACAAGACAAGTCTTCTAAGTCATACCATATAAGAATTGATTCCATAAGTCTTTCAAACAAGGCTGACACGTTACAAAGTCTGATTGAACTACCACAAACCTGTCCGTCTGGAAAACGCTGTTTTGCTATATCGCTTGAATGGAGTTGTTTGTTAATAACTGCTTTTAAGATCTAACGGTGAAAACCACTGAGATCCAGATACAATGTCTAGTGTATCGTCCTTTGCAATGGATAATGAACCCATTTCTGAAATCATTATAACGGTGACTGGAAATCTTCGTCGAAAACGTAAACATTTATTGTCACTTGATACAAAATTTCAAAATAATAAATTAAACAAACAAAAGTCAATAATAATTATCTTCTTCGACTTTGATGTTTCTAACTACACGTTTGTTTTCTGCAAGCAAACCGACTCTGGAATTGAAAATATAGTTTTCCATGCTCTAAAAATTCTCGAGCACAGTCCGGAATGTTTTAGGAAACTTCAAAACTGAGATATTATAAAAATTGATAATTTGCATTCATTTCAACTTAGTTGAGAATTCAACAAGATGGATGAGCTTCCAAAACGGTATCAAGGCTTATCGTATCTTAGTGGGTTCTTCCAAAAGTCTTAGGATCAATATTTTGTGTAGCAGTTAAGATTCTGATGACCAGACTGACATCGTGAGTGTACACATTGACATTGGTTACTAATAATCTACTGCTACTATCTATAATCTTTAGATTAGTTATATAGTCAAGTCATAACCAAAATACTGAATAGTATCAGCTCCAATGTCAAAGTTGTTGATATTAATCCATATAAGTTTCCTTAATCGTAATGTAAGATAGAAAACTAAAATCTTACGAAAAAATTGAATAAGTCCAATTCTGTAATCTTAAGAAAAAATTCCAATACAAAATATTAATCTGAGTAGGTAAAGATGTGTTCTTTTATTTTTGACATTTCATTACGGTAACTACCCTGTACATTTAAACCTACTTTCCAAAGCGTGAAAGGTGTTTCTTATAAGCGATAATCCGTCGGGGGTAGGTTTTGTAGTTAATTTGGTTTGTGCTATATATGGAGCAACGACCTAATTCCATTTGGGATTAATTTCGTACGAGACTAAAGTTTAACAGATACAGACAGAACAAAGTAAGTTTTCTTAAAAATACAATATGCCATATAATGTAATCCAATGTTAAGTACTACTGTATTAGAAGTTTACTACCTGGAAACTTTTCTATTAAATTAATGAGGTCTCTTACATTTACATGAAATCTTCATAACTCATAATAAAATTCAAAACTTGGAAACGATAGTGAAGCTGTTACGTAGTTATCTTCTGCAGTAATATAAACTTCATCTACGATTTTACTTTTAAAAATTTACACAGCCTTAGAACGACTCGAGAATAAATGTCACAATAAGGTAGACTTAAACGTAACTTATGGAGCAAGGTTATTTACAGCCGATTTTTTTGGTATACAAGGAATTACATGTATGTCATTTATTCATGCTACATTACGTCTGGAGAAAGTGAAAAATATGTAGACGCTATCCACCCCTCATTCTTATTAAACCGACAGTGATGTTTTGCAATGTTTTTTTTTAATATATGGTAACTCCGGAGGTCGATGCTGTCGGCAGAGCAGCCACCAATGGCGCGCTCATAAATAGAAAATTATTAATCTCAGTTTAGGACTTCGGAAAGTGAAAAGCTATCCGAATATTACAGAAATCGAACATGGAAGCTACAAGGCAAGATCAAAGTACTACACCAGAACTACAAGTCGATTATCAGCTCCAGTCGCGTCAGTCAGTTGTCCAAACTAAGGCGGAATTCGCTACAGAACTTCAGCAGACCCATCGAGGAATGTGATCGAAAGTCGACCCTGATGCCTTGCCGTTCATTAACCATAAACAACACGAGGACGTAGAAGGAAAATAACTGTCACTGTAATTATACAATTTTGGATGATAACTTATGTACGATACGAGTAGGTACTTTGTCATACAGTTAAACTTATGGTGACATGTTGTACATGTTAAAAGAGGTTTAAAATCGTTATCTGGTGGCATATTAACTTATGTGCATTAGTTGTTCCTGCACTGAGGCTGTCAAAAAAGCTTCCAATATCAACTTGGCCAAAAACAGATTGCAATTAAATTTTACAACTTTGCACGCGGTTTGAATTTTCAGTTCTTAGAGGAAATATTTCCGGTGCTAGGACAACGGAATAATCATATTCAGGTAGTCTGGACAGCTTCTCAGAAGAAGTTTCAGCCTCAAAGACGTTGTGTGAAAAACATAGCTATAGTCAAAACGATGCTGGAGTCCAACAGGCATGTGACTTATCATCAGATAGAACAGTGTTAGGGCATTGCTGCACCGGCAATAGCTATGATTTTCCATAACCACCTTCGAATGAGAACACTTTGTTTCCTTTTGGTGCTTCGTGCTTTAACCAAGGAGGAGATGGTACGGTGCTTTTCGTGGTACCTTGAAATACTCAATCAATTTGAAATGCTTTGGGACTATACGCTAATACTTTACTTGAAAACAAGCTAAAGAAGTGATGCTCTTCTAATGTCTAGGATCCTATAGCATGGGATGACGAGTTTATTCAGATCTCTGAGAAACATGGAAGAGAGTTGATTTCGAATAATATCAAAGGTGGTAGAGTATGTCAGAAAAGATGTTTTGCAAAGTTTTCCTAGTACCCTATATATAACTCTCAGTGTTACTGCTATTTCAAATCATAATCCAAAGAAATATAAACTTTTAGATTAATCTTCAACAATGAGTAATATTCTTTACTTACAATATTTGAAATATCGTACATTTCCATCAGTTTTAAAATCTAATCGAAGTTTATGTTTGCTCTATGCATATTAAAGTGGATAGAATTTTTAGATAAACCGTCATTTTTACTTTACCGAGTTATTTGCTCCAGTTTTGCACTTTTCCAAAGTAGACTTATCATTAATCCAGGTAGATGCGTTGCATTATTTATTGAACACTCCACTTTATCTCATAATTTATGTAGTTTCTGTATTTCGGGGCCTGATTCAGAAGTTTCTGCTTGAGCAAAGATGATTTATTGAAAATAAAAGTTCCCGTTTTCTGGTTTATTAAAATGGTTGTTCCTGTGTTAATATATTCCAAAACAGCTATGAAATGAAAAACTGGATTTTATAGAGGTTGAGCTATTTTTGACATTTCCAGGTTGAATTTAATCATGTTCTCGTTTTTATGGTTTAATCAATACGTTAGAATTTTTTATGAGGAAACGGATTTAAAAGTATTAATCTGCGAATATGCATGTGTCAAATAAACAGCTTATATCAAAAATTAATGACGTGTGTAATTCTGGAGGGAAATTAAGTTATTTTATTAGAAAACTTTATATGAAACGTTTTTAATTAAATGAAAACATAGTTAAAACTTTAGATTAAAACAATAAACTCAAACCGTGTGCATACAAAATTCATGGCAACTAGTTTAACTTCAGAATTATAGGATTTCGTTACATGAAACCCTTAAATAAGCTTGTTTTAACTAAAAACATTATCAAACCTGTTGTATTCTGAAATAAAATTTAATACACCAAACCTTTCCAATTTTAACAGTAGATATGCCTTTAAAATTAGCGGTTAGCTAAATAAGATTTTTATTCGCTGGTAATGGAAACTAGCAAAAGTAATATTTGGCATCTTTAATAATAATTTAGAAAAAAAATTGCTGTAACGTGTTATGTTTTGTCGTCTTAACCATACAGGTTCATTCGAAAAATTTAATTACTTAGAACAATTAAATCACTATACATATAGGGACTGTAAAGAAAACAATTTCTGAAGCCAAAAGACAATGGGTGGAGCACAATAAAATTGCTTTAACGATGATAATAACTATTTTCTCATATATAGGGTTTTAAGTAAGTATACCATTCTGGAACGATTTTATTGTGTTAATCTTTACCTTTTACGTACGTACGTATTGAAAAATATTTCCAGTAATCTTTATTATGTTAATTTTATTATTTTTAACAAAATATACGGCAATGGGTCGACGAAGACAAAATGGAAAGTTAATGCAGTCATTGATATTTAAGCAAAATAATAAGTTTAAAATAGTAGGTACACTATTTTGGACCGATATTTTGATTTTTTTATTCTTTTAGAAATGTTATGCATTTTTTTTTAAAACGCATGTCTGTAATACGAAAATAGAATTAAACTAAATCATATATACTTTGAATTCAAAATAATTTTATAAAAAGTCAACGGGTTTAGATCTGGTGATATTAGTAGCTATTCTTATTTTCCCTTATTTTCCTAGCTTCCCAAACTGCCTACTTATATGGTCTAGATCGGCATATTTTCATATTGAAAAGAACATTCTTATACAGGGTGATTCACAATTTATCCAAAAAAATTTGGGAATAGATGCGGCATGAGAAATGGAGTCAATATTGTAAAAAATTTTTTTGTAAAATTCTTATAGTTTCTGAGAAAAAAATTATTGAAGTTATAGCAATGAAGTGTATTTTTAAATCAATTTCGAACTGACCTTTTTGATTTTTTCTTTACAAAATTGTATTTGTAAGGGTCCCCTGTCCATCCAGAATTTTTTTTTGGATAAGTTCCGAATCACCCTGTATATGCTTACACCCTTATAGTAATAAAAGTTCTTCTATTAAGTGTTTGTACATATTGTTGATGCAGTCAGATATTTAGTCGTAATGAGACAGCTATAAATTTCATTACACATCAACATTTCTTGTACTATGAAATATGTGTAATATTGATATTGGAAACTCACAATTTATATTGAACGTGGCGCTAAAGATTGACAGCCTGAAATCCGAATATGCACAAAATGCTGTAGAGCATCTCTATTTCAAATATTTATGGGAGGCCTAGCATTGGAAAGTACGATTGCAGACTTCCTTTTATGGTCTATGGTACATACTCATCAGGTTCTAGTAACCAGTTTCAAGCAACACCCATCCCTCAATTTTCGTCTGAGTCAAGTGACCAATATGAAATACACATGAAACGGTTTCATTTCGATCAGATAGTCAGTAGGAAATGCCAGTCATACGTGATGAGCATTCACGTCAGTCATTAGCAGACTACGTCGCACCTACTAATGCATCATATTCCTCATCAAATACTTATACCGTAACTGAGATCAATACTAATGAAGAAAATAACCAATATAGGAATCTAGCTGCACCACGAGACTATACTTTTTTCAATAATTCACGAAGGTATTGTGAATGCTGGCGTTAATACTACATAATTTCTTAAAATTTTTGTTGAACGTTCTTAGTGGGTATATTATTTTCTTTGTACTATTTTCTGTTTTTGAATAAAAACATTCAAATCTCCTCCAATTAAGGGCTTATTAAATTATAATTTACCTTGACCTGATAGGTGAGAACTTCTACAATTGCTTTACAAACTTCTGGTACAATTTTTGAAATAGATTGCGTAGATATTCTGAGTAGATACTTCAAGGAGTGGTAAGAATCACCCCTTGCTAGAAATCATAGTGTGACAAGTAAACGTTTAACTGCTGATATTGAATTGGTTCAATACGGCACAGCAACTATTCTAGATTGGTACTTGATATCCGTAAAAAAATTGCCCTGCCATTAGATCATCTCTCTTTAGGGCACCTAGAAGCTGTAATCCGTCATGTTGATTTCTCCCTTGAAAGCTAGGACGAATCCAAAATGTATGCTTTCTTTTTTCTTCGTTTTCTTGCTTAAAATAATGTAAACTGCTGCTGCGGGAGCAATATTTTCTTCTTCGGATGATATGAAAAAAATAGTTATGTTCGAATTGCACTGCGAGAGAAACCTTGTTTTCCTTGTGGATACACTTTGTTTCATTTACTCGGTCAACAGCGACCAACTCAAACATTTTGTTTTTTTTTTTGTTGCCTTGGTGGAGACGGAATGTTTATGTGTTGCTTCTTGTTTCTACATTTTGGAGCTGAGAGCAACATAGAGAAATAAAAAAGTTGGTCTATGTTGCTTTGGTGGATATGCATCTTTACGATATTAGCCATTTTATATGTGGTACCGCTGGGGATAAAAAAAGTTTCCGAATCAAAACGTTTGAAAGGATTGAAAACTAAATTATGAGAATTTTATTTTTTTAATGGTCCATATGAAGTTTAGAATAAAAATATGTTATTCCTCAGCTGTATAATATTTTGCGTTGCAATAAGGAATAAATATATAAAATTATCGGAAAATTTTTTGTATTACCATATTTTGAAAACTATATTCATATTGAGAACCTTTGTCATAATAAACGTATTAGCATAAATTTGTTTACGTAAATTGTACCCGAGATATGTTGATATGTTTTCTTGACAATTACAATTAATAATATTAAAGCAATACGAGTATATGTAGTTTTAGAATACTTTTAAGTTAAATATATCTCGCCAAAAACATCTAGCAATTAGTAAAAAAATTCGGGAACTCGCAGCGAAGTTATTACACCGATTTATAAATGTCAACAGGTTTTTATTTTTCGCTGAACTTTTTTCAAACGCTTTCCTGTTACATGATACGAGTATGACTGCCTTTATGGTCATGGCAAATGAGTTATGTCACGTACTGTATTGCAGCGAATCGGGCCAACAAATCAAGTGAATTGGATATCGCTGAATTATCTGTTTAATTAAATTTCATGAATTATTAGCGCAAAAACCTTCCTTTGTTACTTCACCTGAATGTACGATATCCGTCAGATAATCGGTATATTGTTTTGTCGGGCTATGAAAAATGTAGGGACAAGAGGTTTTGTTCGAAAAGCTTGAATTATTATTGATAGTTGTTTCATAAATTGCCCAAAATCTTTTATAGTATCATAAAAAAACTTAACAGTACTGACTGAATCACGATAGTAGCAAAATAGAAGTTCTTTCGTTAAAGAAGATAGTATTTAATCAGTTTATAAAATTTCTAGAGAACGAAAAATATAGTCAAAGTTTCCAGTAACTGTTTTTACTAACTGAGCAACGGTATTGAAGAAAAGAACGTTTTATTGTTTGCTTGATTTTCAGAAGACAGCATTTGCTTAAAAAAAAACACACATTTTCTAAATTAAAACTGACCATTCCGACAGACAATTGAGGTTTTCCGAAGTAAACAAAACTAATTGGAAATTCAAATTATGCTTTATAAAGTAAAATGAACTGATCTAAAATACAATTCTTGCTTTTTAAATATATCTGAAGAAGCTATAGCCTATTCTAGACTCTATCTCTAACAAGTATGAAAATAGAAATACAGAGAATTTGTTGCAACTGTTCTAAGATATCTGAGAACATATCGGCATTGTCCAGCTTAGACAGAAATAAGCAGATGACGGAAACTATCTTAAATGTTAACAGTCATAATCAGGATTGGGTTGAGCATAGTTGCAAATCTGTTCCTCAGCTGTCTCATGAATTTTAAAGAGCTGGTCAGAATCGACCTACATACATACATCTAATATTTATTACCAGATGTATCCAGAAGTGGCCGAACACATTTCAATGCATTAATATGAAACGGTTTTGACATTTAATAACATTCAATTACGTGTTGTCATAACCAAATAGTGGGTTCAAATAACAAAAATACTTACAAATCGAAACCATAATTTGCAGGATTTTAATGTATCGGTAATACAAAAATAAATTAATTAATGTGTCATGTTTAAAAAATAAATTAAAGCGGAAAATGAATGTTGTATACGAGTGGTACAAAACTCAACTGGAAACGATTATCGTAGAATCGTGCTTATTCCCACTGGGCTTATTCCCAGTCACAACAATGATCAAAATGAGTGTATTATAGTTTTTTAACACATAACACTATAGAAAAATTAACATATTTGAGCGTAGTCTCGAGCGTGCTGCATTTCGTTGACTTCAACCCGATAGTTCAAGTCTCTCTTCCAAACAGAATGATTTTTTACCACACAAAACTCTGCTCACACTGTAAAAACAATTTCACTCAATTTCACTCAATTTTACTCAATATTGTGTCAATCTCTGTCCACATTCGATTGAGTGAAATACTCACTCCATTAGTATGAGTACAATTAAAATTTTATCAGTAAATCTATTGCAACAGAAGTGAGTGAATTTTTCTCAAGTGAGTGACTTTTGATTCTATTCTGAGTATGTAAAAACAACTATTTCTCTAAAATTAACTATTATTGAGTAATTTTTTACTTAGACTTGGTTTATATTCTCTTTAAATTTTAATTTAAATATTATTGTATTACAGTTATAAACAACTAAGTTGCCACAGTGGTTTCTACACAGATCTATTTTAGAGACAATATTTTAGGTCCCGATTAAAAGAATTAGTTAACTGATCGGATGAATAGATACATTACAGATATGTGAGTAAGTATAGGTAACAATCTAACTATCCATTTATTTAACTCAATATTAATCGAGACTCAATATATTATTATTTATAATTATTGTAGTCAAACAGCTGCATTTAAACATAATTGTCACCAAAATAACCGGATAAACGGCTACTTGTCCAGCACTACACGCCATACACCACTCCACGAGATGACCTAATGGGGATGATGGGAATAGACAAAGACAGCACACGGCAACCATAGAATCGGGTGGGGTCACTCAATTATACCAAATACGAGTTTATCTGGAGAATTAATTTAACGATACCTATATTTGATTGAAAGTCTCTCCGCATCTTTATTGCTTTCACTCACACCGATTTTTTTACAGAGTATGCTTTGGTTTAACTACAAATGAGTCCCGATTCCTTGCGGTAGAATAGTACTCTTACTATTAGTTTTAGGTTAATTACAATACATGTTCATTAATGTTTGCCTTTTTCCATATTCACACATATAAAACTGACAGAATTGACTTTATTCCAACTTACACTCATTTATCGGATGAATCAAGTACTCTCTGGATTTACTGTAAAATGCAAACATTGCTACATAACCTAGCATTTCGCCTTCCTCGACCGTTTGATCATTTGCCGTTGACGCCGTATTGCTTAATATAAAAAACTCTCTATCACCAATTTCAGTTTTAAAGAGTAGATGTGGGAGGACACTAAGTACATATTCAGGTATGTTAAATCAAAGACATGCACTAAGAATGGATAGTGTTACTAATTGGGTATTAGGAACTAACAGAATTATCCAAAGAAAATTAAACCAGCTCTCGAAATAATTAATAAGCAACATTTGCAGCGTTCATCGCTTCAATAATTTAACTCTGGGAATTGGATTACGTTTGAATTATAAATCATACTTACACATCATGATGCATTTCTAATGCTAGCTGGATCCGGCCGCAGACAGGCCAAATAAGTCTGTGTCTAAAACAGCTTAATGCTTGCCCCGTTTAATACAGATGGATCGCCGCTAAATATGTTGCTAGATACGGAAAATGTTTTTATTATTATTGCCTCCTATTGTCGTTTATTTTCAATGCTTTTTAGTATTTCCAATAATTAAAAAAATGACGGGGGCCAGGATGAATTATCAATATAGTTCCAGTGAGGAAACGATCATCAAAATCATCATGAAGTCATCATCAAAAGAAAGAAAAAAACCTTCAATAATAGGCATGCGTTGGAAAATGTTAGGAGGTAAGTAATTACTACAATTCCCTTTCCTCATTTGTTTCGATTTTTTAACCAATATCATATGAAAAGTGTGCGCCCTTTATGAAATGCAAGATTATTATTACAGAAATATTTTTAAAATTTTAAATTTGATAGTTTTTATTTTGAAAAATTGGCATCTAAATGTAAAATACCATAAAGAAAAGCTCGCTAGTTTCGCTCAATGGATCTAACGGCTTTGCTTTCTTTGTTGTAACACTCTATATACAGGGTGATTCACAAATGGTGACCAATAATGAAACCGCGTATTCTTTGGTGTATTTTAAGGGGTCTCTCCTATAAAGTTTTTATCTAGGACGCTTCATTAAAAAGATACAGGGGTTAAACTTCAAAAAATATTTTTAATTTTTTTAAATATTTTAAAAACTAGTCAGTAAAATAATTTGAAATTGGACACATGTATTATTCATGTAAACATTATTCAAAATCTGAGGGCTTTTCCTAAAATTTACATGCTCCAGTGATGGAGATACAGGGTATCGGTGGCATATTTTTCTAAATGAAATAGTACGCCACTGCTCTACGGTAACAACCAAAATACTTTCGGATTCGTTTTTAAATTTTCTACAAATTACTACACTCTCATGTTTTTCTAAAAAAGCCTGATTTTCGAGTAAAACTTAAAAAACGAACTGAAAACACTTTTACTTAAATGACATGACAAGCAATAACCATTCGGTTATTTATTTAAATAAAGAAATTAATAACATTAGTCATCATTTTAACGATTTTATTCCTGTAAGTGCTCAAAAATACCTCCATTTCCACGAACACAGCCCCGACATCTTTTTAGTAACGAAAATGAAATTTGTTCGAAATTTATTGTTGCTTGAATCTGATGAATAGCATTATTTATTCTTTATTCTAATTGTTCAGAATGTCAAAGTTGCTGTCGCAGCCCTCTAGGTAATTAATTTTAAAAAGCATTATTATATTCGAATGTCGAAGTGTGTTCTCAGTTCGTTTTTTAAGTTTTACTCGAAAATCAGGCTTTTTTCGAAAAACAAAAGAGAGTAGTTATTTGTAGAAAATTGAAAGACGAATCCGAAAATATCATGACTGTTACCGTCAAGCAGTGGCATACCATTTTATTTATAAAAAATGTGCCACCGATACCATGTATTTCCGTCACTGGAGCATGTAAATTTTAGGAAATAATGCCCCAATTTAACATTTGAGTTTTAGATTCATTTAAAATAAGGTTATGAGCTAAAGATATTTCAGAGATAGAGTTTAGATCAGTATTGATCAGGGCCACAGCTGGAGATGTCAGAAGGACAAAAAGAAAAATATAATTGAGTCGTCTACCTACTGATGGGACTGAAAATAACGGAGATAACTACAAAAATCTGCAGTATAAATAGAAAAGAGAAGAAGACCCAGAACACTACTCTGGGGAACTCCAGCAGAAATAAGATTAAATCTGGATACGTTAGCGTTCAAAGTAACCCTTTAGCGTTCAACAGATAATTTTTAAAGAAAGCGACAGTAATGTCACTAAAAACAAAAAATTTTGTTGTTTATTTTAATGGTTACCTAAATATATGTGCGCAATTTCAAATTATTTCACTTACTAGTTTTTAGATAATTTTAAAAAATTAAAAATATTTTTTGAAGTTTAACACCCTATATCGTTTTAACGAAGCATCCTACATAAAAACTTTATAGGAAAAACTACCCTTAAAATTCGCCAAAGAATATGAGGTTTCATTTTTGGTCACCATTTGTGAATCACTCTGTATATAAATCAGATGGCTATATTAGTACACTAGTACACTAGTATTAATAAGTATATTCAGTCTGTTTCAGGTAATAGTGTTAATTGTTTTCAGTAATGCATTATCATGTAAAAGGTATAAAGTAGAATATTTTTAACTAGTCAGTTCTTTTTGTAATGAAACTTGCAGTTACCGATTGATTTTTTATATTTAATTGTATCTATATGCTTAATTGCAAATTATAGAAATATATGTTCAGTTTCTGTAAACTATAAGTACTAACCTCATTTTGATTGTCTTACGATAACAGACCTAGTTTTCTGCAAATGGAATAAATTTGGAATTTTACTAATAAATATCTATCTATTTCAATTTTAACACATCCAAACGAGTTTTCCACGTCTGAATACCCTAGCTAATAAATTTTAAATGTATGTAGCAGGTCAACCCGGACCAGCACTTTAAAATTTATGAGACACCTCAAAACCAGATTTGCACATTGCGTTGAACCCGATTCTGATTATAACTGAATTTAACATATTAAAGTAAAATTTGGAAGTAAGATGCACGATCCTGTAAAACACGTATAAAACAATAGGCCGAAATTAGCTTAAAAGAGAAAATAAAAATTAATTTAAAACATGTTTTATTAAACTTGGTTTCAATCAATTACAAGTTCTATTCAATATGAATTGGATTTTATGCTTAATTAACCCCAAAATTTCTTTATTTCTTATTCAATGGATTTTTATGCTTCTTTGACATGAAACTTGAATAAGATATTCCTTTACAATTTGTACAGATGGACCAAATATTTCTCTGTTAAATACTGGGTACTACCTGTCTCAAAATTGTTTTTCAATATTATCCCTTTGAATCGAGCAACCTATTCAAATGGAACCAGTGAACGTGTTTTATGGA
This sequence comes from Anoplophora glabripennis, assembly GCF_000390285.2. Classification (NCBI taxonomy): domain Eukaryota; kingdom Metazoa; phylum Arthropoda; class Insecta; order Coleoptera; family Cerambycidae; genus Anoplophora; species Anoplophora glabripennis. The sequence goes on along the minus strand of NW_019416216.1, from coordinate 368,161 downwards.
CCATCAACACACAAAGTGTTATGCTAATCCCTTACCTTGATATTCTTTTTACTGTCATGTGTTTATTCGTTCCTATGTTAATAACTTCGCTTTAAAGGTCAACAAACATTATTTTTTGAAAGCTTGTTCATGCTTTTTTAACTTGCAACAGCTACAGTAAAGATTACACTTAAACAATTGGGTTTCAGTGCTGAAGTAACATATTACTTACGACTTTCCTGTTGGAAATATTTCAATACGTCGAAAGAGCTGTATTGGTGTGCCTTAACATGTTTATTATTCATTTATAGGGTTAGGAATATATACAGCAAAAATACAGCAACTAAAACAGTGGTATAATTAAATGTTATTAAATTTAATAAAATGCACATTAAAATTACATTATAAAATGTCTGTAAAATTGTTTTCGTCTTTAATGGAATATTTTACTTGTAGACTAGAAACTTCGGTAAAATTGTAAAATCACATACACTTCTTGTAAAAATCGAGGCATAATAATAGCAACAATAATTCCGGGATAAAAGTGAAATTAAACCAATTATTGATACTGTCTTATAGACCGTGAGCTACCGCACATGGGTGTGGCGTCATCGAAAAATATTTGTAATTTTGATGTCTGAAAAATACAATTTCTCATTTTTTTTCAACTTTTTCCCTCTGCCCTCTTTTTTTGCCATCTGAAAAATTTTCACATAATTTTCCGCAGAGATACACTACTCCGAACATTGGGAACCGTCTGGCAATTTATTTTTATCATTTTCATAACAAAAATTTTCATTGTTTCGATTGCCAGACAAAAAGTAAACTTTTTTTCTTGCAAGTTCACCCCTATCAACCACCCTTTCGGCTATTTAAAACCGTCTGGCATTTGAAAATTGTTAGGTACTTATTAATATCTATTTTTGCATCAACTGCCAGACAGTTTAAGGTGAATGAAAAACTAATTATTTTATGCAAAAGGAAATTAATTTTCGAACACGGGTCGACCCTTAAAACCACCCTTATTTTCATTAACTAACTAACCTTTTTCAGATGTCAAAATGCCAAACATTTTACACCCATGTGCGCTAGCTCACGGTCTACTAAAGAACAGATAAATGATAAATGGTTCTCTACTTAAGAAGATCATATAAATTTGACAATTTGACCTTACAATTCGACTTTATTTATTATAAATTTTATTGCGAATCAATTAAATATTTGGTAATTGCAGCAGTCACGTAAAATCACGGAAAATTGGTTTGAATTTATGGAAAAATGTATTTCAAATCTAATTAACTTTTGGTTTCAATTTGATAGCATTTAAGTTTGAATAATCACATCTTCATCTGCAAGCTAAAGATACAATTACGTTAATTCTTTTAACCATATTTTTCTCAAAAATTTTATACCTATCGGACTGCAGTAAGTACTCATGTAAAAATTTATAGAATATTTTCACCAGTACTGTTGTACTCTTATTTCAGTATATGTAAAAGGCTAAAATTGGTTAATTCTAAATCGCAGTGTAATTTTATTTAGTTACGGGTTATTTTGCATTTTGTATATTATTCATGTGTGGAATTACCAATATTTCCCCATGAGTAAACCGCATGCTAAATTACGATTTTATAGAAACAAAATATTTACAAGCAAAAATAAATAATTTTATTAAATTTACCCAACAGTGCCCTCTATTAACTTAAGCGCTTGTTTCACATCATCAATTATTTTATGTGTTTCAATTAAAAATGTACAAGGTATTTTGAAACCATATATATGAGTATGCAGAGTAATAGTATGGATTATTACAAAATCTCTGTAACAAAAGGAAAGGAATAATGGAAATATTTTTTTATGGTCTTAAAACTTAACTGTTGTTAATAAACAGGTGATTGGATATAAAAAGCACAGGACATGAGTTAGAAAATGCCTTCCAAGGTGTTGACGTATAAGCATACGTTTGCAAAAGAAGGAAACGAGCAAGGCCAACTAACTACAACAAAACTAATAAAAAAAGATAAAATAGGAAATCTAGATACAGGCGCACATACTGGATATCAGTTACAAAGAGTAAAGTAAAATGCAAATAAGCAAGAATAAATTAGTTTCAAAGCAGTAATAAAATTTTCCTGAAACGTTTAAATCTTGAAAAAGTCGTTTCTTACGATTTTGCTTGTAATTCCATCCTCGAAATATAACAAAGAATCAGTAGTATGTTACGTTTTAATAACATAGTGTATGGTGATTAAATAAAATCGATTTCATTGACAACTAGAAAAATGAATATTAATTTTTATATTGCATTGAAATCATGGCCAATAATTTTTCAGAACGTCGTATATATTTATAATTATACTAAACGATTGTAAATAAAACTTATGAAATATTAATTATGTTAATAGGAAGTTTTCTAAATTGATTATTATTTGGTATACGCAGTACAATATTATTTTATGTTGTGATCAAATGAATACATTTTGTACAAAGAACAGCAATCATGTATAAAAAATATTTTCGTATATTTCTACAAAGAAATGTACATACTTTTATTTTAACAAAAATTTAATAATATTGAATTCTACAATTTATATCTACCTCTATAATATAATATATTTTGAAAATATTTACTAAAACATATTTTACGACGATGTGTTTTATTTACAATTCTTTATAAAAATAAATCTGATCTTGACATGCGTATTAAGAGATCTCACACCTGTGGCTAATACTTTTATTATATTAGTTAATTTTAGTTTATGAGGAATAGTACAAAAAAGAAAATGCATGAAATTGAATTTGCTTAAAAAACTGGAGAATGACAACATTTCTTATGTTTGTCATGGGTGATAATAGACAAGCAAAAATACAGCATAATTCAACGCTATTTGGGTCACGTAGTCCATAGAGTTTTTCGTAATATCAGCAGTTAGGAGTCTTGTTGGTGGGGTTAGATACACCTTGATTTCTGGTATCGAAGAAAATTGTTTCACTTCATTTGATAAAATATAAAAAAAAATCTTTGATTTGAATTATATATTATTTTCAACAACCAAAGACAATTTCCAGAAAATTTGTAAACATTTACAAAACCGTCTTAAAAATATTCAATCTAACATTATTATTTATTTAACACAGTTATGACTATCTTATAGCAAAATAGAAAGTCAACATGTTGACAAAAATGTAGTAATGTTAAATACGATATTCTAAACACATCCTTGTTGTGATTTTGTTTTACTCTGACTAAAATTAGTCTTCACAGATAGAGAACGCCTACCACGTATTTGTAATCACTTTTGCAAACGTTACGGAACGGTATGATAGTAGATTTAATTTAACTCGTGACTTCAAGTACCTCTAATGTTGCATTATTGTCTAAAGCAGACGAAACAGAACACTGACCTTCTGCCCGGAAATAATTTTCTACTATGCTTGCACTCGGCAAGTTCGCGGTTTCATTTGATTTGCGAAACTAAATTAACAAACCAAAAAGCGTGCATTTCAACCAAATACAATTAGAATTTATAATTCAAATTGTAAGCATAAAAATATAGATTTTTTCCCTATTTTCCAAATAGGGTGGACTACTATGATAAAGTACTAAACGGTCGACAAAAATATGTTCTAGCTATCTGTACCTAGAATGTACATGGCGAGAAGTTATTTTTGATGTTATGATAATAAAGCAAGTAATCACTTTATCCAAAGATGAAATAAACTATTATTTACATTTCAACTGCTTTTGTGACAACCATATTTATATAACCTGTTTATAGAAACTATAATGGAAATGTCACCTATTGCAAAATTTTTGAAACTGTTTATGAAACATTATATTTTATCATTTCACATTAACATATTATTTTACATGCAACACATAGCTTTGTAGAGAGAGGAGGAATAATATGTATGACACAGTATGTCAATGAGATAATTGAAAAAGGATATTAGGTAGATGTCATCTACATAGACCCCTGGAACTGTATTGATCAATTACTATTAACAACTAAAGTAAATTATTCTGGATTTTGCTCTTGATTTATGAAGTTTGTTACCATATGCGGCAGATTGAAATTGAGGAACTGAGGTTTGTCCAAGTTTCAGGAGTAAGATTTGCCTAAATCGCTCAGACTTTAGGAGTTCCACAGGTGTTCTTTAATGTTTACAGTTTTTATTAATGATATTGTTTCTGTTTTGAATGTACGCTACCTGTTGATGATATGAAAATATTCATTTCATAAGTAATGAAAATAACTTGACGGACAAAATTTTAATTTAATATACTCAGTGTAATGTTGACTGATTAGTGATTACCTCTGAACATCATGAACTGTAATATCATGACTACTCGGCAATTAAATTAAATTCTATATAGTTATAAACGTGATCGGTTTATCCTTTGACGACCTAATTAAAAATTTAAAGATATTTATCGTATTAAACTTTTTTTTACTAAACATATAGAAGATTTCTCTCAAAAAAGTTGAGGAAATCACAATTTTAAAACATCAGTAGTAATTGAGGTATCTTAGACTGACATGGAAAATGTATACATTTTAGTGTCCACAAAAACCTCCGATATTGCATTTGATAGGTACTTTATTATAGTAGGTAGAGATTCCTATTTGTCTACTGACTACTAATCCAAGGTCTGAACTAAATGAATAATCTTTAATATGATAATTACCAAAGAAATTAAAATAAATGTGTCATTAATAATCTGTTTAATAAAAGTATTTTAATAACAGTGTTTAATTATAAGGCAATGATTCATTCCCGTGCGGTTATTTTCAAATTCTCTATCACATCTTAGGAAACGAATTCATTCCCAAGCCATCTACTGATAGTTCCTGGAAGTTTTATTTAGTTAGAACCACTCTAGGTTCCATCCTTTTGTTAAATTGAAACTATTAATCCTCTAGAAACAACAAAATTTGTATTTTCCTTGTTAAGTCATTTTTATGACTATTCGTAAAGTTTTGAAAAAAAGTACTTTGAAATGATCGAGAATACTACCAATATTTTGGAGCATCAACTAGAACAACTTTAAATTTTAAAATCACAAAGAAACAGGATAGCTCGTAAGAGTTTGACAATAGTTAAACAAGTTATTGATTTCTAAATTGTCCTACTATGGTATTAGAGGAATGTCTTTAAATTGGGTAGACACTTTTCTTGAAGGCCGAAAACAGTATGTAAGTTTGCAGCATTTTGATCAACATCTAATGAAAAGTGTGGCATTAAAGAGCGTGCATATCAGCATGGGAGTTCCCCAAGCGTCCGTTATTTCACTCAACATCAGTTTTATATGAATGCTAAAAAAACTCAAGTTATTCAATTTCATAGCAGACAAAAAAAGTGTGACAATTTGGATATCAATCTTACTAACACTAAACTTAAATATAACGAAACTGTTAAATTTCTTGGAATTCACTTAGATGAATGTCTATATTGGAAGTACCATTGTGAAGTTTTGATATCGAAAATTTCTTCTTTTATATTTATTTCGAAATATTAGACCTTTTATAAATGGGGGACAAATTAGAATGTTATATTTTGCACAAATTGACTCACGTTTAAGGTATGGTGTCTGTTTCTGGGGCAATTCCACATTAAGCTCTAGTGTTTTTATTGCTCAGAAAAGGATTTTACGGTGTATTGTTGGGGCACTAAGTAATCAGTCTTGTAGACCTACATTTAAGAAACTTGGAATTTTAACATTGCACTGCACATATATATTTGAGATAAGTATGTATGTTTTTAAAAATAGGAATATTTTTACTTTGAATAGTAATTATCACAGTGTGAATACTAGACGAAAGGATAAGCTATATGAGCCTTCTGCTAGATTAAAAATTACTAGTGACTCAACCAGATTTATAGGGCCTAGAATATTTAATTTGTTACCGATAAATATAAAACAAAGTACTACCGAAACAGCATTTAAAAAGAGTTTGACAGACTTTCTGAAAGAAACGTGTTTTTATTCTCTAGAGATTGAATGTTTTTCGTTTGAAGTATTAGACCTAAGGTTTTTTTTATGACCATTCCTATACAGTAACTTTATTGAAATAAAAGGAAAATAAATGAATAAATAAATAAATAAACAAGAAATGAATTTCATAGATTTGAGATAGTATTATAAATCCATTATTATTTTTCGAAGAAGCTACTGTTTTACATAAAAAGAGTTCCATACTTCTTCCACCTTCTTTATTCGTTTCATCCGTAAGTAAGTAAAATTGCATTCTCATCCGTTTATAAATCTCTGACATTTAACAAAATTTCAAAATATTAACGTCTTGTATTTAAAAAACTGAGCTATTTTTTAGTTACATAAAAAATACCAAGAAACACCTTACTTTTGTAATTTAAAATCTCTAGCGTCTTTTTATGTCCTTTAAACATAAAAATTAATTAAGTTCCGTATTATGTAATAAAGATTATAACTTTTTGTTCCGTTTATTCTCCCAATGTATACATAATGAAGTAATCTCTAGGATTGATCACAGTTATTTTAAAATCGAGTATTATGAAATAATTAATTTAAATAATATCAATTACAGATTGTCCATGAGAATCTTCATATATACAAACAAACTAAATAAGCTATAGACCCTGTAAATCAGCAAGACAAGGTTAAAGGCAATTATAGTATACATATAAAAATATTACTACCACCTTTGTCCAGTAATAAATAAGATATCATATTCAAAAAAAATACGTAAATCCAAGAGATTATCTGATATTAATTAAAATATATTTAACATATAGATAAAAGCTATTATGCCGTAAAAAGTTATTGGTATAAAAGCGATTCTGGACGTCATTTGAATACATTTTTTTCCGAATTTGTTATTCTATATCTCTTAATAAGGCAGCTTTATGTGCTCTAAAAGCCTTGAAATTCTTTTGGCGGTTCGAATATGAATCGTAAATATGGATTAGATTAGTTGTGATTTACCGTGTCTAGAATTTTTATTACCGATTACCTTTGCCGGATTGAAATTTTATCGATCTTATATATTGTTATAGTAGTGTTGCTCTATAAGGTTCGTGCAATGATATACAATTGTTCCTCAGAAATGATCGTGATTTCATTTAGCAATGACCTTTTTACCACCAATCCCACGTGATTCATTTCAAGGATTCTATTTCTGAATCAATTTTTTTCTTAAATGAAGATCCGCGTTTCTTTGGGATCATCACTTAACAAAAAGTTTTGGCAGCGCTGTCACGATTTGGTATTTCATGAGGGTAATGAATATAATGAGAGTGAGGAGTGCCAAACAAATCGAAGTATTGAAGTAACAAACAATATTGACAGAGGTTTAAGTAAAAGGGTTTAGTCTATACCTACCTAAATGTTTTTTTAAATATATGTGTACATATAAACAAATTCGATCTTAAAGAATAAAAAAATAGAATTTAAATGGAAATATATTTAGTTTATTATTATTTTTTAGTGTGGTACAGGTTTTGCATCTCAAATATTTATTTCCCACGAAAAAATTTTATAGGAAATGTTTAAATATTGTTTACCAAATTAGAAGATTAAACCATCAAATTACTTGCTATAAAAGAATATGCGGCATCTACAGGATGTTTACAAATGAGGAGAAGAATTTGAATAGCATATAAATCGAAACAACAAAATTTGACTGGCAGAAATACTTTTTGAAAATAGAACATTAATTTTTTTAATACCTACTGACTTACTAAAAAGATATGAAAAATTTTTGGAACCTCTGTCTTGAGGAGTAAGCCGCTGAAGAAATTTGATGTACCTACAAAGGTAATGAGGGATAATTCGAGCTAATCCAAGGTAATAAAGAAATTTCTAAGGAAATTAGATAAGTGCAAAAGTAATCCAAGAAAATTGTGAAAAATTATAATAATTCGGATGCTAATAACAAAGGAATTTCAAGAGTAGTACGGGGCCTGAGCAAACAATGGGCTAAATTATAGTAGTGTCGTTTAGTGAATAACTCTAAAGTTACTAATACTTATCTACTTTGTCTTTCTACTTCGTTTATACATTTTACCTTCGTCACAATCCACAATGCTGCAAGGTGTATTTAAATATTGTGTTATGCCGGGTGCTTCAAAAATCATGTACCATTCATTCTTCATCTAAAAATATAACATAAATTCCCAATTGACAGGGAACCCATTTTACTTCATTCCTGAGATTTTAAGTTAAAAAGAAAAAAATATATATATTTTCGTTTTTTTAAATATCTCTAAAATACCTTTAGTAGTTTGATTGAAATTTGGGTTGTGAAAAGTAGAGCTTAAGGTTATTGGTGATTTTAAAAAAATTGCAATTCGCAATGGAGATAAATATTTTAGTTGTTTTTTTCCCAAAGTACCTCAAACGCTTTGTACAGTTCAAATTATATTTAGCTTGCTAACATTATATATTATACATGATACACTTCGTATAACTTGTAAAGTTTAACAGAATGATATTATTAAATTTTTCTGCGAAAAAGGTGATATTCTTTAGTGAAATAGTAGGAAAATACTTTTTAAACATGAATAAAAATGTAACAGTTTCTGCACAAAATAGAGGACTACAATAATACAATAATTTTTAACAAGGCATTTTTTTCTATGTAGGTTTACATATTTTAAATACTGATTTTTGGCATAGACAAAGAATTCAGGTTAGGTCCAGCCGATGTGATTACAGATGTGTTCTGGCGATAAATTTATGGAGAAATTATGAATGTATTTAAATAATTTCCACATAAGTATTTTACTTCCTTGTTGCTTATAAAAATTAATAAAACACTTTACATATATTATAATAATTTAGTGTCCATGCATCCAATAATCTCTTCATATTAGTTTTTGCACATAATAATTTCGTGCATGTTAAAAATCCATTTGGAGTTGTGTACATTTTAAGAATTATTTAATTAGTTCTCAGTCTGAATAAAAAAATGAATAAGAATGGAATTATGTTAAAGTTCATCATTTCCTCAAAACTCATCACAGTAAATGAGTCTTACTCTAAATATAGTATATATAACCCACTAAACTATACCTATTCAAAGTAGCAATAAATAATCCATTTTTTTTATAATAGGCAAGAACTGGTTTATTAATTGCCTTGGTTAATAATAATTAATTATAAAGCAATTACAACTTGTTGCAAAAATGATAAATCGATTTTGTATCAACTTGATATGATGATACCTATAACATTTTGTCTCTATTTAATTTTCTATTTATAATTTACTAACATCCACTATTTATTATACTGATAAATATTGTGGAAATTTTCGTATTGCAATAGATTTTATACGCACAAAATTTGAATTAAAAAGATACAATACGTTGTGCAGAAATATATATTTGACTGTTTCTCTTACTATGTAAAAAGTGTTTAATTCTAATCTGTTATATATTTACTCTATTTGATGTAGTTTTACGGATAAAAGAGAATTTACATTGACCATTTGGCAATAAAATGTCGCCAATTCAATAATGTATTCTTGAGTTATATTTATCCTAGTGCAAAACTATCCATTTTTTAGAGTTTGACATAATTTTTCAGTTGTCTATTTTCATCGGGCATAGCCTGCCTTGTTATAGAAACAATAATCTTTATAACTACTCAGATATTTGAAATTAATAAAGAAAATGAAATATTGCAGTTATCAAAAAAATTTCGAAATAAAGCAATAATTATTTTTAAGGACAAGATTGGTATAGTTTTACAATTTAATTTTGGCTAGGATTATGTCAATGTTATTTAAATAACTAAATAAAGTAGGATGTTCTAGCACAACCGCACTATTTTAACAATAACTTGGAAACGAAAAATGATATCGACCTCCGGTTTATGTATTTGTTTTCCATAATGAATGGTCTATCAAGCCATGAAAAAAAACCTATATCGTTGCATTTAATTTTTTTAGTAAACGGAGACAATTACAAAACTTTTCTCATTAGCGTAGTCTACCGTTGTGCAGGAAAATAATATTTTCATTCCTGTCATAAAAATAAATTTTATTAATAGTTCTTTAAAATGAGCCATCGTTTATTTAAATCGATTAAGGCATTTAGAAGTTATGACAATTTAAAAATTTCAAGATAGCGTCCATACTGACGTTGCTATGGTAATAACAAAAAAAAAAGTTCAAACAAAACTTGTGAAGGGTTTAACAGTGTATCTAAAAAATGTATTTTCATCTTAGGTTATATAAGCGAAATTTCGAAAAACCGATAATTTTCTGTAACACTATAGCAGTTGCGCCCCCTAGCGGTGAAGTTACAAACTTGAAAATATTTTAAATCAATTTCTTTTGGTCGTATTTGTCAATATATAATAATCGTAGCACATCTAGTTTCATATATACAGCCGCTCGATACCGTTAATAGATCACCCTGTTATACAGGGTGATTTTGAATAGAGTAGTACAAACGCTACCAGTGCATCTAGATGAAAAAATAAGGCGAATGACTAAATATACCTTAGACAAAAGTTGCACTTTTGAGGAATTACAGGGTCTTGAATGTTGTATAGCCAACCAATATTTCCTTCAATTTATCTTGAACGATGTGGCGTAAATCATTTATATTTGGTACAGACATTTGTCCAATGCGGACACATACTTTCTATTAATATTGTTTAAATATATCCACCAGAGGCGCTGCTGTAGACTACATGCAACATATTACTCCAAAGAATTTTTCACCCTGTATAAAAATACATATTTTATTTACATTTTCGGACGTAACAACTAAAAACAAACATTTTTTCTCTCTTGCATTTTTTCGATAAACGCGATAGTTCTTTTAGATAATTTACGAAAAACAAACTTCGGAAATTTTACAGCGCCAATGGTTGAAGTAACAAACATAATGAGGCATGTTTTCAAAAACATGGCTTAGTTAACCATCGTAATAGTCATACATGGTCTGATGAAAACCCTAATGAAATATGTCCATCAAGATTTCAGCACAATTTTAATGTAAATGTATGGTCAGGAATTGTTGGAGATGCTCTAATAGGTCCATTTATTCTTCCCCGTCGACTGACAGCTCTTGAATATCTTCGATTTTTAAATGAAAATCTCCCAATATTATTGGAGGATATACCACTAGGTGTACGACAAGTTATGTGGTACATGCATGACGGGGCTCCGGCACATAGTACCTTAGCTGTCAGGCAATGGTTGAATTTAAATTTTCCGGGACGTTGGATAGGTCGTGGTGTCGATGCACCCGTTAGTTGGCCTGCCCGTTCACCGGACATTACCCCACTTGATTATTTCTTATGGGGACAACTGAAAAGTCTTGTTTATGCTACTCCTGTTAATACTGTTGAAGAATTGCGTCAAAAAATCTTTCTCGCAGCTGACGATATTCGTAACAACCCAGAAATATTTGCAAGAGTACGTCATAATTTTAATCGTCGTGTTAGATTGTGTTTACAGAAAAATGGGAACTACTTTGAAAATATTCTTTAGAAACTTTTTACTTTAAAATAACGTTATGTTCCTTAGTATTACATTCGAGATTACAGTAGGTAGTTTTAAATTAAAATTTATTATTTAAATTAGACACTTAAAATAACTTGATTTGTTACATAACGAATACTTACTGTTCCTTCAAAATAAATTTATTAAAATTACTTTACCAGAAAAGCGTTTTCCTTTAGCTATTAATGAGTGGTGTGTTGATGTTTTTGTATTACTGCAACCTGACTGCAACCATTGGCGCTGTAAAATTTCCGAAGTTTGTTTTTCGTAAATTATCTAAAAAAACTATCGCGTTTATCGAAAAAATGCAAGAGAGAAAAAATGTTTGTTTTTAGTTGTTACGTCCGAAAATGTAAATAAGATATGTATTTTCATACAGGGTGAAAAATTCTTTGGAGTAATATGTTGCATGTAGTCGACAGCAGCGCCTCTGGTGGATATATTTAAACAATATTAATAGAAAGTATGTGTCTGCACTGGATAAATGTCTGTACCAAATATAAATGATTTACGCCACATCGCTCAAGATAAATTGAAGGAAATATTGGTTGGCTCTACAACATTCAAGACCCTGTAATACCTCAGAAGTGCAACTTTTGTCTAAGGTATATTTAGTTCATTCGCCTTATTTTTTTCATCTAGATGCACTGGTAGCGTTTGTGCTACTCTATTCAAAATCACCCTGTATAAGAAGGGAAGGAGACATAAAGCCTAGAGTCCAACTCATGTGGTGGTCAGACGTAACGTACGTAGCAATATTTGTGAATATTATTTAAAAAGTATACATGGACAAAATAGAACATATACAGGCTGTTACAAATTCGCTTCTCACTACAGGGATCTCGGAAACGGTAAGAGGTACGAAGTAGCTTATATGGGGGCAAAGTCGCGTAATCAGGGGACCAACATTATACCTCTAAAAAATCAAGGCTAACATGATTAGTTTTCGAAATATTTGAAAAAAAAAACATTATTTTGGAAATCCGTTTTTGTTTCATTTCAGCCTTGTTTGAGGTGATATTGAAAAAAGAAGAACACTTTCTCATGGCCACTTTTTGCCCTCTATCGAATGGCATAATCAATTTTTATAGGTATGTAACGTTTCGTCTCTCCAGGACCATCATCAATTTCATTTTGTTAAATACGACCCAAGAAATTTTATTACATTTTTTGCAAGCCTTCATGATCTCCAATACAGTACTGCCTCAGACGTATTGTCTCGAAAAATTCATCTTCAGTATATTCGTTCCAAATTTATCTAAATTTTTTATTTAGATTGAATTATCGTACACTGCAAGTGTCGTTAGACCCTGTATTTATTTTAATAGTAAAGGTATACAAGTAACCAAGTTTTTTTAATTTATCTGTGACTCTCTTCCAATAACGGCCACCTCCACATAACAGTAATTTTTACAGTAAATGTTTGCAACATAGGTTTAACAATATTTATCGTTTCAGTTTAATTTATACATTTAAACCTTCAACTTCTGAAAATGGCGATTGGACGATCATCAGATACTGTTTTCTAAGAAATCTTCCTAATCCAAAACAAGAAGAAGCGAAGGCTAATTGTTATTGAATACAAATTTAATAATAAGATTTCACAAAATACACCTATTACTACTAATTATTCTCACTGATGATACACCTACGAACAGCCATCAATCATTAAGATCATTAATTTACTGAAGCATTTCTGAGGCCAATAACAAAGATCAATACACCGTGACTACCAGTTAACACCGCATAAAGTAAACACCGTTCGAAAGAAGAAAATGCAGGGCTTTGTGAGGCTAAGAGACAATCACGTCGGGTACGCGGAGCCTTTGTGTTATTTCACGCTCGCCATTGCATAGAAATTGCAATTTCATGCTACTGTAAAAAGGATAATGATTCTACACTACCTTTAGATGTCTATAAGGGCTTCGAATATTCTATATGAATATATATAGCCGGGATTTCTTTTTCGGACACGAATGAGCGGAACAGTTAAACTTTTTCTCTCCGTTGGTGATGCACTTTACATGTAAATGTGGCAGTTGTACGGGTTTATTTCCGTATTAGCTGCTTCGTCAGTTCCCGAAATAAAATCCTGAACTACGCGGTTATTTTTCTTATACATTTTGATCGGTATATCTTACTTTTTTATGGATTTTTGTAGTTTTTCTGTTTAATCTTGGTTAAATTATTCTCTATCCTACTATTTGCTATGTGTTCTGGAACTTCTAATTCGCCTACACTGTTATTCTTAAAAAAAACAATTTTGTTTCTTTGAACTTGTGATAAGTTGTACGTACCTAGCTTTGCTTATCTAATATATTGGAGATTCCAGAATTATCGACGCCACCCGTTATGAACTTATGAAGAGGTTTATAAAGCGGGGGACATAAGTTAACTTTAAATAAAAAAACTACTGTGATTTAATCGTATTCTTCAAATTTGGATATAGTAAATGATACTGTTGCTTTAAATATGGAGGGTATTTCATTTAGTTAAATGTACCATTAAGCTAAAAAAAGCCAAAATTGTTCCTAAAATTGTTATTTACCGTGATTTTTCTCATTTCAACACGATAACTTTTTAAGAGATTTACTCTCTGTTAACTGGGATTTTATATTTTCGCTCGATAGTGATATGATAAACTTTTGGAATGAAAATATCGGTGACGTTTTTAATTTCCATGCACCTGAGAAAACGGTGAGAATTACTAAAGCCTTCGCTAATTGGTTAACACCTAATCTAAAATTGATGATTAAACTTAATAATGCTGCATATAAAATATATAAATCTGCTCTTACTCAGGAATCGTTTAATGAATATAAAGAAATGCATAAATTTGTTAATAGTGCCATCAAATCTGAACAGAAGGTTTTTTTAACTTAAAATTTAAACAAGAACCAGACACCTTCTGGAGAACTTTAAAAAAAATTTAAGTTTAACTAAGTGTAAGAACAATATAATTTTCCCATTTAACTCAGAATCATTTAATGAATTTCTTGTCAATAACATTCCCCAAACAAATGTAATTCATGAGCAATTTACTGATGCAGTTGTAGATAAGTACAATACAATTTTTCCTGATAATGGGTTTTCGTTTTCTGAAGTAACAACTGATTAGGTAAATAGAACATAACAAGCTAAAAGCTCTGACAATATTAATCTAATAATTGTAAGTCTTCTTAATATAGTTATGCCACACTTAATACCACATATTACATTTATCATTAATACAGGTCTAAAGACAGGGACATTTCCATCTGCTTGGAAAGATACTAACATATTACCTTTACCTAAAATTGATAACCCTCAAGATATTACCCAATTTCGTCCGATAAGTATACTCCCAACTATATCTAAAGTTCTTGAAAAAGTTGTGTGCTCACAGTTAAGTAGTTATTTATTAAAGAAAGCCCTTAACTCAGTCGGGTTTTAGAGAAAAACATAGTACAATCACTGCACTTCTGCACATAACTGATGAATTTTTTTTACAAACGATAATACACATGCTCGAGTTCAGCAAAGCGTGTCAAATGCTTTGCTACATCATAACATTCTTTTACAAAAACTCAAACATTTTGGACTTAATCCGGTTGCTATTTCATTCTTCCAAAATTATCTTTATAGTAGACGCCATAGGGTTTTTCTAAATAATAAATTTTCATTTTATAAAAACTGAATAAGAGCGTACTTCAAGGGCCGATTTTGTTTTCTATATATACTGCTGACTTCTCCTCCTATTTGAAACATTGTAAAATGCATCAGTACGCTGATGACACCTAACTATATTTTTCTTTTCACTTATCTAATACACTTTTTGCTTCGGAATATATCAATGAAGATTTAGATTCAATCTATTATTAAATGAAAATAAAACCGAAATGATAATGTTTGGAAATAAGTCTGAAAATATTATAAAAGATTGGGGTCTTTTGTAATATTTTCAGTATTATTTTGTGTAATAAAGCATTAACGTTTGTAAAACAAGTTAAGATTTAGGCTTACGCATTGATGATAGTCTGCGATTTGATAATAATGTGACTTATTTAAAAAAAAGTCATCCTGTATCCTGAAAATGCTTTATCTAAGTAAAGACGTGTTAGATAAATCTATTGTGACTTCCTCATTCTCTCACATTTAGCATATTGTAATGTAGTATATTGGCCGACTTTATTATCAACAGATAAAGCTACTCTTCAGAGAATTCAAAATTGTTGTGTACGCTTCTCTTGCGGTTTACGAAAATATTATCGTATATCTAGTTCTTTTCTTCAGTAAAATGGCTAACCCTAGATCAAAGATTAATACATTTAAGACTTATAGTATATTAAACAACAAGGTTTGAAAACGACTCTTTGCACACGAGCGAGACATATTGATGGACCGAGCCGAAGGCGAGGTCCACAAGTCGAGCGAGTGTGCAAAGAGGTTGCCTAACGAGTTTTTTACGATACTTTTTATACGACTGTAAACAGAGACCACAAAAATCAAATTTTAATTTAAATCGTTTTTATTAAGAAAATTGCTAACGCATTAACAAAAGAAACTAATATTTAATATTTATGGCAACATTTGAACATTCCTTCAAGGTTGCGCTGGGAAAAGCAGTATTATTGTATACCTTGTTTTCGGTAATAGAGAATATTTTTGGTGTAACTGTAGTGCAGTTTTTCAGCGTGCGGTCGTTGTTTTCTTGTTGTATTCCAGTAGACGATCGTTGTTCTGGTTCTGTGGCAGCAGAAGACACTGAAGACTCTATCTTTTTCGAAACTTCTATTTTATTTCTCAAACAGTCATCAACGTAGCCTTCCGCAACTGTACTGGATTTCCACCCTCCATGGCGTTTGAGGGCAAGCAGATTTGAGCCAGAATTGACTAAAATTGTGGCCGATAAACGCCGAAAACAGTGTCCCGTGAACCTTTCTGAATTCTCTAGCATCAAAAACTTGGCGATTTCCCTAGCCATGTTTCCAATTTTGTTGATGCCAACGTTTTGGCTTGAACATTTTCCGTTTTGATAGTTAAAAAAAAACCTGCCTGTCTTCAGATTAGAAGGACGAGGAGCATACTTTTTTACTTTTTTAAGATAGTGTAAAGGTTTCCTGTAATTGTAAAATACCTTGGTACCTTTGTTTTTGTATTCTTTAATCAGCATAGCACTGCCGAAATCTTTGGTGTCTTCTATTTTGAGATAACATAATTCCTCCCTTCGACATGACCCAGATAGTCCAACTGCCACCACCGCCTTGATAAGTAAATATTTGTCGGCTGATGCTTTCTTCAAAAACCGGCAAAATTAATCTTCTGTGAGGATTAGGGACTTCTTTGGGACGTAGTTTTCGGATTTTCGTTTGATTAGCGCTTGCAAATTTTTATAGCTTCCATCCACAACGTCGAAGATTTATATTTCTTAGATAGTTCATCAAAATATACCATTACTGCGTTTTCTGAGAAAGTTTGGACATTTTTGGCTAGTCGCCAGTCCATAAATCGGCTTAACTCAGCTTCATACCTGCTTCTGAATTTTGTGGGCAGCAGTTCCAAACATATTTCGCTTGCTTTCTGTAAAATCTCTTCAGAATCACACATTTTCACACCCAAACTTCGGGAATTCAACAATTTTTGAAGTATCTAATCAACAAAATAAAGGAGCCGTGACGGTTGCTATGAAACTCAGCCAACTTGAAACATTGCATAATTTGGGTGACAACATCAAACAAAAATCACAATCTGGAGACGCGTGTGCAAAGATGACATAACGCGTGTGCAAAATACCGTTTTCAGAGCGTGTTTTCCGTGCGCAAAACCCCCTTTTGCAAGGCAGTCGTATAAAAATATTTATTTGATAAATTGAAAAAGGGTACTGATATTCATTCTCGTTCTACTCGACACTGTGACTGGTATGAAGTCCCTAAACATAGTACTGCACAATATGAACGTTCTTTTCTATACAATGCTGTCAAAATTTGCAACTTCTTGCCTACTTATATAAAAAAATGCGTCCTCCGTATTTACTTTCAAAAAATAGATCAAAAGCCTCTTATTTTCATCTCGTTATTTTCTTTCGCAATTTATAATGTGTATTTGTCATATTACATTCTATTATATTAATTTATTTGTATGTTTTTTATGAACTATATATGCTGGTGTTCTATTTATGTACTCACCTTTATGTACTTATATGGACATTTGTTCTTATTTGTTCATGGTTGGTTACGTGGAAGGCGTCAGCCACAAAACCTAATTGTTATTTTTTTTTCTGTATCTTAAATAAAGACATTTATTATTATTATTATTACATGTAA
>NW_019416216.1:316108-349860 GCF_000390285.2 Anoplophora glabripennis | reverse complement strand
ACAATGGAAATTTTATACAAAATGTCTTCGTAAAAGTTATTTGACATAAATTCATCATTTTCCAGAAAGAGAAGTGAAAATTTCAAAACTATTTGCATATGTAATGTGTACAAATTGTTTCGTATCGTTATGTACAAATCTTAGGAGCATAAACAATTCTGAGACAAAAGAAACACAGACGTGGTAGGTTACGCTTTATTTGTTGAAAATATTTGTTTGCTATTTGTTTACATGTTTTATTTATTGCGTACAAGATATTTACTTAGGAATCATGCTGTATGATACAGTAATTTCCAAATCAAATTCAATTTCGACGAACGAAACTCATCAGACATTATTCGAGCTCTACCTAAAGACGAAACTGCAATCATACTTATGTACATGTTGGACGAATGCCCAAACCTAATGGCTCTGACGAACGAAATAATGATTACGACTCCCCCGCCATCCAATTCGCTTGCTGAAAGAGTCCGGTAGGCAAAACGGAACGGAATTAAATCGGGAGCTGCCGGCACGTTATTAAAATGTTTCAGTGTACAGTGTACATATAGAAAATAACCCCTTTGAAACATTGGAGGCATAAAGTAGGCGAGCAGATTCAATAGGGAAGCTCTCTTTATCAGAAAGTCCTGGCTTCATAAAAACAAAGATTTCATAAGGCTTCGAAGATGCTTTGATGTCTCAGCGTACGAGCGAGGTCCGCTTATATATCGCCTCCCTCCCCTACCATCACGGGATACATATTGGTTGGTAAGCGTCGGAAAATCAAAGGACTCTATGAATAACGGATTCTTGTGATTGCAAATCTAGCGAGGAAATCCTGGGGGGAATCGGCGGTTTGCGTCCCCAGTGGCGTGCCTAATTGGGGATCGAACGGGGATCGTTGAAAAATTCATGAAAATGTCACCTTAAAATACAATTTATCGCTCACCTTAAAGTAATTGACAGGAAAGATCTAGTGGCCACGGCACGACTGAGGTGAAATTTGTTTCATCGATCAAGTTGGCTCGGAAGAGATAGAAATTTGTTGGTTTATTTATAAGCAGTAGCTGCGAAAGGTTCGCAAAACCACTATTCGTGTATTAAAACCAATTTGAACCAGAATTTAATCAGATGTTGAAAACATTGAATAAATCTACGAACATATACAGGGTGCCGCGCTTAAACGTGATACAAGTCTGTAACTTCATTATTTTTTGGTCGATTTCAAAAATTTTTATTTTGGAATGTGGGCTAAAAAGAACTATCTAACTGTGATATTACTGTTTTTATTAATGCAATTCATGGCCAACTAGGACGCGTTTTCTTGACATCAAAACAGCTGATTGGTATTAGCGATTATACGAGCACTAGTTGCACGTGTATTGCATTAATAAAAATCAGCAGTATCACAGTTAGATAGAGTTTTTTTTTATCCTAGATTCCATGAAAAAAAAATTTCAAATTGGCCAAAAATTAAATAAGTTACAGGCTTGTATTACATTTTGCGACATCATGGAGTGCTCGCCTGAAGCTGTATCGATTTTGATGAAACTTAGTGGTAAGACGCTTTAAGGGATGCTGAATGAAAATACGTAATCTATATTTTGAAAAAAAATCGCTAATACCAATTAGCTGTTTTGACGTCAAAAAAACGCGTAGTGATTTTTAGTGACTGTAGTTAGTAATGACTAATAATTAGTCACTAAAATTTTGATATAAAGTTAATTAGAGTTTAAAATATTACTAAAAATGTATGCGTTGTTTATGAGACATCAATAAGTTTTGACATAAGCCTACATTGAGAAAAGTCACTTATTTTATACACCGTAATACGGTAAGAGTTTAATTAAAAGCCTTTTTTCTCGAAAACCGTCCACATTAGGAAGTTCTAACAAGAGTACCTACATTATTTTTAGAAAATAAAATTGTACATTAGAAATTGGAGCCCGAATGGTAAAAAACCTAACCTTAAAAAAATTAGAACTTAAAATGTAATAGGAATGTAGCATAACTAGCGCCCTCTATGAAATATCCAAAAAAAATTAGATTAGCGTATTTGGCATCCTTAAAAGCCTAAGACAACAAATTTCATAAAAATATTTCGCACCGTTTGGAAATTTTCGTAAAAATTCTATTTAAAAAATTTTATTTTGTCGCTCTGTATCTCGAAAACAAGAGGAGATAGACATAGTTCATAACATGAAAAATTCTTATTTTTTGCCGTACTATCACCGCCTATATTTACGGGAGGTCGTTCTGAAACACCCTGTATAAATAAATAATATTTAAATATCTGTTTTACAGACTTAAACAATTATTTATTTACAAAAAATTAGTGCCTATATAAAAGTAGTAATAATATTGAGGAAGTAATATGACAATAATAATTATATAATATTATATAATAAGTAAGACTTACTTACATCTGCGAAATAAATGTATTCCCTAAAATTAAGTATTACTACACTACTTAAAGTGCAACCGCAAACAGAGTATGTAGAGTAGAATAGCATCAACCATTACTGTGCATGCGTGGCGTGAGGTGTACATGTGAATTGTAATGAATGAAATAACCGGTCTTAATTAATACTGAAGGTATTGGTGCTAGATAATAAAAATTTGATTGTACAGACACAGACGTCGAGTTATATTTAATTTAAATTGCTGTTCACTATTGACTTGGAACAGTACACTATGATTCATGTCAATTAATTAATTTAAAAGTATTGTTTTGTAAATCTGGATGGCAGTAAAAATAAGTTATGTTTTATTCATTATGTGGAGAACACCCTATCCACCAGTAATAAGTGCATATCACATGTCTTTTATTTGTACATTAATTTGTATTTTGACAAACTCTGCAGCGATTTAAAAAAAAACGTTTTATTTATTACCGTTTCATAAAATACAATAAAAACAACATAAAAGTAATACAAAACTATATTTGAATTTGTTATTAATATATCACCATATACTGAGGAAGCGAATATAATGAGTAAAAAAACTTTTACTCATAAGTAAAAAACTCAAATTTTTTATTTTTAGCTGTTAAACTATGACTTAGAACTAAGTATTTAGTATTTTTTATGTCTCTTTTGACTTCGTAGCATGAGAGCTTATATGAATTTCAATACAACCCTGAATATTTTATTTTCCCCTATTTCCTGCAGTCCTGATAAATTGAATAAAGTCTCATATTCTCAATATTCTACTAAACACACAAAAGATATAAGGAAAAGCAGTTCCAAAAGCACTGCTAAATTTGATCTTTATTGCCACTATAATGTATAACTTGTCTATGTAATAAGCTTCAACATTATTTATACGGTATTAGCGATCAAAGGCGTCACTGCCTTTGAAGTTACTGGTTGAGAAACGGAATGCAATTGGTTGACTACATGTTCCTTTAAGGGATATTGCATATAGTGTAATAACAGCATACTTGCTGCTCAATTTTATTGAAAAACAAACGGATCAATATTGTATATTGTTAGTTTACGACAAAATAATTATACAAAACAGAGAAATATATAAAATCAACACGAATTAATTTTTTTTTCTTTATACTTTGCTTATTTTTCTTAATGGAGACACCACTATATTTTATTATTGACCTATTTAAGATAATCAGATGAATATATATAAGGACACATTCAAAATACTTTGGAACTATGTTAATAACAAAATTGAACGTGGAAATTCAATTACAAACAAGTTTAAAATTGGAATTATTATTCAAATAGAGGACAGAATATGACGATAAAGTAAAAAATTCAGAAAACCTCAATCAAAATATAACTGTTGAAAAGCCCACCCATCACAAAACTTTAAGTTAAAAATATGATACAACAGCTAAAGATAAAGAAACAACTCAAAATAGATAAAATTTCAGTGTAAATTATTATTAGTGAAATAGCTATCTCAATAAAATATATAAGGTGCTACTAAACCTCTTATAAAAATGATGAACTAGAATAGAATGAACTAGAAATTCGGTCTTATTACTTGGAACGGGATATTGTCAAATTGCAGGAAAAATTCTGAAAACAGGGTGACCCATTAAGAATGGAAACACTCGCATACAAAAGTTGTTTATGGACCGATTTGAACCGGGTTTTTTTTAAAGATAGATCTCCAAATGCTCTATCTTGATGCAAAATTTGATGACGAAATTTTGATATTCAAGGCCTATTGCGAATTTTTTTTAAGTGAAAAATAGCAAAATTTTGTTAGCGATTTTTTTATAAAAAATCTGACTACACCACTGGATTTAGGAACCCCTCAAATGCATTTATACCAATTTTTGCGAAAAAAAGTTTGCCCCTAAAAAAGTTATGACAATATCGGCATCACCAGTGTTTGCCATTGTCGGTGAACCTATTCTTTTATAAAAACTGACTAGAACCCAAAGGGAAACAAAATTAAATAACAAACACTGGTTTACTAATTATTAATCATAATCATAAAAACCAGTATACACAAAATAAACAACAATTACTCTAATAATAAATAATAATAAAAAAATGATTTTTTGTAGCTTCCACTAATCCTTTCGTTTAATTCTATACATTTTTCATAACGTTTTTTTATATTTTATATTTGTTCATATTATTATTAAGCAAAGTTATTTTCTGGAATATCTCGTAATATTTTTTTCAGAAAATTCTTCACAATGAACTGGATGATGGTTGTAGAATCCAGTGGCTTTTTTAATAAAAAAATTAGAAAAGTAATTATTTTTGTGTAAAAAGGTAATATTTGTAAGTTTTGGCATAATAACCACGAAATAATAATAATAATTTGACGAACTTGGTGTTTATTTTATGTATACTGGTTTTTATGGTTCTTATTAATAATTATTAAATCAGTGTTTGTTATATTATAATTTTGTTTCCCTTTGGGTTGTATTCGGTTTTTATAATAGAATAGGTTCACCGACAACGGCAAACACTGGTGATGCTGATATTGTCATAATTTTTTTAGGGGCAAACTTTTTTTCGCAAAAATTGGTACAAATGCGTTTGAGGGGTTCCTAAATCCAGTGGTGTAGTCATATTTTTTATAAAAAAATCGCTAACAAAATTTTGCTATTTTTCACTTAAAAATCATAGTAGGCCTTGAAAATCAAAATTTCGTCATCAAATTTTGCATCAAGATAGAGCTTTTGGAGATCTATATTAAAAAAAAACCGGTTCAAATCGGTCCATAAACAACTTTTGTATGCGAGTGTTTCCATTCTTAAAGGGTCACCCTGAATATAGAAATTGCGAACTTACATATAGAAAAACAAAAATTGCATCTTATGGTACCCACAGTTTGAGAGAATCAAGTGAAAATGTAATTCTTTACTTCTTTCACTAAAACAATCGGTGTGAGTGAAAGCAATAAAGGTTCGGAGTGAATCCATTGAAAAAAAATTATAGAGTACAGTTTTACCCAATATTGGGCATTTTGATCATTTTAATCATTTGTGATTATATTTAAACTAATACTGAGTACATTCATTCAAATATGGGTGGTCTTTAAATAAATTCTTTACGTTAACTCGTATTTGGTGCACCTAAATAAGAGTAAATGTCCTCAATACTGAGTGAGTTTAGATGTATATTGATTTCGTTTCGAGTAATTTGAATGGTGCCGTGAAGATGGCACCACTTACATATTGCTTTTGTAATTTCGGCCACAGTTGATAGGGGCCCGTTAGATGCTCCAGAAAAGCGTGATCGCCAGGAGAACAGGAGGAGGCCCCGCGAAGCGAATTAATTTCAACACTGTATATCCTAAATTTAATCATTTATGAGCGACTTGTTTTTGCACCCAATATTTAGTTAATTAAAAACCAAGTTTGAGTAAAAAATGGCTTAATAATAGTTAAATTTAAGTCATATTAGAGAAAAAGTCAACTATAAATTGGATTTATATACCTACTCAAAATAGAGTCAAAAGTTATTCACAGTCAATTGATACGAGTAGTGAGCAAAACTCACTCATTTCTGATGCAATAGTTTCACTCAGTTGTACTGATACTAAGGGAGTAACTAAATCGGGTGTGTGAAATTTTTTTACAGTGTACGTACCTAAACTTCTGGCCAAAACTGAATCGCATTTTCGTTAACCTTCCGAATACCCCCAGAAAAAAAACTATTACACTAATTAAATTCTTACTGATTGAGAGAGTTATTTCTTATGTTAATATTGATGGTATAAAAAGAATATAATGTTCCACAAGGAACGATACTGGGACCATTATTATTTAAATTGTATATTAATATTACTATACACTAAACCATTATTACATATTAACGTAAAATATGATAGTTCTTAGTTTTGCTGATAACCTGCAATAGTATACTAAACATAATCATTTAAAGAGCAAAACAAAACGCAATTTACTAAAATTATATAATGGTGTTAATGTAGAAATTTCAGAAAGACAAAATACTTTTACTTTTTGTAGTAGGTACCCTTTATATGGATTTTTGAAAGACATACTCAGTTATAATACAAGAAGCTAATCAAAATATCAGTGTCATCGTTGATAGATAGTAGTTTGGAAAACAAAACATATTAGAAAAGTCAAAAGTCTACTGTTACATCTTAAATATTTAAAAGAATTCTTAGATATGCATGATTTAAGACCAATATATGTAGTTTTATCTGGTTTAGATTCGTGATCCTTATGGCATTTAGATATGGGAGAAGTAAATAATTATCATCGATATTAAAACATTGTTGATTGAATCTTATTTTCTGATCACAGTGTTATAGTATTTATAATTGTTTTGTTTTTCTTGTTATAATACATTGTCTCTAGTTAGAAGCTATGGAAACACATTTTATAGTTATTTTAATCAAAATATTGAAGACAAAAGACTCAACTTTTCTAATCTAACTTGTTTCGCGTCTTTTGTAGTTTGCAAGAAACCAGTATTTGGGAACTGAAAAATCTGTAGCCTGTATCTACCATGTAAATATTTTCTCAAAAGTTTTAGTCAGTAATCTAGGTTCAGTGGCTTGCTAATTTTTATTTTATATTTCTCTAGAGTTCTGTCATGTTTAATAAATTTATAAAATTATTTAAAAATTTAAAATTGTAATGTCAATATCAGTTATTATTAATCAAACCATCTTCATGAAAATTGAAAAACACTCAGTTAGGTCCTTTTAATGAAATAATGGAGTTTCAGTTATAAATAAACTAACATGGAACACACTGGACCTGTTGCAAGAGGCCAATCAATCATCAGCCCAAAATTGTCTTTTTTCTCCGTTAGACAGCGTCAACGCTGCCAATAATCTAAAATGTATTAAATAAATCCAAACGAATCAATACATTTTATTAATGAAAGTAGCAGGGACATGTAAAGCATTTAGTAAAAAAAAATCAACAAATGAATGGAAACAATTACAGATTTAAATATTTATATTTATTTGTGTCTAAATTTAATTTTGTCTATATTTATTTATTTATTTTTCATATTTTTAATATTAAATTTATGATATTATTTATTCATTTTCCACTGGCTAAACTAAAATCTACAAGTCAAGATTTGAGAAAATTTTACGTATACTAAAAAATGTAAGGTAAGAACAAAGAAGTAAAAAAATAAATACTAAATTAGACTTCATACATAGATACTATTTCTGAAAATGTTAAATTATGCTCTTGGAAAAATGCATTGAAGATAATTCCATCTAGTAATATAATTAAAAATCTTTATTAAAAAATCTGCTATCGAATTCATAATAAGAACGTCTTCTATCGGCGAAATTTTTAGTAATATATTTTTTAACTACAATTATGTAACTAGAAAATGAAAATAAGTACGTATTCCACAATAGCGCTACCTCAAATTTGATGTCTGTCAATTTGTCAACGCGATTATTGTCATATAAATTAGCAAGTCATATTTGTCATGAAGATTTTCCACATAAAATTATGTCAGCAAAAGCCACTAAATTTTACTGCAAGTATTTCCTGTGCCGACTGTTTGTAATATAAATATGGTACATTTAGTTTATACACATTAATGTTTACAGAGAAAAACAAATGAAAGCTTGTAAATATTTATTGTTCTGTTTGAACTGTTTAACACAATATTTACATTGAGGTATATAAATTAGAATGCTTCTAACACCAAACAATATGTTAATTAGACAGGTAATTTACATTTATCTATAACGCAAGTATTTTTTAATTCGATTAATGAATTTTATTCAACAAACAATCTTGACAGTAAACAAAAAAATAATTTTTAATTAAAGTTCAATTTTTTCTATTTTTAGCAGGCCATCAATCTTATTCACATTCATTATGCATATTTCTATCAAAACATCCTTAATTATTTGTTATATGTTTTGTAAATTTCTGAAAAACTGATATATGAAAGAGCTTATCCAAGTTACGAAGTTCCCCTTGTTTACTAAGAATTTTAATGCTTGTTTTGGCTTTGTTGTATTACATTTAAACTGAATCAAAATTAAATATTGATTTATAAAACTTCGTAACATAAAAATGTATTCAACTGAAGGTACTGGAATGATAGAAATAGAAGAATCCACAGATTTGAATTTATTAGTTTTTTGTTTCTCTTTATAAGAACAATAATACATGCCCGATAGTACTAATAGTACTCGTCATTTGTAGTTAATTTAGTTCAATCAGTTGTCTACGAAGAACGAACACGTTAGATTAGGTATAATGTAGACATGTAACAAAGGCAACTTTTACTGCAGCAGAATATGTGACAAAATAATTATATGTGGAATTATATGTGCAAATACAAGTGATAGAGTAACAGATTAATCGGACCATATCATTTGCCAGGGCTAACAGGTACTTCAGCTGTGAAGTTCATGCCTTTTTGGATGACGAATGTCCACGGCATTGGTGTTTTCATTTATTACCAACAAGGAGTTCACACTACACGAACTAATAGTACAAAGCCATCGACAATGCCACGAACATAATTCATGAGCAACTAGACCAGTGTCATGGCATAAACGGCGACCTAAATATTACTTATTGTACGATGAGAACTGTGTCTCGAATCTCGAACGTTTCTACCAGTCGTATCTATTTCACACGAACATAAGCAAATGATGTCCATGATGGCTATCTATAGAATCATATCAATGATTTCTTTTATTTAATTGCATTTCTTTTCTTCTTGTACAAAACTTTATCAACAAAAAGAGCTTTGATAATAAGTTTCAAGTAATATAGTAAAGTAAAATAGAGTAAAGTAAAACATTACATTGTTGCCAATGATTAAAATTATCACACACAACATATACAGGGTGAGTCAATTTTTTGTAGTAGGATTTTAACAGTTGATAGAGAATAATTTTTTAATAAGAAAATTTCCTATAAACATAGGTCTTAGAACGCTTCATTTCAGTTCAATATATGTTGGTCTTTTAGAGATATTAAGAAAAATTCTTAAAAAAAGTTTGTTTTCAACACCCTATATCTAACAAACGAAGCGTTTTAAGACCTATGTTTATAGGAACTTTTCTTATTAAAAAATGATTCTCTATCAACTATTAAAATCCTACTACAAAAAACTGTAGGTAATTGTAATAAAATATTGCTCTCAGCAGCAAATCTACAATCATTATTGTTATACAGAATTTTATATAGAAATGTTAATTATGTACAAATTCTTCTCAATTCTTAGTTATGTCTATAACTGACACTTTCGGGATAAACATCAACTTCCTTAAATTATAAATATCTTAAAAACAAAGATACCTTTTGCCTGTCATACATGACATATTCCAATCTTGAATGTACATTATGCAAAATTCAGTTTTTATAGCATTTATAAATGGCTTGCTTTATAATGATGAAATCAGAGATTTATTTGTTTTGAAAACTAAATATTTATTAAAAGGAAATTTTGTTACCTAAATTTATGTACAAATTACATCAGGATGGTACATCACTACCAATCCACAATTTAATTCACAGGAAAATAATTCCTTTAAAAAATTAAAATTTTACATTTAGATGGATTAGGATACAATTGATTTTTTTACACCTCCAATGAATAGGGTTAATGTCATTTGTAGACTTTTATAATCATCTAGAGAAGTTATACTTAAACGTCTTTAAGTTACTTCCATAAATTAGTTGTAGCAGTTAATCACATAACTAAGACGAATAGCAAAAGATCAAGAGCTAAACCGTGAGGTATTTTGGAATTCGCAATATAGCAATAGGGGTTAACAAAATTAATAAAGTTGTAACAAAACAAAACTCTTCAAAAATATATAATGCCATATTTACCTGTCCATACAGTACATACATAACTGTTGATCTGCCACTAACAAATCTCTGTGGATATGAAGAAAACAGGTTATAAATAGATGAAATGATTATACAAAGTTATCTCAAAGACAAATAAAAGTTTGAATTAATTGATATAGGTCTGTAATTTTTCACGTGGGATTTGTCACAGTTTTTAAAAGTAGAATAATCCCTGGGTACTTTATAACAAAATGGAAAAGTTTTATTATTTATGGCAAACTTAAATATTCTGTACAAGGGAGCAACTAAACCTGTAGCACAATCGCTTACAATGAAGAACTGAATGCCATTTGGACCAGATGTCATTTTATTTTTCAAACGTTTAATGGCACTAAAAACATCAGTCTGTGTAAATTCATTTAAACATTTCATTATCAGATCAAAAGCTACTAAAAACCATTCTCAATATCAGCTGGTTTAAAATAATTGTTGCTTTTATATGGGACCTCCTCTATATGAGAAAATATAAAACCAGTTAAACGTTACTTTTCCGAATACCTATATTATTCTAATATTACAAAACCATATTTTTTTATTTCAGTTAGCATTTCTCTAATCCTTTTGATTCAGTATTTTAATGCTTCTGCTACTGAATTTTAAACAGCCCAACCGTTGGCGCAATAAAAGGGTGTGTGTAACTCTATTATCTTTTGCAGCATTAAACTACCTGTTTTATAGATAGCAGAGGAACAATTGTGGTGAGATTTCTTTGGGGATTAGATCTAAATGAAGATACAATGCGCGGTCCATTATACTAATAGGTTTCTCTATGTAATATAAAGTTGACAGCGGCAACGTTAACATGAAATACGGTTTTTATGCGACCGAGAAAATTATAAATTTTATGTTCGGCCGTAAATTTTATTTACTTTTTGATTTATCTGCTTTTTGATATAATGTATAAACTGGTAAATGTATCAAAGGCTATTTATGTTAAACATTCTTGACGTAGCATACGTACAAAGTAGGTTTTAATAAATTTATTACAATGGAAAAAAGTTATACAGTTGAAACTGTATATAAATATTGAAATACAAAAGAGTAGTTCGGTTATACGGGGTGTACCATTTTCATGGATCACCCCGAAATGAAATTTATAATTATATATAAATATTTAATATTTAGGTATGATTATACATTTTACTCATGTAGTGACAGAGAATTAACATTCTCCTTCGCCGAAGCGATCTAAAGAGTAAAAACCTGATTAGAAATTAAAGACTCTTGTAAACAAGAGTCATTATTTAGTTCAAACATATGTTTTATGTTTATACAGAACTTGTTAGCTCCCACGTAACACATTTTGCATTCGGCAATTAAATTTCAAACACGAAGTTTGTTGTCGAAACTATCGGTTTCATTATCTTTAATTAGTCTGCAACAGCGATATCGCCATGTTGTATCCACTTCCTTGGTTTTATATTTGAATGCCTGCACAAGATGAAAAAAGTATGTTACATTTAAATATTGCAAATGTACCATAATGTTTTTTTTAATTAAATTGTGGGAAACGCAAATATCCCTTTTCCTTGTACAGATGATTAATTGTTACTGATTTATAAAGAATAACTATAAATACCTAAATGGCAATAATCATTTTTGCCAAAGTAGTTCACGCCAAAATAAATCAATAAATATTATAAATTCCATACAGCTTTTGGTATAGGATTTACTAGTATATGTTGTCTAAAAATGACAAAAAAGTATTTTTCGAAAAATACGTAACATTCTTCAAGCACCGCTCCTGCTCATCTAAAATTAGTTGTTTCTTAACCGTCGTTAATGAATTAGTCTAGCGTGACTGAAACTGTAGCACCCGAGTGTTCTAACAATTGGTGGTTAATGTTTTATTGCAATGGTACATAATTACAATAATAGGTATATATGATATTGATATACGTTGAAGATCTATAAAATACTGGAGCCGCAGAATATATGAAAATCTTATTTTTATATATTTGTTTATTGTAACGAATTTCATCAAGCAGACATTTTTGCAATAAATATTAAAACCTTAGCATTTCTAAATAGAGAATGAAAAGATCTTCCAAAGGAGGTATTACAAGCTTTACACTGCAGGATATCAGTTTATAATCCAAAATCCGGATTTTTTTATAAATATGCACAATAATTGAGATACTGAATTTATTCCAATTTTCGCTGTTCCACACTGTACATTAAATCAAAGAAAACTTCATACCTTTTGAAGTGATAACGCCATATTCCTTAAACAAGGACCTTTTTATGAAAACTGTAGCTAAAAAGTGTTTATTAATGTGTGTAATTTATGTCTATATCTAAATCAGTAGTCCTGTGCGTTATTTCCTTATTTGAAGGTCTCAATGTCTATTGTTGAAAAAAAAAAATGGTTAAAATCCGATTTCGTTTATTGTTTATAAATAATTTTTGACGTCGTATTAAATGCTTTACCTTATGCTTTATAAGCTGTTTTGAATTGGCAGTTATTAGTCAGATTTTAGAAAAAAATAATATCCTAGCAACAAATTATAAAAATTTGTGACTAGAAACACTGCGTGATATTTATAAAAATTAAAAAGGTCTGAATTATCATTAAAATAATGCAAGTATTCTTGTTAACAGCACAATTTTAAATTTTTTCAGACAAATTTACATTATTATTATTGACACAACATTGTTTTACATAACGTGTGTAGAAATACTTAATTCTCTATTTATAATTAAACGTAAATTAACCATTTTATAATAAATCAGGGTAGGTAAAGAAGTCGTCTCCGATTTATTCCATAAAAAGATGTAAATGGAGAGTCGTCCGCTTCTTGCCTCGTTTTTTGTACTAAACAGAAAAACTGCTATAGGTGGCTATCAGTTCTAGTTTAGTTTACGGAAAAGTGTTGGCATCTATTGTGAAAATTATTAGTGGACATATGTTTAAGTGAACTAATTATTTTACTCTATTCTTAATTTTAAGTCTGCTTTGTTTTGTGAAAGGACAATGTGCCTGTAGTGTGTGTATAAGTTCTAATAAACAATACTGACGTGATCAATCAATACGGTAACAATGAACAGGGGTAATATGGAAATGGTGATGAAGAATGTAAGTTAGCCGCATGTCTTTATGTAAACTCATTTCCAAATAGGCTTAGACTAACACTTTTATACAGAGGCAGAATATGAGCAAAAAAAGTTTTCCTCATATCATTGCAGTACATAAGTAGATATTAAAAACATATATATATATATATTCTATTTCTGCAATTTAATCTCGATTTATTTACTCGTCAAATATTTTTATCAGATTTGGAAACTCTGTAGATTGATACGTACTATAGAAAGAGAAATTTATTAGTATTTATGCCAAATTTCAGCTTTTTAAAATTAATTAAAATATTCTACAATTAAAGGATAATCTAAAAAATACGAAAGAAGTTAATGTGAAAGCAGGTCCGTTTCATTAAAAAATGTTTAATTTTGTGTAATACGCTGTATATCCACTTCCAATGCAGATGAAGAATTTCTAAGGATTTCTCCGAAAACATGGAAAATATCTTGGACAAACCAATTCTCAGGCCTGGTGTGGCGTTATTTGTTAAATGTGAATTAAGCAACACATTTTGGAAGATGAATACCTACATACAAATAATATTTAAATTGATAAAACACCTCTAGCGCTCTAAGTAAGTTATAAAACATAATTAGGTAGCTGATTTCTGTAAGAATTTTAAATTTTTCTATGACTTGGTAATATAATTGAGGATGCAAATAAATTCCTCACTATGAATTCATTTTTTTTTCAGCTCTTAATCAACTGTTCTTTGTTTACGCTGGAAAGTTTTAAAAGCGTATATTAGATCCGGGACAAATTTTAGTTGGTATTTAATCCTTTCAAACTGATTTTAAAGTTATTTAAACTGTATAAAACTGTATATTTGTACGTAACTATTTTTTATGTAGGTATCCTAGAATATTACTATGTGTTAATGAAAAATCGTCTTCTTGTAGTTTTGTAAGCCATCTTATATTTTTTTTTGCATATGCAGAAAATTAAATGATATCCTGCTACTTTAATACAGTTCAAAATATGTAATATTTATGTTCCTTTATAAAGGGTATAGCAAGTTAAGCATATGAGAACTGCACCAGCGTCTAATGAAGAGTTCTTACCTTGTATTTATTCCTCATCTAAAACATCTTGACACTTAATTTCAGACTTCTAGCCCCTTTAATTAGGGAATAATAGGGGTGGCAACACTTAAAGTTAAATTTAACTTTATTCGAAACATCTCGAGATATCTTAATGAAACTATTTATAAATATTTACAAATTATTATATACATTTCCAGAATTTTCGCTCTATTAAAAATGGTAGAAAATGAGAATTATATTTTTTGGGGGGNAATAATTTCTCCGTCCTCGGAGCCAGAGGTGTAATATACACTTTGTCGCGATGTAGATGGTATGTTTCTCCAATCTACTTCTTTTAAGGAAACATCACTTTGTTCCTCATCGCCGCTTATATCACTTTTCTTTTTTCTATGCTCTAACTTTCCTAACTTCCTTTTCAACTTTCTAATTTTTCTTTCCAAATCAGTATCACTTTCACTTTCACTATAACGTCTTTTTCTTGAATTTTTCGGCATTTTCACAAAATAAAATAAATTATCACTTCAAATAGTTGTTTGTGGTTCAACACACGAACAAGGAATGAGATTGTTAATTATATCATCATAGCGGCCGTTAAAAGGTATTACTCAGTGTGTTTTTTGTCTTTTTTATCTAAACGTGTGGTTCAATGCAAGAAATGAGGGACTACAGTTATCTATTATTTATGAGACGAGGCTGAAATATAATCGTCTTGTTGTTTTGTAAGCGATCTTATAATATTTTTCTTGCATATGCAGAAAATTAAATGATATCCTGATACTTTAGTACAGTCCAAAGTATTATTTATGTTCCTTTATAAAGGGTATAGCAAGTTAATCATATGAGAACTTCACCAGCGTCTAATGAAGAGTTCTTACCTTGTATTTATTCTTCATCTAAAACATCGACACTTAATTTCAGACTTCTAGAATTTTCGCTCTATTAAAAACGGTAGAAAACGAGAATTATATTTTTGAGGGGTGATTTTTTATAGCAGCTCCCTAAGTGACAACTACTAAAAAATACAGTTTATTCATTTATTAGTTAGCTATTATATATAAAAACATAGTTAAAAAATAAAATCCATATCAAATACCCATATAAAGAAGTTTTTTTAA
This sequence comes from Anoplophora glabripennis, assembly GCF_000390285.2. NCBI lineage: Eukaryota > Metazoa > Arthropoda > Insecta > Coleoptera > Cerambycidae > Anoplophora > Anoplophora glabripennis. Next base: position 334,326 of record NW_019416216.1, on the reverse strand, counting down.
GATTTTGGATTTGCCCCTATATGGGAATAACAACCCACGGTTCTATTTCCGTTTGCACAATCACACACATCTCCATGAATACCCTTATACTCTATTCAGGTTTGGTTTATACTCGATATAACAATTAGGTATACGTTTTTTTTATTAATATGATTTGATCGCACCCTCCCTCTTATACCTAATATTTTCGCATTCTTTTAAGTATTTTAGACTTTCATCAGTAATTATTTCCGTAAGATAACTGATTGCTTGTGACAATTTTGTTAGGTGCCAGTAAATAATATTTTGAGATCATTTTCAATGAGTTCTGGAAAATCCATTAAACTCGTTGAAGATAATGAATAGCTGTAAGGATATTCAAAGATATGTATCTACCTATGTGATTGTGCAAACAGAAATAGAATCGTGGGCTTTGTTCCCATATAGCGATAGTTATTTACTATGTGTCTGCCTGTTACAAACACAAAATATTAAAANACTTAATACAGCATTAGCAAAATTGCAGTCTTTTACTATAGGACGCTGATAGTATTGGGCGAATGTCTTGGATTTTTCTGTCCAACCCGCTGCGATTCTTATCGCATCCCAACTTACACCTTTTTCGGCTGCTGTTGATGTGGAGACGTGCCTTGTACTATGCGCGGAAAATATAGACGTATCTATTCCACTTTTATTAAGCATGGTCTTAATCCAACGACTGATGGTTTGAACAGTAGCGTTATGATGCGGCTTTTTGTAAGTAATAAATAAATTATTTGATGAATGATTTCGTAATTCTTTTGTTTTTTTCTAAATATTCTATTAATGTGGATGCCACGCAAATTTTATTGTCTTGGTGTAAATATGGGAGGTGTATAGTAGGTTGTGGTTTGCTAGGTCCTGACGTTTTTAATCTCTTATCAATCTTAATAAAAAGAGCATCTGACCTTTTTATAATGTTGTGTATTTCAATACTGGCTAATGTCTGAACTCGTTGACCTGTAGCTAATGCCAAAAGTATTGCAAGCTTAAGAGTAAGGTCTTGTAGACCTAATAAGTCTGGTAATCCTCGAATAAATTGTAAAATTATTTCTGGGTCCCAGGTTATGTTATATTTTGCTGAACTTGGACGCAAACTGAATACCCCCTTAAAAAACCTTTTAATACGGAAATCATTACCTACATCCGGCGACGCTATTTGACTAATAGCCGACCGATAACTATTTAAGCTCCCATATGACACACCTCTATTAAAGTGAAACGTTAAAAATTTCAATAATAACGGTACTGTTACGTTAGACACGTCTATATCCCGCTCCGAACAAAAACTCCACCACATCCTTAAGCCTACATTATACTGTTTAAGTGTGGAATTAGTAATCGAAGCCCTGCATATCTCTAAGGATTCTTCCGGCACGTCACCCCTCCTCAAGGCCTCAGTGATAAGATACCGGACACCAGGGTAAGGTCTCGCCAAAGAGGGTGCGGTGATCTATCCGCAAGAAAAAGTAAAGATTTATTTGGTTTGAAATAAAGCGGGTTTGTTTTCAACAGTGATTTAAATATCGGAAACCAGGGTTGTGAGGGCCAGAAAGGCACTACGACAATTCCTTGCGCTTGGTCCTGAGTAATTTTTTGCAGTGTTTTTAAAATTAAGCTAAAAGGTGGAAAGGCGTAGAAAAAATAATTTTTCCAATTTAATGTAAATGCATCACAAGCAACGCTTTCTGGATCTTTGAACCAAGAAACAAATTTTTTACATTTATAGTTATTTCGTGAAGCAAAAAGGTCAATTTTTGGAGTACCAAACGTTTTTATTATTTTTTGAAAAACCCAATAACTTAACTCCCATTCCGTATCATTGTTTACGATTCGTGACGCGAAATCTGCATTTTTATTTTCTGACGATTTTATATATGAAGCATATAAGAAAATGTTTCTATTTTCACACCATTGCCATATCTCCCTAGCCAAATTATTTGAATGATCAAACTGTATACTTCCCATACGGTTAATGTAAGACAATGCGGTTGTATTATCTATTCTACATAAGATGTTACAATCTGATAAGTCCCTGGCAAAGCATTTTAATCCAAAAGATACTGCTAACAATTCCAAATAATTAATATGAAAATTCTGTTCCTCGGCTGTCCAACAACCATGAGAACTTTGACCAGTACAATATACACCCCATCCCGTTTTTGATGCGTCTGTAAATATCTCAAGTTTATAGTTTTTGGGGCCAATAGAATTGTTTGCATGCATAATATGTGTTAACCACCAATCAAAGTCGCTTTTAAGATTATTTGGAATTGTCATTGTAACGTCAAAATTCATATGGTTTCTCTTCAAAGCTAAAAATTTTTCTTTTTCAAACATTTTTTTGTATAACCACCCATTATCTTACGGCTGGACAAACAGATGTTAAAATACCCAAGAACCGTGCAAAGTTTCTAACTCTACAGTTTTTCTTTTTCTTAAATTTTTCAACATAAGAAATAATCCTTAGCCTTTTTTCTAATGGCAAAGAAATAGTCATATTGATGGAACTATACATGAAACCTAAATATTTAATAGTTTGAGAGGGAATAAGTTGGCTTTTACTGGAATTTATTACAAATCCTAAGTCTTCCAATAACCCTATGGTTTTCTTTACATTAGCCTCACATATTTCCGCTGTCTTACCCAACAAAAGTAAATCATCTAAATAAATTACCGATAAAAAACCCTTTTCTCTCAAAACCCTCACAACTGGCTTCATAATTTTTGTAAATATATATGGTGCTACACTTAAGCCAAATGGTATGCAATTATACTGGTATAAGCAGTTATTAAATTTAAATCTCAGATATTTCCTGTCTGATTTCTTAATGGAAACAAGTAGGTAGGCATCTTTTAAGTCTAAGGTTGCCATAAAATAGTTTTTGCCAATTAAAGATGAGACTGTTCTGAAATCTTCCAACTTAAAATGAACTGTGTTTATGTAAGTATTTAGATTTTTAAGATTTAAAATCATTCTGTTCGAACCATCTGGTTTAGGTGTTAGAAAAATATTAGAAAGAAACTGATTCCTTTTTGGTTTTACTTTTTCTATAGCTCCTGCATTCAGCAGGTCCCTAATAGAATTTTTGATGCTATAAAATTCAGTCTGAGACCATTTCGGTTCAATGGGAATATTCTTTTGCATGGGAGTCTTTCGTAGAGGTAATTTTACACCTCTTACCCAAGATAAAACAATTTTATCTTTAGTAATCTTACACCAATTACTAGAAAAAAGACTTAAGCGACCTGCAATTTTACTAACCTGTAGGTTTATTTCCGCGTTTTCTCTCTCTTCCTGTATGCCACTCTGTGCTGTTCTAGAGTCCCCGATTGCCGTCTCCTTTGNTTGTAAAGAGAATTGTAAGAGCTTTCAAAAGAAATATTACTCAACCCCCAATGCCATTTAAATATTTTGGGGTGATGCTTACCTTTGCTTGGGGGTGAAAGTGGCGGAGTCAAAAATACCAGCAAATGTCCCCCGTTAATCTAAAATCGACGGGTCTGAGCGTTTTTCTACAATCTTGACGCAGTTCCTGAAAATGGTTCTGTTTCGTTTTCATTTGGCCACCCTGTATAATAGCTAACTAATAGAATAAACCGTATTTTTGGTAGATGTCACTTTGGGGGTTGGTATAAAAAATCACCCCCAAAAATATCATTCTCGTTTTCTACCATTTTTTCGAGTGAGAATTCTGGAAAAATCTCTAATATGTAATTCGTAGATATTTATAAATAGTTTCAACATCATTAAGATATCTCGAGTAGTTTCGAATTATTAAATTTTAAAAAATTTAATTTATCGTTACAGGTTGCCACCTCCATTATTTCCTAACTAAGGGAGTTGAACTCTTAAAATTAAGTGTCAAAATGTTTTAGATGAAGAAGAATAAATACAAGGTAAGAACTCTTCACTAGACGCTGGTGCAATTTTCATATGCTTAATCGGCTATACCCTTTCCCTTACGGAACAGAAGCCATCTATTTCTGACCTCTGCGATTTTCTTGACCGTGTGTAGGTTCCACATATGCCATTATCCTTGCTCTTAATCTAGTTTTCATAGTTAGTAAAGAACAACCTGACGCGTAGCACATAAACGCACCCACTGATTTATTTGTTCACCTGAAATGGCTCAATGTCACGGAAATATAATGATAATGCTCCCATACCACAAACTGTATCGGATGGAGCACGTAATCTTAGCGGTATATCGCTGTAGTGACATGTATGACATAAAGGTACGTTGTGCAACGAAAGACATTACTCAAAATTGTATCGTTTTCTGGCACTCGTGTAATAATTACACAATAATATTTTCAGTGGTTCAAATTAAGACAAGGAAATTGATAAAGTCCGCCCATATACGAATAATTTTACATTAATTTGATATTACAAAAAAGTTGCAAAATAGTTAATACTTTGGTGTACTTTGTAAAAGGAATGGGAGATAATTTCTAAGTATATTAGAAGTAGTATGTCATAATGTCGACATGTTTTAAAATATTGGAATCTTTCTTATATTACTAGTTTTGTATTGTAATTTATGTAAAACTGATTGTAAGTAATCTACAATTACCTCTTTTCCGATCTTGAGTGTTTAGTCTCCCGGAATTAGATATATTGCAAGGAACATCTGCTTTTAGATTTTGTACTATAAACCTTTAATTTTAAAAAAAGTTATCTTAGTTTATCTCTGCTAAATATTTTTGATGATGTGAATAAGAGAATAATAATTTTACTGCTATAATAACTACGATAATGTTTTTACCGCTATTTTAATTCAACCAAGTTGGTAGAAGGGAGACGTTTAATATTCTCTATGAATATAAAGTGTTTTATTCCGTATACTATACAGTATGTTTTCTAAGTCTGTATCGTGATTTCAGGAGCCTTCTTAATGAACAGAAAGCGAAATCATATAATTAATTAAAGATAAAGAATTCATTGAATTCATATACAAATGGATTCATTAAGAACTTCAGAATTTCGACACATCAAAAAGTTTATTTAAACAACGAATTATTTTCTGGAAAAAATGTTGAAGCCTTAAAATAAGCTCATTATATAATTAAATAAGTAAATCTAAAATAAACGCATAATAGTAGAACAAGAACAAAATTTAAATACAGTGTAACCTGTGGTGTAACCATCAACAGCAAAATCATTGCTTAATTGTATGAAGAATAGTAAGAGAGCGTAACTCTTAGATTTTAATAAAAAATAACTCGTTTTTCGAAAAAAAATGGAAGGGTTCCTGTTTGTATGTCAGCGGCCTCGAAATTCTGGGGCTTGTAGTGACAATGATTCCCAGTACCTCTGCCACTGGTTGAGAAATTTGTATACCAATTCAGTAAATGTTTACCTTTATTTAATTATGTCTTTAACCCAAGTCTCATTAATTTATCTTAAAATCAATGTGAGCCAGATCACTGTATATGTTTAATCAAATGTACGTAAAATTTACTTAGTCTTCTAAATAACCTACTAAGATAGCATCTGAGTCGAGACGCAAGACTATAGTATTATATTAGAATCGACATTCTCGCAGACCACCTGACTGAAGCTAAATATACCCATCACTTTCATGAACTAGTAGATTCTAATCTAGAACTAGAATTGCTAGACAATTTCCTGTTGCTATTATATTTCTTCGATAAGGCTAATAAGAACTTATTCAAAGTCAGTTAATGGATTGGCTCGATAAAATTCAAATTAGCGGACTCATAATATCTTATCTTATTAACTCAAGTAGGTCGTCAAGTTTTCAGGAAGACTGTATGGCTAGTTAAAAGGAACAGGTAAATGTTTTATTTGTAAATTGAATTTATAATGCAGTAAAAGGTCAAGAAACTTTAAACGGACTTATTTATGAGGGTGTCACGGACATATCTTTTTCTTCTCGTGACTATAAAGGTTAAAATTATTTATCATCGACCACGTATTATCAGGATATATTTCACTCTTTTCAAACGTATTAGGAGACGAATAAGAGTGTTTCAAAATTCATTTATAAGATACTAGAATTTTGCAAGCTTTATGACATCAGGGGTCATAAGCCCTAGGTAAAAAGTTAATAGAAGTATTTCAATCTATTTAATCATTTTAACATTAATAGGAATTTTGAGGTTCAACTATTTTCGGAGTAGTTACCATATCGTCGATTTAGTCTTCTTTAAGTCTCTTCTTCTGCAGAAGAAACTGAATCTAGAGATTAAGTCCCGTGGCTGGTATTTAAATTTGCTATTGTACACAGGCCCATGGTTTTCAAGTGCATTGCTTTTAGTCACTGGTCTATGTCGGTCCAGTCCTTAATTTTCGTGGCTGAAATGTCTCATAATTTCAGGTAGTTCTAACCCCTCGTCTGGTTTAAAATTATACTGATTCTTCTCGATTTCTATTGTCTCCCTGTAGAGTCTTGGCCAAAGTCTTCTTCCTTTCATGAAAATTTTGGTATTGCGTCTCTCGTGTAGATGGTGCATATGTTCGATATGCCATTGTGTTAACAATATCTTCTTTCTGGGCTATTGGGTGATGAGATTCAGTGTTGACATATCTATTCGTGTAGGTTAGCTATCTGCAAACCCTGCTCCCTAGGGTATCGATCTGGACAAAAAAACATCTAGGAATGTAATTCATTGAAATGTTTCAGGAATTGTTCGATCTATGGATCCATATGTGAATGTATCATCGATATACCTGAATCAACACTTTGGCTTTACAGTTGCTGATTTCAGTGCTTTCTTATTGAAAACTTCTATGTAGATATCTGCCAGACCTGGACAATGGTGAACTCATATTTGTCCCTTGGCTAAAGTTAGCCAAGTCTACAAAATTCTGATATCCACTGGAGTCTTCAATCAAGTTCTTACAAATATTTAATTGACAATTTTGTGAACGTCACGTAAAAATTTACTAGGATATCATTTGGATCTAGTTGGATTCCCTTAATCTGGTCAACAAAATCTTCAGGTCTTTTGATTCCGCATTTTCCACTAGATATACAATGTGGTGTGATACATATCGGACGAAAAAGTAAATCCAACTGCACTGGCTATTGGTATCGGAGTGATATGTATGACTTGTGGATCCCTTGGAAAGCAGTATGTTCTTGAAACACTGGAAATAAGGTGAATGTTAGATCCTCCTATCGCAGACGTGACCTCTTTCTCAACTTTCTAAATTATTCTTTCGTTATTGTTCTTGATCTTGTTATACATTAGGTGGTCAGCTCTGCATAATACTATTGCCCTTATTCTCTTGAGTAGACTGTAAACAGTGTGAAATTCTCCAATTGGATCACCAATGCTGTTTCAATTTTTGTTTATAGAGGATTCTCAATGTAATTTTCTACCAGATGATATTACACACCGTCTTTGTTGTAATAGACATTCGTTAGTTAGTAGTATAGCTGATGAACATCATATGGTGTGACCTATATACAAGCCAGCATATGATAAATTCAGAATTGAAGTAATTATACTAGGTATACAGTAGGCTAAACTCTACATTTGCCACATAACCATCAAAGATAAAAAACTATGATAATGAACATTAAGCGTTAAACATAGAAGCAAATACTTTTTGATGATCTCTAATGCGTTAAAATAGAAACCGTCTTCCTATACAGTAAAACTGCATGACACGTGATTCATGCACATTGAAATAATATATAAATATGCTCATTTATCATATTTTTGTTTAGCATATTTAGCTAATGTTAAAATTAGCAGAGCGTTGTTAATGTTAATCAGATCTGAATATACTGAAACCAATCAATCATCTATTTTTATACTATTCTAATATTACAATAAACAATAATTATTAGAGGATATCGAAACTATACTGGATATATTTACTTTCTACCATAATTAGCGTAAATTTCAATGCGCAGTTTTTATAAAAAATTAAAATTTAAAAATTTTTCTAGAAACGCCAGCTGAAATCAATAAAATATTGAACACATCTCAATCACAGAGACATACATAAATAAACGTACATCAAGTTCCTCTTCCTCTGTTAATCACGTCTTGTCATGCGTGTTATCGATTTTTCCCATATCTCTACACACCCTTGACAGCATTAGGGGTGATTAAACGGGGTTGCAGAGAGCTAACTTGATTTTCAGAAACGTTCTACATGATTTCGTGACATTGTAATAATTTAATTTAAATATGAGTCACAGCTCGAGCGTCGTCGACACTGGCGTTGTGCCTGATTAAATTAAACAATTCTCTGACACTAAAAAAAATTTCGTATGAAGTTCCCCCGCCGATAATGACTTTTGCATTATTAACCACCTTCATGTGCGTGGGGTTGCTTCGAATAGTGTCTTCCCACACCATTACGGGCCCATTATGAGCAGTGGGTACATATTACAATCATTGCCTTCCCACTTAAGATGTTCTATTTTAGACAAATGAATTCCTCTGCGCTTGGGCTCAGTTAAGCCAGGTCAGGTATCGTCAAATCGGAATAATCAAAGAGCCAAGAAGAAGCTAACTACAATAATTATGATAGTTTACTCATTAATACTGAATGCATTTGTAGAATTAGTGTAAAAGAATAGAATACTGGAAACTAATTTCTTAGAATAGCATAGCAAAAAAAAAGAAAGCGGTAATTGTGATCAATTATGTAATTATTTGAATAGCAATTATAATAATTTCGTAACATTTAGGGTAAATTTCGTAATCACACTTAAGTCGATTATAAAATAACGTACATTAAAGCTCCTTCAAATTTAAATAACACTTATTTATTCAATATTACTGTGATTTTTATAGTGCTCTTACTTTTGGTGCTTTTTTTGGTTATATCAGTATTATAAGTATTCATCATGGTTTATGTGTAGTGCAGGATAAATAAATGTCCAAAAAGAGGTTTCCCAGGAGCATCATTCTGCTGCGTGCAAATCATGTGTCCAGGATGTGCAGAGAAGATTCACCCGTCAAGTCACATCCTCGGCAGACTGAACTATCCACAAGCCTTAGCTTGTATAAGAGTTTCCTAAAGTGACAGTGTCACGTTATAAGTTCCATCACTTTCCTGAGCCGTTTATTCAGGCTGAGCAACTCATTTATTCTTTTCTGCAAAGGACACTTCGTAAGGTCCTTCGCATGTCTTTGCCCTGGTCTGAATCCCTGTATTTCCTATATTCTCAACCCATTTGCCCAGAGCCCCCCCCATCATACTGACAGATATGCCACAGAAAGACTTGGAACCGACAATGTTTTTGTGTCCTGGTACTCAACACAATCTAACTGTATTATTGATAGTCAGTTCAATCAGCATTTGCAAACATTCCTACACAAGTTTTGAACTTCTACTACCTTTCCAGAGCATGCAGTTCACCTGGGTCTATTATATATGTTGCTGTATCCTATATGTTCCTGTATTCATTCCCATCCATGGACATTTTGGAGCCATCCGTAAACCATACCAGGCTCCATCTTTCCAGCGTATCAAATGTTTCCTCTCTTCTGCTTTGATATTTTATTCTAGTCTCGAATGGCCTATAGTAGTGAAACCTTTTTGTCACATATCATCCCCAGAGTTGAATCCGACATATGTGTTTCAATAATCCTGGAATATAGACTACCTCTCCAGGCATTATTATTCGTAAGTTGATATACTGCTAACTACCCTTCTCTTTTCAATACTATATGAAACAGTGGCAAATTAGCGTTACTTCTAGCGCAGCTGTCATGGTCGATGACATCGCCCCATTGTACCCAAATTTCTGGGTTTTATTAAGTTTTTCCTTCGCTGTGAGCTGTTGTGTTTTTGCCACCTTACTGCAGCGCCATAAAATATCCTAGGTCTTACTATCGATGTATACATCCAGTATCACATCTTTAGTTTCAATCCCTGGTTTCTCCCGATAATGCGCCGACATACACCACACTCATCACTTATTAAACTCATTCGATTGTTGTTAAAGGAAAATTATATAAATTATGTTGAGGTGAAACTGTTGATGATTTACCTGGACGTATTACAGCTGCTGCTTACGAAGTGTCTCGCTTTTGATTAAAGTTTCTTGTTTGACTTCCTTTTTGCTTTGTGGTACTTTTATGCATACATCCCATTTTTTGTGAACAAAATGCACTAAATTTCTAATGAACCACCCAAGAGCTCATGTTGTTAGACATTCCATTTTATTTGGTTTGATTGTGAAATTAATGGAAACATACCAATCGAGAACAGTTCTTACACAATAAATAACAACGTATGTAGGGACAATATATTAAATGCAATGGCCCAGTGTATCATTACATGTAATAAAAAACAGGTCAGACAATTTATAATAATTTTAGTTGTACTTAGAACATCGTGTAGTTGACATATCAAACTGCACGTTCAATGATACATTTGATATATTGAAAATTTATGTATGCTACATATCCCAGCGGACGCCGGATAATGTTATTGGCTATCCACTGCAGTTGATAAAATTAAGGTCATAACAGTCTATATAGAGCAGCATACTAATAAAATTTACATGCATGCATTAATCTTCATTTATCATTGCATATGTCGTAGTCAGTATTGAGAAAGTTCTGCATGCATTTGTAAATATATTAACATTTTTCTTTTTGGTTTCTTAGTAAAATTATACATCATTAAAACAGAAGATTTCTACATACTCAGTAAAACAAATGAACATGAAGGACAAGTCATTACAGACAGTGTTTTATCAAAACTCATTAATTAAGGAAAATATCAGATGCATACGTTTTTAATCCCTGGTTGTAACACGGAACCTTAGATTGTATTCTAGTAGCGCTGTCGGTACTGTTATCTCTACTCATAAATTAAGGTTGCTAGGTGCTAGAATTACTGTAGAAATAAATTATTTTTGACAGGTTCGACTGACCTACATCCATAATATATTAACGTTAATATTCGGAATCTGATTTGGAGGAATTATCTCAGATAGCTTGTTTATTCAGTTTCAGTTTTCTTTTTTTAAATTTCAATTCTACCATTTTTCATCGAAATATCGGAAAAGGATCTTTTGTCTTCAATAACACAGGCCAACAAGGAAAAAATTCCAGAGATCAGACACTACGTTTCCGAAGGCATTTGGCGCGCTGAATCCGAATCTGGCCTCAGAATTGATCCATCACCCTAGGTTTCCGAGATATTCTAACCTAAAAGTGCAAAAAACACGTATTTTTGCTATTTTCAAGGTTATGTAACTTGGCGAAAAAATTTTTTTTCTCAAAACTGAAAATATCATTGGAAACTACTATCTTTCCCCTTCAAAACGCATTTTTTTATTTGTAAAAAGCTTTATTTTTCGCGGAGATATCGTCGATTAAAGATGATCAGTATAGCTTCCTTATTAAACCATGGCTATAACACAATATCACTAAGCGCTACGAGCCTTAGAGGGCTCGCAGCGCTTAGTGTTATTGGGTAATAGGGCTTGAAGTTAACCTTCCTGACGATTAGGGCTCACAGCGCTTAGTGTTGTGGGGTTATAGGGCTTGGGATTAACCTTCCAGACATATAGGGCTTGGGGTTAACCTTCCTGACGATTAGGGCTCGCAGCGCTTAGTGTTATTGGGTTATAGGGCTTGAAGTTAACCTTCCTGACGATGAGGGCTCGCTCCGCTTAGTGTTGTGGGGTTATAGGGCTTGGGGTTAACGTTCCTAACAATTAGGGCTAGCAGCGCTCAGTGTTATGGGGTTAGCCATGATGTAATAATATAGCCATACTGGTCATCTTAAATTGACGATATCTCCGCGAAAAATAGAGCTTTTTCCAAATAAAAAAATGCGTTTTGAAGGGGAAAGATAGTCGTTTCCAATGATGTTTTCAGTTTTGAGAAAAAAATTTTTTTCGCCAAGTTACATAACCTTGAATATAGCAAAAGTACGTGTTTTTTGCACTTTTAGGTTAGAATATCTCGGAAACCTAGGGTGATGGATCAATTCTGAGTCCAGATTCGGATTCAGCGCGCCAAATGCCTTCGGAAGCGTAGTGTGTGATCTCTGGAATTTTTTTTTTAATTTTGTCGGCTTGTGTAATCGATATCTCGGCGACAAATGGTCGTACATAGAATTGAAGGGCAGTTTCGAAAACTGGAAAAAATGTTCTATAAATGCTGCAGCAACTTTTTTTTCAACCTTTAAAACAAATTAAAAAAAAAAGAAAAAAAGGGTAATTTATGTTTTTTCTTTTAGAAAATTGACGGCTAAAATAGAAATATTCACGAAATGACTAAGGTTAAGCATGACTTTTACAGTTCGATATACCCAGAAGAACCCTACGAAGTTTCATCTTGATCTAGCGAGCCGTTTCTTTGTTTCCAACAAACTTTTGAAAAAAAATAAAGGGTCACGTTTTTTGAGCTTAAACACTTCATAATCACTATTAAAATGGAAAAAAAAAATTCAAAGGTTACCAAAATTTTAACAAAAAAAAACGTTAAAATGAAGGAAAAAAAAATTCGAAAAATTTTCGAAATTTTTCATTTTTTTTGCTCTTTTGTAAAACGTTCCGGACATTGAAGAAAACAAAATCCAATTGTTTCCAGCACGATTCGGCTCTTCTGTCCAATGCTTCTGTTCATCAACTATTTATTAAATTAAAATTAATTGTTGATGACCCAAACTAGATTTCGACCCTGAATCATACCGTTTTTTTGAGACAAATTTCTAATTAGTTTTTCTGCAGTCTATGTATAATCACTTAAAAACTGTTTTTTTCAAAACTACCCTTTTTCTTCTCTGAAAAAAAAAAAAAAAAAATTCATCAATTTAAACGTTATTTGCGGAAAAAATTTGAGAAAACCTCAAAAAAAATTTTTTTCCGAAAATTTACGGCATCATGTTATAGGAAATTTATGCCAGTTTTCAAAAACATTAAAGAAAATTCATATTCTTGGGCGTCAGCCCAGATCAAAATTTAGAAAAAATATTTCCTTGTTCTCTCTAGGTAGGGATGAAGAATAAATAGAAAACAGATATAAATTCTTCCATAGAAATAATACAAAAAGATGTTGTTTGTAGTAAAACAAAGGTAGGTACATGTCAGTGATGCTAAATATAAATAATTTCAGTGTACAAGTTTCTCGATGTCTCTAATTTATAAAATGTAGGAAAACTTACAAAGTTCAGTTTAATCTATTTGTCGCGTATCTTTGTCTTTGTTCGTTTAATCAAGGGTATCGCCCCAAGATCATAAATTCCGACGGTAATGTGTCAAGGTAAAGTTTTTCTACAATGTAAATGCAGGTTTGCTGAAGAAAGTTTGCCTTAACTTTTAACAACATCTCTGGGGATCTATTATCGATGAGCCGATAGAAACTTGGAAAATTCTGTTTGTGTAGATGCGTTCCTCTTTTTAACTATAGAGGGACTGTGTCACCATCACAAGACGTTCTGACAGAAAAAAAATACGTTTATTTTATCTTAACAATGTAAATACGTACAGCTAAAACTATTTAAGTTACCAGAATTAGTTATAAAGGAGAGAAGTAAGGAATTGCAACAAAAAAAAACTATGCAAATTGGATTCCACTCTAACTCAGCTTTACAATTTATATGATAGCGTATCTTGTTCTATCTGCGATATTGTTTAAAAACCTTTGATTTTGACATTTTATCGAATGCATATTGCGAAACCAAATTCAAAATGTCGGAGTAGTTTAAAAAGTAATATGAGTACGAAATCCTCTTGAAAATCGTATAATTATCGGATTGAATTTTATTTCGGAATTAGCATGAATTGAAATAGCCTGCCCTTGTTACGTCTAGATTACATTTCACGATATTAGCATTGATACTGTTAATACATCAGTTAACAAGCCTAATTGAACAAAATTGGTGCAGTTTAAATTAAATTCGACTGGATACTATTTGATTACGTGAAATTAGCTAGTCAATTTTGTATTTAATACATCATCTTCTCAAGTTCATCTCATGTAATTTGCAATAGATTTGCGGTCACTCTAATTAAACATTTATCAGAAACCTATCATGTTATGAATAAAAAATTCGTTAGTTTTTAAAGATTTGAAGTAAAATGGTAAATAAGGTTACTACGGCAATTACAAAGGCCATACTAAGCTATGAATTTATTATAGTTATTGGTATAAAATATATAAGTACCTCAATTTTTTATGAACAATATTAAGTTCCCGTTTGATAAGGCGTTTTAAGAGAAACAAATTAATTACTTGATTAAGAGCCCCTGACTCAGTTTGGGTGACTACAACTTTTGTTATTAACAAATTAAGGCAAGTGGAAATTTAAAGAGAATATATTAAAAAACGTAACGATCAACCGGTTCGAGATCCGACGCCAACGTCTCGTTTCGAAGCGGAAATTTCAGTCGGTAGATTCAAATCTCAGATTCGACCTTTAAATGACCTCCAGATAATTTCCAGAGGTCACTTTCACCAACAGGTCAACACGTATTTCGACGTAAAATTTCTCGATATTTCGGAATCCGGGATCAAAAAAGTTATATCATTCAAAAAACAACATTTGACCTTCATTTGACTTTGTTCCAGACGTGGGGGAATACCGGGATAGTGATCAACGACCTCAAAAACATAAAGGTCAACTGGTTTGAGAGAAGATAAGTCCCAATTTCATTATGTTGACCTGTGAAATCAAAGGAAAGATAATTGGAACCAAAATTTAGATGACATATGTTTGAAGATCCCTTCCTCACAAAACGTTTTTCCGTTAAAAATAAACAAAATCCTAAAATATACTAACAAACTATCGTAGTAAGTTAACATTCTTCGTTTTAGAAAATATGAGTTGATTTATAGTATTAATTTGAGGTTTATCAAAATATCATTGCTAGGCTTTGTTGCGCAAATTTCTGTTAACAGAATATTCCCTAATACAGGTACCTTTTTCTCTATCTCTATGTTGGCTGTACGGGAAGTTGTTTCTATACGTGACGCGTTAATCTAATCCAGATTGTTACACGAAATTTACGTTCCAACAAAATCCGCAACAGAAAGCTTGCCGGTGCGTTGTGGACTAGACTGGAACATAATTTGTGATAACGTTGCACCAAGTTTGGCATTTATTCAATCCGCTTAACCGCGTCTGACGGCATTATCCAATCAATGCCCATCAAACGCCGGCTTTGCTTAATATATCGACCGATGGCCCTCGATTGGCGGCGTGTCGTCGGCGGTGAAATGGCCAACGGTAGGGTTAACGTCGTCTTTTATCGGCTTATTTTCCAATTAAAACCAAATTACCTATCGGACATATCACCGGACGACTATTTTTCAGTGAAGGATAACGTTGTAGGGTCGGTACTGAATTTGTAAAAAAATGGTGAGGGCAGGGGTAGATTTATGGGTATAGATAGGTCAGAAGGTATGTATCTGTTAAAATTTATTTGAGACTATTGATTAAGCGGTATTTAAATTCTCATATCAAATATTCACATTATAATTAATTGTTATTACAAATACTCACTGTAAAAATTATATATAAATTAAAATTAAGAAAAAGGATGACATTAAAAAACATTGTCAAAAGTTTATTTGCATGACTGTTTGAATTATAATTGTTTTTCTACCTAAAAAGGTTTTAAGGACCGATAATATTTGTTTGAATTTGTTTGAATTTGTTTGAATTAGCTTAATACCCTAAAAAGAGTAAATAAATATCAAAAATTATAAAACTTAACAACAATATAATTGTACAGGAGAAACTTGCTGAATACATTTACACCAGAATACTCATCTCGACAAAATGAGTTAAGGGGGCGATTTAGTATGTATATTTTTACCGTGTAACAGAGCTTCAGATGAGGACACAAATCATCGAAGAAACTAACATAATTGAATATTATTATATATCAATGTATTCGCAATGGTTCCCGCTAGTGAGTGAGATAAATTTCAATGCTCATGAGAACAGAAGAATAATTTAAATAAATGCCAAAGTACCTCAATTTTAACCATACTGTTAGTCTGCCAATATATTCCATTTACAACGGAACTAGGTTAGGCACAATAACCAAACTACTTCACTCACTAGAACGGACACCTAGGATCATTTGTATTTAATTTTCAGATTAATATTTATTAATAGTTCTATAATTTGTGTCCTCAAGTGAAATGACAACATTTTATACACGACTCCATTTTTAATATGTATCTAAACTAGAATTGTCGAGTTTCCTACCTATTCACAAGATATTTTTAATTTCTTTCGATATAATTAGTTTGTACACTCTCTCACAGGTGTCGCTACCCTTGAAAATGAAAGTGAAAACACAGAGTTGGTTTATTATAAATGCGTCCTAAAATAAAGCATAATGGTTTAATATTATCTTTGATATACCTAGTAGTACTAAGTAGTACTAAGTACTAAGTAATGATTTTGTAAAGCTTAAATAGTACGAAAATATAACGCATAAAAAACCAATAATATGTACTAATTTTTCTTTATTAAGAATACAGATTAAATTTTACGTACAGGGTGTCCCACATAAAATCGTTATTTATGTTTAAATAAATTTACAGCTTAAAAATTAGCCTGGCTCAGATAGATTTCTTCTTCAATCTACAAATCTACAAATCTTCAAGCTACTTACCGGTAAGAAGGAAACCACTGGATATTTAATGAAAAAAGTTACGACCAAAAAAATTATACATTCTTGAATATAAATATAACTAACACGATTTTAATTTCATATTGTCTTGACAATCAACTTTTGCTTATTTTTAGTCACTTACTATCGAAATAAATGAAATAAACCTCTGAGTTTGGAAACCGATATTAAGAAAACGTTGGGGCAAAAAATTTGAAATTTGGACCATATATAGCCTCACTATTACTCTATTGTGTGCTAAAATTTCAGTTGGTTTCGTTATCCCATTTGTTAGTTATTAATGAAAATGTTGAAAAAATCACGGTTTTCTGCATATAAAATTATTGGTACCTCTCACTTTAACTCGTCGTAATTTTTTTGTTAACTGATAAAAAAAATCCAATTTTTACTAACGATAAGTCGAACTATTGTCTTTAATACTGTAAAGGTCATTTGTCTCAAAAGGTCTTCTTTTTTTATTTTTAAGTGAAACATAAGGGAGTGCTATCTCCGTAAATATGGCATTCTTTAAAAAAAATAAAAAACTGACTTAGGTAGCAAATAACTGTAAACAACAATTTGAAAAAATCTGTTAAAATAATACAGTTATAAATATGATATTCTTAAAAACAGTATTGGAATAATCAATTACGGTCACGGTCCGATGCAGAGTATACAGTATAGGCTTTATAACTGTATTATTCTAACAAATTTTTTCAGATTGTTGTTTACAATTATTTACTACTTGAGTCAGTATTGTTCTTTTTTTTTAAGAATGCAATATTTACGGAGAAAGCACTCCCTTCTGTTTTGCTTAAAACTTAAAAAAAAAAGATCTTTTGAGACAAATGACCTTCACAGTACTAAAGACTATAGTGCGACTTATCGTCAGTAAAAATTTGAATTTATTTTATCAATTAACAAAGAAACTTACGACGAGTTAAAGTGAGAGGTATCAATTTTATAGGCACAAAACCGTGATTTTTTCAACATTTTCAATAACTTAATGGAATAACGAAACTACCTCAAATCGTAAACGACCGAAAGAAAAGGTACCTACACTCTCCGTCTCTGTCTTTACTGCTTCTAGAAATGCACCCTTATGAAATTATATGTACCTATATTATTTACCAGTAATTATACTCCAGTCCAACGGTATCTTGCTCAGTCATGTTTTGCAGTGGGAATCATTAAATTGGAATTAGATAAGAACAACTTCTTGACGGTCTTACCTGCTAGGGGAATTCCATTATACATCTTGTTAATAATAACTTAAAATTTTAATAATACTTCCCTGATAGATACAATATACAGGGTGTATCTAAATAACACCGAAAAAATTCAAGGGGCGATTCTCCGATGAAAATTAATAGGGGTCTTTGGTATAAAATTTTTTGAAAAAACCCTCCCCTGAAAAGTTACGCCCCTCCTAAAATTACAAAAAAAAATTGTTTTTCTTTTTTATCTTCCACGTACATCAAGCTAAAGAAACCAAACTTGGTGAACATTATCTGTCAATAAAACTACACTTTTTGAAATTTTTTCAACCCTGAACTATTTTTGTAAGGGGTTGAAATAATCAACCCCTATGACATTTTTTCTTATAATTTTTTTTTC
>NW_019416216.1:166126-315950 GCF_000390285.2 Anoplophora glabripennis | reverse complement strand
TTTTTTTTGTGCCACCCTACTATACATATTATTCTCCAAACGTAATTAGTAGCAAGTTAGTATAAGTATATATCAGTAGCTATATATTTTAGTAATTAGGCAGTGTTTTTAAATTAATACGACTCACCAAAGTAAAAAAATAATTCAAGTTATATCATTTTTACTGAAAATAGCAGTTAATTTACGTATCAGATCATTAGACTGTTGACTGTTCCTGTTATACGATTTTTAAGCTTTTGAAGAAGAAACTACATGTAATTTTAAAAATTATATCTGCTTTTATAATAAAGGAATGGTAATTATAAGATTGTTTAACCTTATGAACTAAAAATTATTGCCTACTTAATAAAAAAAATATTATTGTCCTCGATAATCTATTAATGATTAATAAAATCTTTACTCTCTTTCCTTATAAGATTGTATGTACACAAATTGGAGCCGTTCCTGAAAAATCGAGCCGTTTACGTCCAGCGTAATTCGTAAATTATTAGACTTCGTCGTTCGGTTAAAAAACACACCTTGAAGCGTTGGCCGCTAGAGCAGCACCTGCCGGGGTCCCGTTTCGTGACTTACGCTGGGAGATATTTTTTGTACAAAATCCCGTCCTTAATCGGTTGATTGTAAACGTAGTTTTCTTCTGTTCATTCAGGAACAAAAAAGTTGTATATTACAGGGGCGTGAGATTAACAGTTTTCAAAATACAGCGAGTATTAATATTAGGGAGTTTCATCACAACGTGATAACAGCGCTTAACCTAACGCTACACAGCTGGTGCACACCACATGTGCAGACTTATCTTACGGAAAAAATGTAAACAACTATTATTGTGAAACATTTAGTAGATTTCGAGACAATTGTTTTTAAATAAATAAACTAAAATGTATCGATTTTGTAATATTTTGTGTTGTGCTTAAATTTTAGCTCGGATTTTAGTAATTATGAATCTCTTAAAACAGGAACTTAACTTTTAATCAAATTATGAATTTGAAAAATATGTAATTAAAGTACCCAAAGATTGACGTCATCCAAGTAATAATACCAATTAAAAATAATTCAGGTACATAACCAAAAAGCAAAATTCAGTAATTTTTAAACGCAAAACATAGGATGACATGCGCTCAAAATGTCCACCTCAAGAAAAGGAAATAGGGTATGCAAAAAACACTCAGACACGGCCAAATTCCAGATACCAACTGAATTGCGTAATGCTGGACAGCTTAGTACCTCGTGTTATCCACCGCGCCGTTAAATTATGCATAAGGAAGTTCAAAAAAGTGATAAACAATGTATTTTATGGTATTCTCCGCACACAGTTATGTTCCCTTATGATAATCGTACTTTTGTACATCAAGTTGGAGATTTTTAAAATTTTTTTTTCAGAAATGGTTGAGTTTAGGATCCATTTCATATAATGTTGTTTTATTTATTTTAATGTATTCTATCGTCTATTAAAACTAAGGCAGTCAGACTTCTAACACCCTGTATAGCACACTATTACTGAATTTAACTTTGTAAGGACATTCATATAAAATATTTAATCTTGGTTTAATTTTATCTACTATAACAAAATCATATTAAAAAATTAATTGTCTGAATTAAAAAAAATGAATTATTGTAACTATGTAGTTTTGTTGGCCTAATACTGATAATCATGAGATTCTTTAAAAAATACACTCAAGAAACCCTAATGGTGGTCTAAAAATTTATTTTGCTGCCAACATTGTAAATCTTCCTTAAAGATTTAAAATTCGCACCTTGATCAGTAGTTATGGTATGTGGTACACGAAAATGACTGATATATTGTTGTCGGAGAAATATTCTTAAGAGTATATGCGTTTGGCCATCGTGAAAAACGATCATCACTGCCAAAATGTAAGTATAACAATCAGATGCAGGTGAAGGTCCAACAGTATGTAAATGAATATGTGAAAATATACTTGAGGAACAATAAAACGTTTTATTTTTTATTGTGTTTATGAGCCATTGATTTTTGACATTGTTATCAGTGCTCATTTTTGACTAAAAGTAACTACTTTTAGTTATTGTTATTGAAGCACGAATTCGAGAATGTGCAATTCATTGCAATTTTTCGAAATCAGCTTTTTTTGACCTATGAAAAATAAGGGCTGTGGATACATGGCACCAAATTTTGTTATTAGAAAAAAGAATCGTAATTTCTATTACTGTTATTTAAAGATACCTCAATTATTCTCCATCTAATACAATTTTAATAGACAAATGTTCATTAACAAAAAAATTTCGTTTTTCATTAATTAGGTTCTCTATAGCTACATTCCCCTTGCATTAATATGAAGAATTTCAGTTTTTTCACATAAGCTAATTGACTATTTTCACATGAATATTTTCTTAATTCTGTTGAAAACGTTTATTCCTTGGCAATACGTTCTAGTTGGAATAATTTCTTTAGCCCTGTTTGTAAATAATCTGACTTTAGGCAGATTTCATAGACCGATAAAAAAAAACAAATGTGTAATTATACTATCCAGCGAATGATCACAGAAATGACAACATTCGTCCACGCAAATAAACGAAAATCTTTTCATTTTGCAAATAACAATTTCTCTAAAAATTTCAATAGGTCAAATTACTATCGAAAAGTAATGATTTTGCAATGTTTTTAAAAATATATGTTATTGTTTATAGCTGCTTTCTCAATAAAATTGTATTTAACACACCTTTCTTCATCAATATTACAGAATGTTTTGTTTTTAGCATATATTCAAATTTGCCTATCTACTTCCTAATACTTAAAAAATGAAATAATCAAATGATATTTATTAATATTAATACAGCCTAATCCACTATTGTTTGATCATTTTTTAAGTATAAATCTTTCACTAATTGGTGTTTTTTTTTGTAAGTTATTCATGTGCATTGATGACTAATATTTAAAACTCAGGTTTCTTCATCTTCATAGCAAGAATGCCTTACCTATAAATGTTTACCAATCCTGAAATTTTTAATATTAATTTATTAACAATTTAAATGAAGATCATTTTTTTATTCAATGCATAAAATTTACTTAAATTTAATAATAGCTTCCGTGTTGTTGTAAGAATTTACTCGGCCTGACGAAATTCAGCGACCTTTCAATACAATTAGTGTCTGCATAGTAGTAGATGCATTAAAATGCAACACATTGTTTTCTCTTCATTGAAACAAATATGTATATAATATATATGATAAATATGATAATTATTAATATCCATACATTTTATAAGAAACAAATAAATTATACAGGGTTTGGCGTTTATAGGTCATAAAAATTAAAATACAACTTCCCAAGAATTTCTATATTAAAAAAATCATATTCTCACGATTAGGTACACGAAATAACCACAAATTTTTACATGCGCTGACAACAGTACAATCGAGCGGCTTGGTTGATTTACTTCGAATTCGTTATTTTGTTTCGCGACATTATAATCCCATAATTATTTTATTATAATTAGGTATGTAATTTAATTTTAAAAATAAATGTACTGATAGCAGAGTGAATCTTTTTTTATAAATAAACTTTTTCTAGCCATAACTTTTGTGTTTCCTGAATTTTCGTCGTAGGATGGTTAACAAATAGGTAAAAGTCTAATAATCATGTTAGTGATATAAGCATTAGCGTTATTGGACCAAAACCATTAATTGCAGAAGTGATCTTACTCGTAGATGTTTATAACAAATGCTTTGAAAAAGAGAGTTGAAAACCTGCTGGGTTAAACCTGAGATCTTTAGTTGGCCTGTATACCGGATATCACCTTCACAAGCTGAGTGTGATCGAAGAGGTTGCATGCAGGTTCTGTTAAGACAGTGAAGAAACGATACTATACATTTTATGTAGCTGTTCCGCAGGTAAATGAATCGGGCCCTCTATATCCTGCAAGATATTGTCTTTGTTGAAAGATCTGAAGAAAATCCCACCCAATAAGGTAAATAGCTTTATTGGAAAGCTAAACCTGTTCAATATATAATGAATCTATACATCATTGTGTAAAAACGAATAAAAAAGTTTTTTTCAGGAAAATTATTTAAAAATATTTATCTATTTGTGTTTACACGCAAAGAACAGAATTTATGGAAGTAATAAATAAGCAGAGTTTTATCACAATTTTATCTAATTCCAATGTTGCTCTTATCATTGTTATTAATCAAGAAAACAAATAGCATGTATGTGATGTTACAACTGCTCGAATTTTTGTCCATCGACTCAAATACATTTGAGCACATTTGATGTATCAAGATAAATATTTCTTATTCTCAGTCGTTTTGCATCGTAAGTTATAATACGTTCGCGTAAATGATCTATAGTTTCCACTTCAATATTTACACTTACTTTTTTAATTTAATAAATGTGTTATGCATATTATTTTATCTCATAAAACATAGGAATAATTCGCTGGTACTGATTCTTGGACATGCTATACAAAATATTGATTCCATTGAGTCTCATGCAATGTCGAGTGACCCTGTTTATCATAACTAATTTGTATAACTCAAGGTTATCATGTGACAGTTTTAAATTTGCTATATGCGGTGCATAACATTGTTTAACTGCAGTGGAAAAAATATTTAATGGAACTGAAGGCAAATTTTGAATTTAACAATAGTTATTCAAACGGTATATATAAGTCACGCTGGGAAATGTTTAGCTAATTTTCCCAAGTGACTTATATGACGTAACACACAAGTGCCATATAAAATTTTATCCTACACTTTCATAGAATTTCGTTTTAATAATAAATAAAAGTAACTTAAAATTTCAGAAAAAGTAATTTAACGAAATGAATGTATTTTTAAATATCACAAAGGATGCGAGTATCAACCTAAATTGTGTCTGTAACCAAGGGTTGTCAGTAACAAACAATGTTTTTTGAGTTGAAATTACGTTGAAATCCTAAAACCAAGACTGAAAAAATGGAAAATGTGGAAACTCCATCTGAAATTTTAGAAAAACTAATGCGGCTACTACAGGCATCATAACAGAGAAATCAAATCTATATACAACAAAGAACTGAAGGAATTTCAAGATTGGAAAATCAAAGAAGGGGCGAAAGGCGTAAATGACGATGTCTTACTGGCTTATTTTTTTTCTAAAATTTCT
This sequence comes from Anoplophora glabripennis, assembly GCF_000390285.2. NCBI lineage: Eukaryota > Metazoa > Arthropoda > Insecta > Coleoptera > Cerambycidae > Anoplophora > Anoplophora glabripennis. The sequence goes on along the minus strand of NW_019416216.1, from coordinate 310,834 downwards.
AAATTCGGACAAGTAGAGGCATTTCTAAAATTTAAGCACAAACATTTTCAACCAAAAAAATCCAAGGTCTTAGAAAGAGAACAAATCGAACAATTTCTGCGTGAAGCTCTAGACGAAGATCTTCTTATGAATAAGGTAGGTTCTACTGAATAGTTTAACTGAGTTATATTTATTAAATTTGTTTTTAGGTGGCGTTGATATTAGGAGTTTTTGGCGCTTGCCGTTGCGAGAAATTGACCAATCTAAGCATAGACAATATATAGGACAAAGGGCATATCCACATCATGATTTCAAATACTAAAACGAACAAACCCAGAAGCTTCGCTGTGTTAAATGAAGGATTTTCTGTTAATCCGATTGAATTAATTAGAAAATATTCTAAGCTAAGGCCGGAAATTGTGCAGCATAAAAGGTTCTTTTGCAATTTTCAAAAGGGAAAAAGCACACGTCAATGAGTTGGTATTAATAAGCTATCAAAAATCCCTAATGTTGTTGCGTGACTTTTGGCTTCACAAATTCTAATTTATATACAGGGTATGGCTTGCGTCGCGCATCTGCAACTTTCTTGGCCAATGCTAGAGGGGATAACAACATTCAAACGCCACGGTGGATGGAAGTTATCTACCGTTGTAGAAAGTTATATAGAATAGTCAATTTCCAGCAAAATTGATATTGCTATAAAGATACAAGGGGTGCAGACTCTTGAATTATCCTTTGGCACCACATTACGGCTTTACCATAAATGTTAATATTAATATTAATAAGAAGATAGGTTGTAAGTTTGTAGCACTTTAGGTTATTTGTTGACTTATTACTGTTTCAAATTGGTTTTCTAATAAAAACTAGAAAAATAAACCAAACATTTGTCTTTTTATGATTTCTATGACTTATGACTAGTGATTATTCCTTTAAAACCAAAGAAATTATAGTATCATTATATACAAGTGTTGGATAAAACAATGTTGTATAATTTACGAATATTCTCTATACAACACATAAGAATAAAGCTTCGGGCACGACGGCGTATCGTATTATTTGCCCCTATTCAACGGTAATATATGAGAAACAAATGTTCGTGCCTGTAAAGTACATCTTTATCTCTGCAGTCCAATAAGTACTAATTATTCCGTAATAACCCATGGTTAGTGGTTCGGGTTTTAGGTACACACACACTGAGTGAGAATAATTGTCGGGAAATAATTTGGTAGAGGCAGGAACTCGGTATGCCAGGGGCTGTAATTGGTATCATAATTCAAAACGCCACCTAAGGCCCGGCTCATATTATTACATTTACATTTTAACTAGAGGCAGTTTGAATAAAAACCACAATATATTTTATTTAACCTTTAATTAAATGTGGGTTAAGAGCTTTTCTGCAGAATTTTAAATGGTCCATAATTCTTTTTCTCCTCTTTCTTAGGCGCTCCAGGGTTATTTTCCAAATTTACATTTTAGATATAACCCTTTAAGATTTATTTATCACGAAAGGGGCAGCCGTGCAAAGTTGCCAGCTGCAGGTACTATTTTTTTTTCGAAAAAATGATTATTGCAAAACTCACTCAAGAAAAGTTGCACCTAAACGTTACTATAAGGGATAACTTACGTGTTTAGAGGTGCAGCAGAAATCAATCTGATATTTTAAAATACTTCCATAATAACTGAACTGTAGGTATACAATTATAAGAATAATTAGGTAGTCTTACACGTACCATAAATCTGCTATGGAGCAAATGATTGCAGATCTATGACACTATCGGAGTAATAATTATCTTCAAGTAATAAAATTATACACCAGCCAGTAAGAAAGTTCTATAATATTGTTATAATAAACGTCAATACTTTCTAAATATTGCAATGCTAGTCATCAATACAATTAAAAAGTGAAAGATGTTTACAAAAATATTAGAGATTATTTCTTATTAATAACACAAAATATCGGGAATTCCAAAGTTCAAGCTAGATTTGAATTTTGCGCCATTTATGCGGTAGAGCATTGCCAACGAAAAAAAAAGACAGTGTGGCAGCTGCAGTTCAGGTTTATTAAAAATGGAGGGCTACACGAAAGAACAACGCGTTTTCATTGTTGAGCAATATTTTAAAAATAATAAAGGTTTGGCAATTTTCGTACAAAATATGGCCGAAATAGTGATTTAACTTCATCAACAGTGAAGAGATTAATTGAAAAATTCAGGAAGACTGGATCAATTAGTGGTCTTAAACATTCTGGCCGTCCTTCAACAAGTCGTTCAAAACAATACATCGATGCAGTTCGTGAGAGTGTTGCACCGTGGCCAAGAATGGAGATTTCTAGAAGCTCTCTACAGTGTCTTTCGCGAAACATTTACATCTTCATGCTTACAAAGTTTAATTGACTCAAGAAGTAAAGTCTACTGACCACGCAGAACGAAGAGAGTTCGTTGAATGGATTATGGAACATCTCAAGCGATGAGACCTCTTTTCATCTTAATGGCTTCGTTAATCAACAAAATTGTCCCATTTGGGATTCAGAAAATTCGTGAGAGAAACGAATGCATCCACAACGTGTCACTGTTCGGTGCGAATTTTGAGCTGGAGGTATCACCGATCCATTCTTCTCCGAAAATGCGGCTCCTTAGGCGATAACAGTTAATGATGTTCACTATCGCGGCATGGTAATCCAGTTTGATGACACCTTCATCATCTGATCCCACGGACGTATACCGTAGCGGATTTCCTGGATCACGTCAATGGGATACATCCAGATATCCCGTTTACCATGGAAGTAGAGAAAATTGCCGCCCTTCCCTTCTTGGATGTTTTGGTTGAGAGGAAACCAGATGGCACTTTAGGACATCGAGTATATAGGAAACCAACTCACACAGACATATATCCGAATGCGAAGTCCCATCACCACCCAGCCTAGAAACAGGGGATCATAAATACCTTGATTCATCGAGCGTGGATCATCAGCGAGTCAAGACACTTGGTAGAGGAACTAGAACACCTACGCACGGTTCTGAGAGGGAATGGCTACAAGACGAGAAATATCGAACGAGCTATCAGGAGGAGACATACGCCCATGAAGAAATGGAAGAACTTGGTGACGGCGTATCTACCTTACGTGAAAGGTTGTACAGATAAAATCGGGCGTCTCTTGAAGAAGAGGAATATCAACACAGTATTCAGCACTGTAGAAAAGGTGGCGGCAACGTTTCCAAAGACCTACAACAACAACCACCTTCTGGGCGCCGGTGTGTACAGCATTCCTTGCTCTTGCGGAAAGGTCTACATAAGACATACAGGGAGACACATAAACACGAGGTTAAAGGAACACAAAAGTCAACTCAAAAATAACAACTGGAAAAAATCGGCGGTAGCAGAACATCAAGGATCAGTGACCACATCAAATATAAATAGTGACAAGATTAGTAGATCTCCAGTTTCAGAGTAACTTCTCAAGAAGAGAGCAATATGTCTCTCGAAACGTCAAGAGCTGTAAATCGATGACGTGGCAACCAGCCCAGAAGTCATTCAATTACATGACATATTGCTCGAGAAACAATTCAATTAGTGCATAAGTAATTTCCTGGACGTGTAATTTCCCATTTTGGTCATCAGAATTGGCCACCCAGATGATGCGATTTAACGCCGTTGGACTTTTTTTGGGATTCTTGAAGTCTAAGGTTTATGCCAACAAACCCACGAACACCTACGCCTTAACGGAGAAATTTGAGTGCTGTATCAAGGAAATTCAGCCACATTTATGCAAAATGGTCATGGAAATTTTTATAAAAGAGTGCGTATGTGCCAGCAGAAACCGTGAAGACCAATACTGTATACTTTATGAACCAGTATATTTCTGAACCTGTATATTTTTAATAAAAAATTGTAAATTTTTTATTAAAAACGGCTACTTTCTATCAAAATTATATTTCGTGAATTTCGGGATACATCTTATAAACTTTATTGTATTTTATAACTTTATATACATTTCGTTTCAGAGCTTACATGAAAAAATGTAATTGAAATCGATATAAATTTGTTACAATCATACTTAATATATTATTTTGCGAAATCACATATGATTAAAAAATAATGAACATTTTGACTAAACGTAAATGAATATATAAAGCAAAAAAAAACACTTATTTACACCTCTGTCTCAAGCAATCACATCGATTTTCCACGCATTTCAAAATAATCGATTCATTCTAGAATAGGATAATGAATTACTTTCCTGTTGAATACAAAAACTGCTTTTTTTATTGTTCCTTTGTATAACCATTAATTACTTCAATTAGATTATACAATTACGTTTTTTTGATCAACAGTTATAATTACTGTCATAGTAAAATAGTAAACAATTAGTGTAGAGTAAGTTCCAAATTATATATCTGTTTTTTTTTGTACTTAATATCCGTTTGTAATTGGATAACTATAAAAACGTGAACTTCTGGTACCATGAAATTTGAAATACATTATTTGTTTTTAAATTAAAAGTAATTAATGTAACATTTTAATTGTGACAACCTCAAATTATGATAGACGTGTAGCTTTTCATCTATCGCACTTATTTGGAAGTGGTTGTAATCCGACCTTGATGTCTTTGTTACATGTGTTGCAAGTGTCGGAAAAACGTTATTTGTTATTCGACCCTAAATACGTATTACTTTTTAAATTTAAGTTACATAGGTAGCTTAGATTAAACTATGAAACACTGTTGTGCTTATTAGTTTTGTAAGCATGAAATTTATTGTTCTTGAAGGGAAAAAATATGTATTGTTCCGCAAAGTGTCGCAATTATTGGAATTAAGAAATAAAGCTCATTATTGTCAACTCCACACTGCTAAGCATATAACGAATTGCGAAATTAATATTAATGACCAGATTTCTTACTTTACCTTTTTAAGTTTTTGATACAAAAGTAGTCGTGTTTATAAAAAAATGTTAAAAACAATTAATTATATTACTGGCATTGGTTAAAGAGATATCCCAACAACAGCAAAATATACATACTGGATATCAAAGTTAATTAGTAAGTCTGAGAAGAGAAATTTCTTAAATTAGATTCTATTTATTTCCTTATTTAATGTAAACGTCTCATATGATTAATGTACGTACTTGAATAATATTTTACATGTACAAGTATGCATCAGTTACAAGGAACTATATGTAAAAATTAAAATAATATTATTTTAAGTGTGAAAAAAATAATGTAAGATTGTTCGCAATCTCGCATAGGAAGAGGTCTAAAATTGAGACAAAATATGTCAAAATACGAACGAAAAAGATATTATACTATACAGGCCTTATTGTGAACACTTAATAAAAGTTTGATGATATGGACAATGCCAATTGATTGTCATAGGCGAAAAGATTGGTCAAATGTGTTTTCGATTTTATCATTTCAATGTTATTTATCCGTGCTGTATTAGGTTTTATGTCACATTAGTATTCGAATAATTAACTCATCACTTTAGTGAGACCTTTGAATAATGTGTGGAGAGGGCAGATTTTAATGTCACTACAAAGCGTGTCCCAGCAATTCGAAGTGTCCCAGGGCGACAGAACGAACCCTACGAGGCAGTTACTGAGTCCAAATCGTCTTCATAGGATTTCCCCCCAATATTTTCCGATAATGCTGAGGTTTTGCACATATGTTATATAAATAAAATCATAACCCACGTTTTGATAACCGACGAGAAGTACGTAATTTTAATAAAAACCATGTCATCGATTTTCGGTTGTTTGGTACGGCATAATCAGTGAACTTTGATAGGCCCATACAATAAAATACTGCGATATAGCCAAACTTACGATTTGTTCAAAAGTTGATGCTTAAAAAGATACAGGCCATAGAGTTAAAATTTTGAATTTAAAATTCTTAAAGTATTTAGAAAATTATCAATGAATTGCTTTGAAAATTTGGTTTTGGAGATTCTGTGGGAAGAAAAGAAAACGGATCCTTGTCTCCTAACTTTGCTCTAGACGCTAGAGGGCGCTAGAGGGGGTGGTGGATAAAAATTGGTAAAAATTGCTCAGAATTTTCTTTCCCTGTATGTGTGAAAGTTTTGATAGAAAATATTGTCTCTTAACATTTATACACACAAATAAAGGTATATCAGTTTTATGCTGTTGACCTGTCCTTTATCTTTTTAAGCATCAACTTCTGGACTAAAGTAAGTTTGGCTACATTGCATTATTTTGTCGTCATGAATCTACTCTTGCTATTTCTTTCAATTTAGAAAAAAAAAACAATCAAGTTTAGGATTTATGGCTTTCCATTCCAGAATAATTCGTATTTTCATTTCTAAAGTAATCTGATTTGATATGATATTAATCCTGTCGATATTTGGTCTTTTTTAGAGGAATTTTAATACATAGTTTTTGATATATACTTCTCCTATTCCCATCATTAATTACCATTTGCTTTGCCTTTGTTATAGCTCATGGACTAAAAATATTTTGTAGCAATTTCATACGTTTTCTAAAATGAAGTATTATGGCAGTGCCGTATAAAACCCTTGCAGACCGAAATACCCTCCGTTTTTGCCAGTGTATATCTGAAAATTATATTTATCAGATATAGATAAATTCAATAAAATACTTACCCAAAAAGCATACGTGAGTACGTGTTTGAACCGTTCCGAATATTTGATATTCCTTTTCTGTAAGTCCGCGCCGCTGCTCCTTTCAAGAAAAACCAAATGGAGTTTATAAATTTATTACATATTGAATGTTAACCTCAACATCCTAAATATAGACCGAATCCCTTTATTTATTAACTTTGCGCCATTTTATTACCTGTACTCCCAGTTTAGTAAAGGCGCACAGGATATTTTTCGCTCCCATTTGCCGAAGAACTGTGATACTAATACGTGGCGCCAAATTTTATTAAGCATAGATTTGTACATTTCTAAAACCTTTCGATCTACGATAATTTTATCTCATTATTTGACATAAAAATTTTATAAACATTCCATTGGTTGGTGACTGTCACTTTGAGAAAAGAGATGTTATGCCCCAGGGCTCAGTTCTTTGTCCTGTCTTATTTCTAGTTTACATACAGGGTGTCTCACCACGAACTCCATCGATGGAAGTCACTCGAAAGATTTTTTGAAATTGTGGTTGTGTGATACGGGTCGTGGGGCTTACCAAGCTAAAATATTTTTAAGGTCATCGTACTTCAGGTTATACCGGAAGTCGATATTAACTTTCTTATTTTAAATGGAACCGTCCCGTATATTATCGCATTTTTGGAAAGAGCATTTATTTTCAAGTTGAAAATATATAGCACACTCCATACTTAAGATTGACCGTTTCCGATATACAGGGTGGTCCAGATTTTAATAGACAAACTTCGGAAAAGTACTAAACAGCAAAAATTAACATCACTTTGCTCTATGAACATAGGCGCAAAAAGCCACCGTTTATGAGATACAGGGCGTTGAAATTAACAAAAATAAAACAATTTTTTTAAATATCTAGAGAACTACTTCATTAAATTTATCCAAATTTGGTACACATTTTTTTTTAAATAATTCTTCTTCGTTCTATATGCATACAGCCCAAATTCAAAAACCAATAGCGGAGAAACAAGGATATCGTTTCCCTATTTATAGTAAAACTTCTACGCCATTTAATTAATTGGTAATATGAATACATTTTATAACGATCTGAAACATTCCGGACGGAAAAACGTTATTTTATTTTTGTGGAAAAAAAATTTCGATCTGATTTTAAATTTTTTGGACAATAGCCTCTTCCAATTAACGGAGGACATACCTTCGGACCAACGAATCGGGATCTGATTTCAAATGGACGGGGGACGCCAGCACAATCTGGCCAGGTAGTTAGTTCGTGGATGGCTGACAAACAACTACCAAAACAGATGGATTGGTCGGAATGGTCCCATACCTTGGCCATCTAGATCACCAGACCTAAATATTTTAGATTATTTTAATTGGGGGTAACCTAGAAAAATGACGTTTATGCCGTTCCTATAGCAAATAGAGACCAGCTGGTGAAAAGACTAAATAAAGCCTGCACTAATTTGAAGCAAAATTCAGTTTTAATCAGAGCTGCTGTGAATTCTATAAACAAAGATGCCAAAAGTGCATTGAGTTTGGAGATGGACACTTCGAGCAATTGATTTATTTTATTTGTTTTTCATATAACTTTACTTGTTGTTCGTGTTACTTGAAAGTTGAGCTCGATATGTTTGCTATGATAGTGAAAAATGTGTATTAAATTTGGATAAATACGATGAAGCGGCTTTCCAGTTATTTAAAAGATATATTTTCTTTTTGATAATTGCAACGCTCTGTATCTCATAAACGGTGGTTTTCTTTTATATAAGGAAACGATATCCTTGTTTCTCCGCCTCTGGTTTTTGAATTTGGACTGTGTACATACAGAACTAGGAGAAATATTTGAAAAAAAATGTGTACCAAATTTGGATAACTTTAATGAAGTGGTTTTACAGATATTTAAAAAAGTTGTTTTATTTTTTGATAATTTCAACGCCCTTTATCGCATAAACGGTTGCTTTCTGCGCCTATGTTCATTGAGCAAAGTGATGTTAATTTTTGTTGTTTAGTACCTTCCCGAAGTTTGTCTATTAAAATCTGGATCACCCTGTATTTTGATTTTTAGGCAAAAGTTGACAGATGCAGACTGTCAGCAAAATTTAATTTTCCCGTTAACACAGGTTTATGTTTTTGTGTGAATTGGACATTATGTAGAAGAAGACCTAATTTATCGGACTTGACATGAAAATTTTCCAATTTTTATACAGGGTGGTAAAAAAATTATCGAGAATATGAAATTCAGAAAATGTGGAAGACTCAAAATTTTTAAATGGAATGGAATGGTACAGTCGATCTTATAATATAAAAAGTAAGTAAAACAAAATTTTAAAAGTAACTACAACTAAAACAAAAAATTCTTTATACTTTTTGACACTTGAACATAAGGAGGCATTCGAATTTGTCTAAATAATAAATCTAATTTGTTTACTTTTCCCGTATATGTTCAAGGCAAAATATTGCTTTGTTGTTAATAGAGTACGTATAAAGGGTTACCAAAAACACAAGGGGATGGGGTTGATTGATAGTTTTTCGTTATGAAATAATAGCTGAAGTGACAGGGACATATTAACCGTTTAATTTATAGCTTACAGGACTTCCGCAATTCGCTGTGATTAATTTGACAACACGTAACAGTGCAATGAATCATTATTAGAAATATTGGAACATATCGATTAATATATACAACTATTTTCAAATATTTGCTTGCAATATATCGCGCAACAGTTTTACACCAAATTAGATTTAGGTTTTTAGAAAAATAATATTCCTTAATTTAATCGACACTTCGAGATCGAGATTTCCACTTCACCTCTATTTACTATTAGTAAATACTATTACAATTATTAGTACAAACTCAATAATAACTCAAAAGCTTATGCACACTTTCAGCAGTGAATATTCTCGCTGAAACTGACAATTGTGAACAAACGAGAAAGGTTTCAATATAACTGTCAGCTCGAATGTATAGCAGGCAATAATGTTATCGTAATGCAAAATGTTTCCATACGGTATAACTTCAATAAACGCAAGCAAATATAGTTGATTATAAATTTCGAACAATACCTTTTGTTTTGGTACGCACGTTGTTGCGGAACTCCAGCCGTATTGTGGCCGATGTGCTATCTAAATCAACATTTTCAAAATGATTTGTTAATGAACCGAGAGAGGCAGTTCAGTCGTGTTTTTTATAACAATAAAAATAAAATATTTGTTAAACTGTGGTTTTTACTTTATTTTGTACATGCAACTGAAATGAGTGATCGTACATTTGAAAATGTAACCTACTTTATTATTGTCTTTGATATTATTATTTTTAGATTATTTTATGTAACTTTACTACAGCTTATACAAGGTGTCCCGGTACTTGATACAAAAAATTCGAGTACAGGTAGATAAGGTGAAAATAATATCAGTCCTTCATATAATTTTTTTCCATACGGGCCTTTGTTAACAAGTTACGGACCCTCAAAGTTGAAAATTAAAACCTTATTTGTATTTAGTCTTTAAACTGTTAACTTCAGCATGATACAAATTTGGTGATCGATAACACATGCGTACAGCTTGTTTTTGATGTAGTAAGTAAAACTTCATTATGCCCAGAACGCCAGGGACGAACTATGCCCAATGGTTAACAACCCAGAATTTTTGCATAGATGATGATCGCAATCTGTCTGTATCAAAAATAAGTTCCCTGAAGAATTTGCCAACGATAATACCCTCTTGGTTCAACTCGGTAAAATTAACAGTTTAGGAAATATTTGTGATTTTATGTCACAGTGCACTCGAGCGGCGCCTCCACAATTTTTTGTTTATAATTTTTAATTGGACATAATTACTATGTTAGAACTGTACATATTTTTAAAATAAGAGTCTAGGAAATCTTACTGTGTACTAATGTAATTTTCACTAACAAAATGTGACAAATACACATTACACTTAACACGAAATAGAAAAACAAAAGAAGTAAGTTAAAAAACATTAACGTTAACGAAGGCCCGTATGGAACAAATTTATATGAAGAACTGATATTATTTTGACCTCATCTATCTCTACTCGACTTTTTTGTATCAAGTACCGGGACACCCTGTATGCATATTACCTACATATGTTGTACTGGTAGTTTTGCATTAATGTGAATGCTATAAAAGATTTTTTAATATAATTCATCAAAATAATATATTACTCTCATTGCAGTAAGATTTAATAAGATTATCTTATTGGATTCTAATATTTATATCTGCCTCTGTCTGCCTTATAATATTAATATAATATAGTATATGTATATTGTGAAATTATTTATTAAGCATATTTTACCACTATGTTTCTATTTAAATTGATTGTAGACATTTTTCAGAAAGTTTTGAGATAGATCTGATCTTGACATGGGCAGTAAGAGCTTTTTAGTTGCATCTGTGTTTTTTAGTTTGATTGATAAACTGGAAGATATCAGTACTGTGTAAAAATTTATTATTATTTTATTAAAAATGTTTTATTTATTTTCATTTGTTGACTGCAAAATGTTAGTGATATGTTTATCAGAAGAAGTTGTAATCATGTTTGTGTTTTCCAAATTCGTTCGTAGGTACCAAAAGCATAATAAATATACCTACATTTAAAAATCAATATACTAAGATTCCATTAGTAGGAATTGTTAACTTACTCATTCCGAGATTTAAAAATTCAGTCCCGTCATTACTGCAAGAAATGTTTAAAATTATCACCTTTATTTTGTACGTAAATCTTGGATCAACGCATCCATGATGGCGAAAGATGCAGATTTCTGTTTATAACGCGATGCCTCTGTAGTTTTTTGCTATCATCAACCGTAAACTGATAACATATCAACAAGTTCATTATTATCAAACTTATAGGCCATTTTGCAATATCTACATCACCAACTTCATCTAATTGGGTATATTCTAATAATACAGGGTAATCACTAAGAAAACAACACTCAGACAACTGAATTGTCTCTTAAAAATGTTAATTTTCTAAACTGTTATTTGACAATTAATACAAAATTCATAATGAATTTGTACGAAATGTTATTTATTAATAACAAAATATTTGATTTTGCAATAATTAAATAGTTTCTCGTAAAAACCCGGTTGTATTTTTGACTTTCAAAATAAACCAAGGAACTCAAATTTGCAACCTGTTATTGATTGAGTAATAATTCATAGTCGATTATTGAGAATAAATAAACAATTAGCGGCAAAATTTAAATTTGGAATTTTTTTTGATCGTGTCTAGAAAAAATTTCAGGATGTAGATGTACTTCGATAATCTGTTTTGAATTTGACTTAAAATTACCTAAGTTCTTTAAAAAAAAACACATTAAGAGGAAATGGGTAAAATTGTTTTGATAGAACAAGGACACAAGAAATCAGATAATTGAATTTATGGAATAAATTTAAAAGGAATATGACGTAGGTTTAGTGAAATATTTTTGTTGTGTGAAACTTATTAAACCATAAAATAATTTATAGGGAAGGGCTAAGTCTATGTCCGTTTTTATAATAGTTTATTGTATTTTTTTTAACATAAACGTTCGACAGGAATCACTATCGGAAACTAATTTGTATGTTCGGACGTTCTAATGAATTACATATTTTTATACATACAAGATTTTTTAACTAACAATGTGACGTTGTTACTGAAAGTCAACAGCAAAGAAATTTCTTGCACGTAATAATAAAATTATTTCACACTTTATTAATTATGTTCCAGGTTAAATCAATCAAACTTTTTACTTACTTCGCTGAATAACCAAAGTGGTGCAACTATTTACAAAGTTCCGTTTTACAAGTATAACAAAGTTTTGATTATAATATGTCTTAAGGTTCGTAAACTTCAGCCACTAACTTTTATAGTGTAAGATTTTTACTGCTCTTTCGGTTCTTTCCTCGGTGTTTATACACTTCCCGAACTTGTATAGATTTCCAACTTCTTTTACAGGATAGCCAACGATTCCAAGTATTGGTAGCTTTGGATCATATAAAATGTTCCATATCTACAGATACTTAGTAAAATTATATAGAAATATGAATTGAAGAAAATATTTACGATTTTAAATTTTGGATATTACCAAAAATATCTGGTGATATTCCACCCTACTTAAGAAATTTAAAAATAACTTTGATTGATAGAAAACACAGGTTTTTAATTAACAATTGTAAATTTTGTATTGATTCATAAAGTATACAGTACAGAGTTATGTATGTATCTTTTGTCAAAATTTTCCATGACCATTTTGCATAAATGTGACGGAATTTCGTGGATATAGTGCTCAATTTCCTCCTTCAAGGATTAGATGGCCGTGGACTTATTGGCATAAACCTTAGACTTCAAAAAAACTCCAATAAAAGTCGAATGAAGTTAAATCGTACGATTTGGGCGGCCAATTCTGATCAACAAAACGGGAAAATTGAATGACCAATAAATGACTCATGCATTGAATTATGTCTCGAGCTGTATGTTCAAACCGCATGTCCTATACATCCATATCTTGGAATTTAGGTACAAAAAAATTGGATTATCATGTCGCGATTGCAAGCACTATTAACTGTTAAGGCTTCCCCAAACAGGCGCGATATGGGACGCTTAACACTCGTGCGATAAAGGAATCCCTGCATTATAAATGCAAACGCGTGCCTCCTATCAAACTGAGACGATAATCGCACGATGCGTTATAATCGCTACAAATAGATCGTAACGATACTGCGTTCTATATGCCTCAAGACAGACCGCGTAGTTGATTACGGGTTTTTTTACATTTGCTAAACTTTTGCATAAATAAATAGACATGGACTCATCTTCAGATAACGAAGTTCTGCTTTTGGTTGCAGTTGATGACGATGAAGAAGCACATCGTCGAAGAAAATCCAGACGCAGGTAAGTTTACTATGATATGACTAAATTTAAAAACAGTGATAATGATTAGGAATTGTCTCGAAACATTTTTTTTATTAGGATCACAACTTTATTTTTTTTTAGAAGATTGTGGATTCATAGCATAAATGCCTCAAGAGAAGATAAAGGCGAATTTTATACATTAATTCCTTAGCTAATTAGAGACGAACAGCGAATTTACATTTTTTATTTTCGAATGACAACGCAATGTTTTGATGAAATTTTGAATTTTAAAATAAGGCAATTTGTTACCTACACACGCATGTGTAATCGGATGAGGAGTACACGATCGTTAATATCGCAAACTCATCTATTTGAAAGGTTCTAGGCGATACTGCAATATCGCTACTGTTTGGGAGCCTTTATTTCCTGACTAGCCGCATTTCCGATGATGCCTCCAGACCAAAATCAGCACCAAATAGTGACACGCTGTAGATGAACTTGTATCTTAACAATTACTCGTGGATTTTCTGAACTCCAAATGTGTCAGCAAGATGCAAATGTACCTAAGCGCTGAATACGATTTTGTTAAAGAAATCAGCATCCACTTGTTCCATAATCCGTTCAACGAACTCTCTTCGCTCTATGTGGTCAATAAGCTTCAGTTCTTGAGTTAGTTGAATTTTGTGAGCATGAAGACGTAAATATTTCGTGAGAATACGCTGTGAGAGCTTCTCGAAATATCCAATTGTTGACCACGGTGACCAATTGCTGTTCCTGCACTCTCAGCAACACTCTCACGAAATTCTTCGATGTTTTGTGTTGAGCGACTTGTTGAAGGACGACTAGATCACTACTTGATCTAAATATCTTCACAGTTGATGATTACTGTGTCATTGGCGTAGAAGTTGGGGTAAAGAAATCTCGCTTTACTACTCACTCCTACGCCACTGACCTACCAAAATTAGTAAATTTTACAATAAATTATGCATATGTGTAAATGTTAACGCCACACCAAATTTGAATCAATTTGTTATAAGCATATCAGAGATTTCGTAAATAATATGAATTTAACAACCGATCAATACGGCCCTCTACAGTTAAAACGGTGATACTTAGATCCTTGCTTTATAAGGTAATTCTAAATTATTTATTAAGTTCTATTTGTGGTTAAAATCTGATTCACTTGAACTGAAACGCCCTGTATATAATTTAAATACAAAATTACTGTCAGTTGGCATAGTTTTTTTATAAACCTACAAATTTTGCCATCTACGGTAATATTATCATAAATATATTACCTAGCTATTTGTCAGTAAATTTTTATTGATGGCTCTAAATATTATTTTTAAAATTTAATTTGTAATATTCTCATACTGTTGGCATTTGTTATAACCCTTTTACAAAATATCATGTGTATAAATTGAGACAAAATATGTTCCCACACCGTAGTCTGCTCTTAAGAAACATGTGTCTTTAAAAAATATGTAAGATAGAACAAAAGTGAGTTGAGTATAGTCATAAATCAAAACAATATTTTGCTTTTAAGTCCCAGAACGATTATAACAAACAAAACGGTATTAAAAACATATTATGTCTGCCTACATACTCTTACGGATTTAAGACAGATATATGAACAATATTTTTTATGGTAATCAAAGAACTATTAAAGAGACAATGGGATAGGCTAGGGATAATTTGGCTCAAGTTATAACAAAGTTGTGCAAAATTTTTCTAAATTTGATACATCTCAAGTAATTCTTGAAATTACAGGGCAAATAGAAGAAAATTACTTTTAATCTACAAAATACATTTTTCCCTGTAACAAATCCCTGTCTTTATTTAATCATATAAAGAAAATTTAATGTGCATAAAAAAATATTGCATTTCAAAAAAAAACAGAAATCCATTGATATGTCCAGAAAGGAAATTTAATTAAATTTCATCTTTAAATATGAATGAGTTCATCACAAAATGAAAAATGAATTTCCAGTTCCTCTCATTATATTTCAGGAACTAGTTAAAATGTCTCCAATTGGATTTCAGGAAAAGTAATTCGGGTGTCACCTTATCTTAAACAGTTTATAATACCCCTAAATAGTTAGATAGTTCTAACTCAATATTATTTGTTTTTATTTATCGGTAAATGTTTTTTACAGTTGCACAATTTCCGAGATGGTTGCCACATCAACAGTTGAGATGTTTTCATCTTCAGAAAAAACCTTGAAACGTGCAGATGCATGGCTTGCAGATATTGGTCCTTGACGTTCCTATATTCGAGGAAGGGTAGCTGCAAACTGCAGGTAACTCTAAACACTCGTCTTGATTGAAATTATCTCGATTCTTCCGAGTTTTTAGTGCCTCTCGGTTTTCTATTGCCTCTGTTTTCTATTGCTTTGATAGAAATCTCTTATTCACCAGAATTCTAGTATTAGTTAAGTCTATCCCATGTCCTGTATTTGCCCTATTGTTCGTTTCTGCTGGTTTCCCTTTCTTCTTGTTTTTTTTTAGTATTCCTATTCCATGCTTGTGCATAGGGTAGATATTCCTTTTCTTTTCATCCTATTGGCTCGTTCAATATTCCTGTTCGTGTATCCATTTAGTCTAAAATCAAATCGTAGATGCTGCAGTTACTCTTCTATGTTTTCTGGCTCACAGATGCTTCGTCGCTCGATGATTATATTGATAATAACTTGTTTCTGGGCTGGGGAAGACTAGGGTACCGCCCACCAATTTTCTGTTAGCAAGTAGATATAGGAATAGCAGGGCATTATTTTTTTCCATACTGAAGCTGATGTCCGAAGGTATTCTATTGATGTGGTTCAGAGGGATAGATAATAAATAATGTATCATCACTATATCTGAACACTTCGACTTTGTAGTTGCTCAATCTTTTCTCACGAAATTCCTTGTAGATATTTTCCAGAGTTGGGAAGCGAACCTATACCTGTTCCTTCAGTTTATCCATACAACTAATCCATCTGGTGCATACTTTCGCTATGTCTAGTGAATTTTCATGTTTGTCTGCTGTTAAGAACCTTGGATGAGGTTTTTCCGGAGCTTCTTTAGTTGCCATTTTTGTGAACAACGACGTCACGTCAAAACGTACTAGGATATAATCAGATTTTAATTGGATCCAGTTGATCTAGTTAATGAAACCTTTAGTATTTCTGACATGGTGTTCCATCTATCTCGCTAGATCTTTAAATTTAGTGTGACTCGTGCCAGACGAGTGGGTCATTTGATTTGTAGACCTTTGGAGAGCAATAAATTTAGGATATTCTCGAATCAGTCGAAAATGGTCCCTATGTAGTTTCTTGGTAATATTAAATGTTCGAATCTCAATTTTTCAGGCCATTTTTAATTTGTTCTAGTGCATTAATTGTTTCAGGTATAATTCAAAGTTTCAACCTCGCCTTATGACAAAGATCTATCACCCTTATTTTTATCCGAAATTCGTAAATGTTTCTCAAAATAATAACAGTTATTTTTTGTATTTTTTAATTTTTGCGTATACTTATTCCGAATCAAATAAATCTTTTATTTTGTCATACCAAAAAAATACAATACAATAAGGAACGACAAAATTTTTTAATATTTTTTTATTATATTATATTTTTATTCTGCAATAATTGATCTATGTGCATTACTATCATATTAACGTTTCACTCCATAAAAATGGAATACCACCAGTAATTCTATTTTTAGAAGCTTCGTTTGTACTGATTTATTTTTCCAATAAGTGTGCAGAAATAAAGTGAGAGCAAACTAGTATTTATGCGTTTCCAATATTTCCCATTTTCCCTTAGATTGTTATACCATATATCCTATTACTTATTTTTATGGTTCTGTTTACTTTCCTGGTTCCTGGACATTCTGAGATTATTGGACTAATAAAAAATTACGGGTTTTATATTATATTCCAATTTTTCTATTATTGTCCTAATTTCAAGTAAGATTTATTTTTGAAAATAACCGTGTAACCTTCCAGTCTGATAATAATAAATATCCTTCCGTATTGAACTTTGACAAATTGATAGTTATTCTGAAACACAATACTACAAGGTTTTTTAGAAAGCAATGACGTCAGTAACTTAAAAATAATTGAATTTCGATAATACCAACTTTTTATTAAGATGGCGATAGGCTCTGTATCTGTAAATAAACTTGACTTAACTAAGCAGCAGCAATAAATAACGTTGATGAAATAGTGTTTCAAAGAATGGACTTGGGAAATGTTACTATATCTTTAATTTGTTATTAGAGATTAAAAATGACACTTTAATCCAGGAAATTAGAAATTAAAACGACACTTTTAATCTGTGGAATATAAAATAATCGGGGGAAGAAATATTATTATATTATTTTTCTCAGAAATCCCAGTTGAAACTTTTTGCAAAAATGTATAGGAATTAAGTTATTTAAAAAGTACTATTTATTACATTTTCCTAATTTATGTGATATGTAGGTCATTTTGCATTATTATTTAATTACATTAAGTGTTCGAATGGCGTATCATCTTTTTCAATGGAGCCCTTGAGGCAAGAGCTGGTTGGTTTGCAATAAGGTTTGCTGTGGTATGTTAGTACAAGCGTTTCTAATATGCTGTCTCGTATCCTTTTGTGTTAGTTGGTTACGATATACCACACTTATAAGATACCTCCCAAAGAAAAAGGTCTAGAGAGGTAAGATCAGGGGATCTTGCTGACCATGAAATGGGATAACATATACCAATCCAAAGATGTGATAATACTTCATTCATACAATTTTGGACTACATGGGCGAAGTGTGAAGGTTCAACAGCTTGTTGGCACCACATTATTAACCTACTTCTGATATCATTATCAAAATATTATTAAGGTGGTTCTGTAGGAAATTTAAATTAATTTAGCCGTTATGTGTCCTTGAAAGAAATATGGTCCAATCAAATGTCAATTGAGCATACAACACCAGACATTTAAACTCATCGCCAAAGAGCACATAATGGATAAACTGTGATTAATTATTTCTATTCTAGCCCATTCACAAAATTCTATCTGGTGTCTTCCGTTATATTCAGAAAGCTGTTGATTCAACGTAATGTGATATGGATTGCAATAAGAAATTTTTATGAGTTTATTTACTGTAGATCTTGGAACCTCCAAATATTGTTCAATTTCACGAATGCTAAATGGGAATTTTGACTGACCATTGCAAGAACAGCGTCTTGTCCCCCAACTATTTTTATGTAAATATTACAAATATGCACTTGTATGCATCGTATACATATATTCGATATAAATTTGCCCTCCGATAATTTTTATGCCATTTGCCTAAAATCATTTTAACAAGTTCGCTCGGTTGATAATCCGACATTTTTCACAAACTATTAAAATTTACTGTAGATGTGAGGTCAACTAACTACAATTTTTATTAAATTCTCGTTTTTTTTGGATTTTTTTTGTGTAATGTACTTTTTTAAGTCTGCTTGTTCAATGGTGTTCTAATATCCAATAATAAAATAAAGAAGCAATTAAAAAAATGAAAATTGTCAAGTTAATTTGTTTAAATAAATTTCGTTATCAAAAGTATAGATTACCATTTAATAAATCAAAATTGTTCTTAAAGGGTTAAGATTTCTGGGAAAATATTATAACCATATTTCTTTCCCCGATAAATACTACGACTTCTATTTAAAAATAGCGAATTATTTTTAAAATTATAAGCTGTTTCCTTTAAAATGGGACACCTAGTATGAACTTTCCCAATCCAAATAAAATTAATACAATATAATTACACAATTAATATAATAATAATTACTATCAATTTGTTGCTGACACACCAGGTAATTAATTAATATTTACAGTCGTACACGTATTATACTGATGACCAAAACTTAAAAGTACTTATTATTAATGTCTAAATTCATTTGTAAAACGGTAGTAGGTATTAATTAAATGCTGCATAAAGTACACTAACACAATGACAAAAGTTTAATGCTGTATCATTGTGTTAACCAATGAGGCTATTAATAAAATGTTTTCAATTTCATCGGTTTCAATGATTCTATGTGATAAAATCGACGACCACGAGGCTTTGAAATAATGCAGTAAAGCTCAAGTAATCAACATTGGTACATTATGATAATGAAATGAAGTACTGGTGTCCAAAAGCATCATTATAATGATTTTCATTATACAGGGTGTACCTAAGAGGGATTCTTCTATAACTCTGCAACTGTAAAATTTATAAAAAAATGGTTTTAATAAAAGTTGTCAGGAATCATGTGGGCCATGTAAGGAAAATATTTTTAGCTTTACAGGGTGTTCCATTTAGCGTGGGCGCTACATAACTTTGTTATTTTAAATCGAACACCCTGTATATTATTACATTTTTTAATTCCGTGGTTAATATTAGGTAAAGTTTATTAAATGTACATGGTGTTTATAACTTACCGTTTTCGGGATATTTAGTAGTTTTTGAAAAAAAATACTTCAGCTCTCTAAATGAGGCTAGATAGCGTCTAAACCGTAAGAGTTTTCACAGTTCGTTTTGGCATAAATTACTCTATCTTGTCATCTGTGAGTAAAACGTGTACTTTATTCTGACCCGGAAATACTGAAACCTACATTTAATAATCTTACGAGTTGAAAATCCTTTTTTTTTTCAAATGGAATGACGCATATTAATTGTCATGGATGAATGCAAAATTGAATGCTCCTTCGGCCGATATAAGGTTGTCCATAATACTTATCTTTAACAGTTTTCCAGAAAAATCTGGTTCTTTTCTATAAAGTCCGAAACAGTAGATGTGTAATAGCGTCAAGAAGGCCTTGCAAAACTAATTTTCTTTCACATTTAATCAGGCCTGGAACTGACAGTGTCAATATTTACTGGAATGTTTAAGAAGTGGTTTGACAAACCACTAACAACAACTAAAACAAAACGCAAAACGAAACAAACTGAAGCTCAGAACACAACAAGGAGAAGAATACTTAGACCGCTTATTTACATCAATTGCTCGAAGTATCATCAATTTTAATTAATACACAAACGAATTCGGTTTTTAAAAGTCTGTTTAACATTGGTCAGCATGTCTGGCGTAATTTCTTGAAATGATACTGTAATGCGCTGCCATATGTCTTCCGCGGTAGTTGATGGTGTAACGTAAACTTTCCTTTCCTTTTCCTTTATAAATCCCCATAAAAAGAAGTCGCAACTGCTCCAGTTAGGTGCTAATCAAAAAGAAATGGTCCAATGACATGGGTTCCCAAAATTGCTCCCCACGCGTTTAAAAACCATCGTTGGCTATGAGTTGTCCGGAATTGGTGAGGATTTACTGTGTCATAATAATGGCAATTATGACTATTAACGAAACCATTTTTATGAAAAGTAGCCTCATCGGGGAATATGATCCGTTTAAAAAAATCATCATCTTGATTTAATATCTCAAGTGGCCACTGGCAAAACTCTATTCTCCGTTGAAAGTCTACTTTTAGTAACTCTTGGTGTAATTGGATGAAAGTCTACTTTTAGTAACTCTTGGTGTAATTGGATGCAATAAGGATGTGATGTGCTGTGCTTTTCTAAAATCTTATGGATCCAGGTTGTATCAATACAATTGCAAGGCCTTCTAGATGCTTTTACATAGATACTTTTTCGGACTTTAGAAAAAACCCTGATTTTTTTTGGAAAACTGTTAGAGATAAGTATGGACAACCTTATATCAGGCGAAAGGCATTCAATTTTGCATTCACCCATGTTAATTCCACTTGACAAAAAAAAGATTATTCAATGTAGGCCTTACGTACACGTTTTATTTACAAATAACAAGATAAAGTAATTTATTCCAAAACAAACTGTGAAAATTGCAGGTTTCTAACTCTTACGGTTGAGACGCTGTCTAGCCTCATTTAGATAGCTGAAATTGTGATTTTTTTTTAAAAACAACTGATTATCTCGAAAACGGTAAGTTTTAAACACCATGTACATTTTAATAAACTCTACCTAATATTAACCAAGGAATTCAAAAACGTGTTCCATTTCAAATAACAAAGTTATGTAGCGCCTACGCGAAATGTAAAGCTTACATGGCCCACATGATTCCAGATAACTTTTATCAAAAACCATTTTTTTTTTATAAATTTTACAGTTACAGAGTTGCAGAAGAATCCCTCTTAGGTGGAACAACCTGTATATACATCACCAGTGGCGGTTTTACCATAACAGCTGCGGAGCTGCAGAACACATAAAATTTTATGTATTTATCATATTAAATATCAACAAAATATTTAAAGAATCAAAATGTACTCGCGCTAAAATAAATCTAGGAGCTTATACTATTATTTATTACGACGCGAGCTACGCTCCTTAATATATGCAACCTCATATACAAAATGTGTGCACAGCGAACAGTTAGATGCGTCCTTTGTTTCCATTGGCTAATCAGGCACATAACCAAGTACACTTTTATATGGGCTTTTGTGGCTGCAACAACGACAGCCACTGCTGCAGTAAATGCAGTAATATTTCGTACGTGGTATGTGGTGGTTTATTTCTGCGAGCGGCACGTGTGAATATTTTCGTTTAGGCATCTACGGATATTGTAGTTATTAAAATGAATAGCGTTTCGTTTTTACAAAAAACTGTATTTGGTTCTCTGCCTTATGAGGATAAACTAAAAATAAAAGAATTAGGTGGGCCAACACCACAATTAAATATTGAAGTTAGTGGAACAAGCCGAAATAAAATTTGTAAAAGACAAATTAACAATAATGCATACACAAAAGCAGAGCGGGGGCGCGGGTGTGATATAAAAAATACACTGTTTTGTTTCCGTGCTTACTTTTCGGTGGGGATAAAGCATGGACAATATATACAGTGTGAAAGATTTAAGTCATTTAAGTCATTAGGTAAAATAAACATAAGAAGTCAGTTAGATTCTGCATATTGGGATAATATGGAAACACAATGAGCAGGTAACGAAAAATCGTTATGTATTGTCTAAAATCATAGATTGTATAAAATTTTGCGGAGCTTTCGAATTAGCACTTCGCGGACACGACGAGACAACCGGACAACTCTGATGTGTTTCGTGGACTCATAAATTTTAGTGCCGATCTTGACGACATTTTAAAAAAACATCTATACTCTGTCTGGAAATGAATGAGAGTAATAAAACCCCGAGATAAGAACCGACCATGGGCGTGCTAATATTTCGTTTCAGGTAATTATCGGGTAACACTAATGCTAACAGGTAATGGGTGTACATTAGTATATTTTACTGGATACATCATAGGGCAGGAGCCAGTGTATTGTGACAGATCAATCCAGTCACTGAATATACGAAGACGTGCTAGTGCAGTAGAGTAAAATTCGACTTGTGTTTAGTAACTAAAGTACACTCATTTTATTTTAAAAAAGAAATACCAACGCTAAACAAAATTTTAAGTGAATTTTCAGAGGACAACTATTTGCCAAAAATCAGTAGAAGCAAATTATGGGCCGTCTTACGAGAGTTGAATTTTTGCTGGGAATAGCAGAACAGGAAGTCAGTTCTTATCGATAAAGATGAAATTATTTGTTGGCGAAGATCCTACTTAAGATCAATTAGAAAATTCCGTGACGAAGGGAGGAATATTTATTATCTAGACGAAACTTGGGTCAACGAGGGATATACTGTAACAAAAGTATGGCAAGATAAAAATGTAAAAAGTTTTCGACAAGCATTTTTGGATGGACTTTCAACAGGGTTCAAGGCACCTTCAGGTAAAGGGCGAAGATTAATAGTGACACATATAGGTAGTGCCAGTGGTTTTGTAGATGGCGGTTTACTTTTATTTGAATCTAAAAATACAGGTGACTATCACGAAGACATGAACGCAGATGTTTTCGAAGAGTATTTTACACAGATGTTGGATCTTATTCCTCCGGGGTCTGTAATTGTCATGGATAATGCCAGTTACCATTCACGGCAGACCGAGCGGACGCCTACGACTGCTTGGAGGAAAGCCGATATAATTCAATGGTTATCCGGAAAAAACATTTCTTTTGAAACAAATATGGTGAAAAAGGAACTTTTGACACTTGTCAATCTTAATAAAGATCAGAAAAAATATGTTATCGATGAAATGGCAACAAATCGCCAAATAACGGTACTACGGTTACCACCTTATCACTGTGAACTTAACCCAATCGAATTAGTCTGGGCGCAGGTAAAAGGAGATGTAGCGCGAAATAATACGACGTTTAAATTAAGTGACGTGAAAATTTTGTTAAAAAATTCCTTGGAACGAGTAACTGCAGATAACTGGCAAAGATGTATACATCATGTACAAAAAGAAGAGGAGAAAATGTGGGAACTCGATAATTTAATTGACGTTACTGTGGAACCTATCGTTATCAATCTAGGAGACGAAGATAATTCATCAGAATATTCAGAGGATGAATTTTAATATACCTACTTTTTTATTTTCTTTATTGTACATTTATACAACACTACATTTACTCACCATAATTTGAATTTTCAAAATACATATATTTTTGTGTGGAATAAAAGTCTATTCATTAAATTTAAATAAATATTTTGATAATAATATTGAATAATTTTATTTGAATTACTAAAAACCCTCTTAACCCGGTTATGATGCTTAAAGTAGCCTCATGTTTTGAAATGCTGTTTTTATATTGTTTACTTATAAGAGAAATGGACCGAGAAATTGAAGCGGCATAGACAAAGACAGATTGTCGGGGATTGCATTTTAGCTACCTGCTACCATTTAGTACAGTCCGATCGCACAAAGTTTTGTTAAAAGTACACCTCATCTATACCGATAAAACATAATATAAAAATATTGATAAGCCCAGTACTACATTTATTTACGATTTGCATACATAATGAGCTTTTATTACTCTCTTTCATTTCTAAACAGACTATAGCCACATGGGTATGACCGGGATTTTCTGTGATTGTACCGGGAATTAGCTGTATGGTCCCGGATTTCGGATTTGCGCGTATAACTCGAAATATAATATATGTACATATACCTGTATAAAAAAAAAGATTAAAAAATATTATAACACGGCGAGGAACATTAAAATTCGTTGAATCGTTGGTAAACTTCACAAACAATTTTTTTGTTTATAGACAATATTCAATAATTTGATAAAATATATTTAGTTTATTCAAATTTATTTATAGCGTCAGTAGGTAATTCGTGAATAGATGTTTCAAAAATTGTTCTTGTGAAAATCTGTATTTTTGTATAAATGGATTGTTCCTTGAAATTGAGAAGTGCCAGGAAAACGCGTGACCTTGAAAATTTTAAAATTTTTCGACTGCGGCGCCGTTTAAAGACTCTCCGGGCACTTAATATCCCGGAATTCAATTCAACAAATGTGACAACCCTAAGCAGAACACATTCAATCAATGTTCAAGCGCCGCCACCGTACATCACTGTTTCGTTCCCTGTAACCTCGTCATTATTGAATAATTGAATAAATTGGTTCACGAGTTCATCTCTATTATTAATTAAAAATCAGAACCAAAATTAATTTGAACTTGAAGCAGTAGTCAAAATCAGATTACTACTCGTTCCCAAGAAAATCAGCTTAGAAATTGGGACCCATTTTAGCCGCGCATTTGTACTTTGCGGACTGCGATCTACGTATAAGACGTAATAAATATGGAAGTATGTCATACCACGAGGGCGAGGGGAAGAAAACTGCGACTATTTATCCGCAAATTTTATGCTTTTTCCGCTATTGAAAATATATTCGGGATATGGTAATTCGGGACGTGGATCCCGCTGAATTCTGATATTGTATTTTCCGCAAAATCCCTACTTCCATTCCATTTAAATGATAGCAATCCAACAATAGCGACGAGATGCCGTCATCAAAGAAAATTGCTGGTACGTTCGGCGGGCCGTTATCCTAGGTGGCGTCGTCTTGTCTGCAGATGAGTCCCTCGTTACCCGGGGCATGAAACAGGAAACGCCGCCGTAACGAATGCAGACCTTTTAAAATATATGCACCCCAACCTGTGTAGATATACGGGTGCGGCCATTATAAATCACGTAACGGTGCAGAACTCGTGATTTGAATGTGACAATATTACTAAGTTCGGATTTCCAGCCGTAATAGAGTGGTCCGCGTCTGTTAGTGAGGGCGCATCGACCTCTTCGATCCCGAAAACTATTATTAAATAGTTAACTCCATGTTTTACTTATAAAAAAACATATTTTATAATTGGCTTTAGCATTTTTTTATTGTATTTTAAAGGTATTAAAATAATTCAAACAAATTAGAAACGATGTCTTTCCTAATAAAACAATCCCATGTAAAATGAAGAAACAAACAGATGTATGCAGGGTTGTCCGAAATTTATGCAGGAAACTCCGCGAGCAGATAGGTCTGGTTAAAATAGTAGGTGTTTGCTTCATATACATAGGTCGGGAACGGCCTCGTTTTGGAGATATAGGGTGTTGAAGTTGTAAAAAAATTAGTTTTAATAATAATAATTTGTTTAGTCCATTTAGATCAACAAATGTGATGTGTACAAGTTTAGTTGCATACGCTAATAGACATATATCATATTCTACATGATTACATTAGCACATAATATTATACATATAATACATTAAAACATAATGAGGTATAAACTAAATAAACAGAAAACAAAACTAAAAACAGCGTTACTAACAGGATATAAAACATGGGTAAAAAATAACAGCAAAGTTAAAAAATTTGAAATTATTGATCTGTCATTTCTGATACACTATAGAAACATTTGTTTACAAGGTATTTTTTTATTTTGAATTTGAATGAGTTAAAATCGCTTACTTGTTTAATATCAACTGGTAAGATATTTATTAACTTAATGCCCATATAATAAGGAGCTTTTTAAAACAAACTTGAGGTATGGTTAGGAATGCGCAAGAGATTACCATATACGGTTGGGTAATTGTGACTATCAGAATTACGTTCATAATAACTTTTATTTTTATTCCAGGTGCTGTACGATATCAATGACAAAGGTAATAAAACCATAAAAATCGAAAATACACAAACTTTATAGTACTTTATTTTTATGTTAAGTCTGTTCGTATTACTCCATGCGTGTAGTTTTTGTGGGAGTTTCTTCAAAAGCTGTTTTTTTAACTCTCCCTGATAGAGTAGAACGTATTCAGTTTTATCAGTGGTATATACAACAAACTAACAGAGATCCGCAATTTTACAAGCATATAATTTGGACTGACAAGTTAACATTTACTAGAGATGGCATATTTAATTGTCATAATGACCATACGTGGGCACCTGTGAATCCTCGTGCTGTCAGGCCCTCCAATAATCAATACAGATTCAAAGTTAATGTATGGATGGGTATAATTGGAAATTACGTTCTTAGAGACCGATTATACTAGAAAATACATTAAATGCAGAGGCATTTCTTGATCTTCAGAATGAACTGCGTAATATATTAGAAGAGGTTCCTTTAAAATTTCAGATTAATTCCTGGCTTCAAATGGATAGTTGCCCTGCACCTAACAGCAGGGAGATTCGGGCATGGCTAAACGAGTATTATGAAGATAGATGGATAGGACGCTTTGGTACAGTTAGGTGGCCTCCTCGAAGTCCTGATCTAACTTCGTTAGACTTCTTTTGGTGGGATAGATTAAAGTCTTTGGTATATGCAGTACTAATTGAAACTCGAAAACAACTCGAACATAGGATTTCTGCTTGTTGGGAGCTACTTCGACAGGAAAATGGAGAAGTGCGTCGCACAGTTGCTTCCGTGCGGAGAAGGTGCGCTTTATATATCCGTCAAGGGGGAGGTTACATCGAAAATTATTAGGTCATTGTAAATATGTTACTAAGTTATAAATAATTTTTTCAACAATTTCGTTACTAGAATTTAAAAAACAGTCTTAAAATAAAAATAAAGTACTATAAAGTTTGTATATTTTCGATTTTTACGGTTTTATTACTTTTGCGCTTGATATTGTTGCCAAAAAAAAATAACAAACTCAAAGGTTTGTACTAAATACAGTAGTTTTTGCTGAAGAAAAAGCACGTCCTCATTAACATATTTTTGGCGTTACCACCAATAAGGAGATACCACTGGTTTTGCTCATTTCACAATTATTACATTTAACTTTTTACAGCACCTGGCATAGAAGATTTTTTAAACACTCGTCATGTAGTAAATGTAACGCTCTTTCCGATGGCATGTCTAAATTTGATGTGTCTGTAAGAATAACAGAAATAGTTTTGTTTTTATGAAAAAAGGCACAAAATTTTTTGAAATCGAAAAATGTTAAATAAAAGAGCAACTATCAACTTTCCAAACAAATCTTATAATACTTTTTTATTGAAAATTACTTGTATAATGACCCCCTGAAGTTTGGCTATCAGCATCCGTTACACCCTGTATATAGATGCTAGGAAAAGTTAACATACTATTATTAATAAAGTATGGCTTACATGAATCAATTTGGGAAATACCAAATATGAGGCAGATTATCGTTTTCTGAGAGACTAAAATTCAATTAATGCTATTTTTACATGCGTTACCCCAGACTGTAACGTTGTAGGTTAAGTGTGAGTAAATTATGGATTGATATATGTTAAGTAATTGCTTAGTGTTAAATATTGTTTTCAATTGCAGTAAGGTGTAATAACCATAATTTAATTATTTACAAATGTAACAGTTTGACTGGTCCAGGTCATGTTATAATGTATAAAAGTTCCTAAAAATGTACAGGACTGTGAGGCTTCGATTGTCGTATTACCTACAATTATCTGGAGAAGATCAATGATTTTTCTTCGAGAAGAAATCTGCATACACACAATTTTTTCTGCATAATATCAGTGCAGTTTAGTGACACCAGTTAATAAATTCTGAAGATAATGTATTGTACTGATTTTTAAGCTCCACAAGACTATTTGCCGCCGTTACAAAGGTTACATCATCTGCATATAATATTGTAAACTTTGCATTAACATGCAATGGGAAATCATTGATAAATATCAGGAAAATAAGTGGGCCAAGTATTGAATCCTGAGGTATTCCCAGTTCAATATCTTTTATAGGAGACAATTTCACATATATTTTCCTATATTGCAGATATGATATTGACCATGCTATATTTGTTTATATTTCCGGAATCAATCAATCGATTTCAATAAAATTTGGTACAGGTAATATATGATAGTAGGCCTTGCATCTTGAATTTGTTTCCTTATTATTATTAAGTTATTCATACCAAAACAATCTCCTTGTGGCAGACACTTTTAACCATAATATTACAAGAATATTTATGTTTATGCGTAAAAATAAGTGAAATCACTGTTCTTAACACTGTCACTGATGTCGTCTAAGGGTATAAGTGGTTCTGTTATAACTTTAAGACTTGTATCGAGGTTCCACATTCGTTGTTCTTCTTTTTGTACGCGCATAATGCACTTACTCCACGTTTTCTCAGTTACCCAATTAATCACGTCTTACAGAAATATTTTTGCATCTTCTAACAATATTTGCAATATTTCGAGTATGTTTTTATATCTACTAGTTTAGTTCAATAAGGTTCAGCTAACAGTGCTGGGTACAGAGCTTTAACCATTTCATTTACTACATGTTTCCTCCATTTGGCTTTTTCTTTTTTTGTGGAATTGCTAATTACTTTCAATATAGTGTCTTTATATTCAATATATTATTCAAAAGTCCACGTTCACTTCCCATTGACGTCCCTTTTCCAGAACATGCCTTTAATCCAGTGGAGAATTCTTCGTCTGCTCGTGATATTTAAATCTTGCCTCGTTCCATCGAGATATTAAAATTCCATTTTTGATGTAGTATTATTTTTTTTAATACTCTTTGCGTCGTATTACGATTTCTTCTCTTTTCTATTGTCATACATGCTTTGTCGATTTAGTTTTAAGTAACGAAAATTCATGCATAGTATGCAATAAAACTTTTCAGAGCAATTTAGTAACCTTTGTGTTCTGTAATTGCAGTTTAAATTTACGAATAAAATATATTTCATTCCTAGCAGGAAACGTTATTTTAGAAAATGTAAATTTTTCTACTAGGTTATAGCTCTATGTCTAGGGCAATTCAAAACGTACTAGTTACCTTTTGTGACTCATTCATCTTGTCCCGGGTTTCAGATGCGCAATGGCAACGGTAGCAGACAAGCACCGGAGCTCATTCTCTGCCTCTGCCGAACAGTGAACATCAGTCATTAAAAAGGATCAAGTAGAGATCTGCTTTGAAAAGGTTATAAATAGAGTACAGGTAATTTAAATATTTAAATATATGTATAAATATAAAATCTTCATAAAATAACTATATTTACCAGTCTGAAGATACTAATCCTATTGTTAATGTTCCTGTATTTGTAACTCTTATTGCGGTCTCTCTTCTTAACCTACCTATTTCATTCATCATTAATGTTGCTAGTTAGATGAGAGAAGCTTTTATAAATCTAGTGTTTTCTTCAAAAATACATATATTTTTATATAAAATCTAAAAATGAAATGTTTAAATAATAATTAATTGAAAAACACACACCCGATATTATTGCATTTCTCAAATAAGGCAATCATTCAGAGAAATATTCTATATTCTTGCTTTTACCTTTGACAAAGTTTGATCAAAGCTTTCCTGTATACCTTCTGCAAAAATTAATAAACCATGTTGGAGAGAAACAAATACATACAATGCCTTTTAATACTCTTGTAAGAAATCTACTTACCGTTCCGCTGTAGGACTTTTAAAATTTTAAATCCGGTGAGGATTATGTTAAGACGAAGAAGATAATAGCAACGTGGCTGGCGACTTACTGGATGTCGTCGCAAAAATTCAGAATAGGATTACCTTTGATGCTTTTAAACTTATAAATCTCAAAAATGTGTCAGTCGATGCACATGCCCTAATAAGCAG
Source organism: Anoplophora glabripennis (assembly GCF_000390285.2). Lineage (NCBI taxonomy): Eukaryota > Metazoa > Arthropoda > Insecta > Coleoptera > Cerambycidae > Anoplophora > Anoplophora glabripennis. The sequence goes on along the minus strand of NW_019416216.1, from coordinate 280,489 downwards.
CTTTGACGTAGGTATTAGTAATTAGGAATATTAATCCACCATATTCCTAGTCACAGTATTTTTATGTAACAACAAATTTAAATTAAAATTGAAAATGTTCCCTCGATAAATGAAGTGGTATGTTTCAAATTACAATTCATCTACAATTTTTGTAGTCGATGTAAATGTGGAAACTAAAATTATTCTTAAAATTATACAGCAATGTGTACTAGCAAGGTAGTTGTTTACCAGTAGCAAACTTACTACTAATATTTTTTCCTTAAATGATACCCATTTAATTTAATATTAACTAATTCCGCCCCTTATTGTCTCACTAATTTTCTTCGTGAAAGTTCTGACAAACACAGTGACAAGTGTTTTATTAATTAATAACAAACATTGATCGATTGGAATAGATTGTTCTTTCACAACTCATTTAATATTAATTTATGTCAACAATAGTATAATTAAAATACTGTTTCGTTCTATTATTATGTATCAAGTATTGGATTTGTTTTTTCTATACTATAAACAACTGCCTTTTGACGAAAATATACAAATCTAAATTTTTAAAGTTATAAACCTATATGTTACTTTTCAGGTTTACGAGTAAGTATTCGATTTTACGGCATACTATGATTTTAGAAAAGTGAATTTATGACTGAATATATGATATTCCCTACTTTTAAGTTTTAATACAAAATTATAAGAGTGTATGTCTGTGAGGATATTTATACATTTTATGGAATTTAGTAGATATAAAAAACCGACTTTGACCGAGTTCATCAATTCTATTTTTTTTGTAAATTCAAAATGTTGTATTATGTGGAGCTACTTAGCGATTCTCATTTCTAGTTAGTTTAATAAATGCAAAATTGTAACAGTGGCAACATTTCCTCCTCAATAATATTATAGCTCGTATTATATACGGTGCTGTATTGGACCGTAGAAATATTGTGTAACAAAGCCATGTTACGAATAACGAAGAATTTCCAGAACTAGCAGAAGGCTTTCACAATTACATTATTCCTTTTGGATCGCACTTGTTTATCTTCAAAAAATCTACGTAGGAGATTTCTTTACATCATTTTTTCTTCCCTATGTTTTTCAACATAAAACAGCAATTACTGGAACAGAATAACCAACAGCTACAGTACGGATTTATTGCAGTCTACAGGTATAATGAAGTCCAACGCAACTCTTCAGAGATTTAAGGTCATGATGTCATGATATCAAATAGATCCTTTTCATTGGATCATCCACTATTCGTAAAGTTGGAGCAGATTTTTAAGCTTAGGGGAGTAGGGTTTCTGGTGTCTATCAAGACTAATTTTGACCGTACTGTTGGACATGTCTGTGAGTTACACGTCAATTATTATTTTTATTATTATTTTATTAATTTTCTAGTGTTCACCTGAATTAAATGAAAAAAAAAAATGGTGGTGGAGGGTTGAGCCTTATTCGTGAAACAAACCATGTTTTTGTGTGCATGTTTTATGTATTACCGCATGCTCTTTATTTACATACCATTTTACCCTCTTACTTTTTTTTATCTTACTATCTAAAAAAAGACGAAAGCTTTAGGAAATTTTCTTCCGACTTTAGTCAATATATGTTTTTATTACAATGGTATATTTTTCATAATAATTAGGCATCATAAACTCATATAACAATTTAAAATATTGATTTGATGTTTCAGTGTTTCCTTTCTTAGCCTTCATGTTCTAATATCACTTCTTGAATGTTCTCATTCAATATTTAAATATGCGCAAAGTTTAAAATATATGATTCCGGCCCTGCATTCTGAGGTGACAAACTATTTGCCATTCCGACTCTGCGGGCAAACTAAGTTTGTTTATGACTTATGTATTTCCTTCTTACTCTATACCTCTTAGAAGGGAAGCGTTATTGTTGCGGAAAGGAAGTTCTGTTGTATGTGTCACACGAACATTTTTTGTCCTCTATAGTTCTACGTTCTGCTCATTTTGTTAGAAATAAAAAGTTTATTACTATACTTACGTTAGTTTCCGTTTTATTGTGAGTAACGTATATCCAAAGTACATTAGAATTATTTTTTAGCGACTTAATTTTACCGAATATAGAATTTATTTAAAAAAAGTAATTTAAATTTCAGTTCAGTCAAGCGTATTTCAGTAATCGTCAATTGCATTCCAGAATATTCACTTAAAAAAAAACATAAAAACACTGCTAGAAATGAGACACCCCCTAAATCCAAAGCCAGTGCTACAAGGGGGCTACATTTGAAAAAACGCGAACAAACACCCATTATCCATGGACATTGCCAGTGACGATGCCAGAGATTGAACCCGGACCAGAATAGGAAGCCCGGCCGAGAAATGCTTGCAACAGCACTCTCGACCGACTATACTATCGTGGCGATAATTTTAATTCGTAAAATGTTGTACTGTATTGTTAAGCCACTCGTATGACATGTATCTCAGGAAGTTTTATAAAAGTCATAGACTATTATCGTCTAATGTTATCTAATTATTGATGGCATACTTGTGGTTTCTTCTTCTAGTTTATCTCTTGTGAAAAAAATTAAAAAATTAGTAAACAAACTGACACTTCGTGAAATACATATTCTTTTTAAACATAATTTGTGACAATGTTAAATATTTTTTTATTGTGGTTGGTGTATTTTTATACGTTTTTTATTTAAGATTAGTCATGTTAACAAAAAATAAAAATTAAGTGCGCAATGTTACTGGGAAAAAATAAAACCTCGCAAATACTTTTCAAAAAAAATCTTTGTCTCATTTATATTTGATTCTACATTTACATTAATAGTCCAGGGAACCAAGGGTTTCTCCTCCGAATTCTTTCGGATCGAACCGATTGACGTGAAACTTGGACTGTAAGTAGAAAATAGCTCAAGAAACAAAAGTTACCACCACCCGCCACCCCTTCTAGGGTGAGAAAAATAAAATATTGAAAGCGATAAAGCAATCAATTTGAAGCAAAAAGTATCTTATTAACATTTTTCGGTAGGTCAGTATTTTATTGGTGATTGAAAATGTACATTTTTCATTAAAAAAAGAAGTTTTTCAGTAGTTTTTCTCGAATAACAAGAAACATAGACATTCTACCAAACAAAAACATCACGAAGAAAATGAAGCTTATAGAAAAAGAAAAAGATTGAGTTTTCTTTTATTTATGTAGGTGCAACAGGTGCTGAGATATGACTGGTTGAAGATAATTTCTTGTCCACCGCAAACCAAATTGGAAGCGTTTAAGGTGATTAACTAAAAAAATTCCTATTTGTCAAGAAAAATGTACAAAACATGTTTTAAAATACTTTAAAAAATCTTTAAAATAAACTTGACTTTAAGTCGTTAGCATAAAAATTAGCAGAGTTATGATCAAAATAAGCCTGTTAATTCGCTTTTTTCGGAAAAAAAGTCAGTACAGAAACTGATGAATTTTTCACGAGATTTAAAATTAAAGGTAATCCTTATACAATTTACATTTTTTATGTGCTAACAATATATTATAGAAGTTTAAGTGGTTTAGTATGCATACTTTTGAAAATATTATGTTTTGATTAAAAAAAAATCATTCCAAAAAAATAACATATCTTTGAAAATAACTAAGAATAAAAAATATACGAAAAATATTCAAGAGTACAAAAGTTTAGATTTTTGTTCAAAGAATATTTTGTTTTTTTTATTTGTGTAGGATAAAAATTAACAGATGTATTACTGCTAGATTGCGACGATATCTCCGCGAAAAATAAAGCTTTTTACAAATAAAAAAATGCGTTTTGAAGGGGAAAGATAGTAGTTTCCAATGATATTTTCAGTTTTGAGAAAAAAAATTTTTTTCGCCAAGTTACATAACCTTGAAAATAGCAAAAATACGTGTTTTTTGCACTTTTAGGTTAGAATATCTCGGAAACCTAGGGTGATGGATCAATTCTGAGGCCAGATTCGGATTCAGCGCGCCAAATGCCTTCGGAAACGCAGTGTCTCTGGAATTTTTTCCTTGTTGGCCTGTGTAATTTAAAAGCCATTGTTTTATATTTTGTCATTGGGGTGGTTTTTAAGGATTCAAACATTGTGATAAATTATAAACAGGTAAAAGAATTTAAGTTATCATGTTTGTACTATCGAATCATTTCATAAAAACAATTTTTTTTTAATATTTTGTGATTAGGGGTAAATTTTAAGGGTTGAAATATTAGGTATAATAAATTATTTATAATACCATAAACTATTGAAAAGATTTCTATCTATAATATATGCGCTATAACAATATTTTGAAGTTAAAGAAACTATTAATCTTATATTTTTGTCATTAAGGGTGGTTTTTAAGGATTGAAACTGTATAAAAGTTACGTAAAATATAACCCACAATATAAAACAATATTTATTCTATATATTAAGATTTTTACATTTATTCAGGTTTTTAGCATAACTCATCTACAGCTTAATTCCAAATTTTCATAGAAATCGAATTTTTTCGAAAGTATTATATTTTGGCCCATATTACTCATTTTCCTGTACTGTACTACATATTGAAAATCTTGAATGGATTCAAAATTATAATTAATTTTCTATAACAACGCTATTTTTCTTAATGTTGGTTTTCCTCAAAGTGAACTTTTGTTTGTCTGTATTTTAATGTGGTCTAGGTATTTCTAAAAGGGTTTATTTAGTTTTTTGTACTTTTTCTATTTATTTGTGCATACACAGCCAATTCAAGTTTCAATTTTAACTTTTTAATCCTTTTGCATTTGCTATAAACTGTCTATGTATTTTTTGTAAAGAATTTATTTACTTATAGATAAATCATTTAGATCTGTCCTATTTTTATTATGTAATTAGATTTAAATTATAAAAAGTGAATTTAAATAAAAAATACTCCCGATTTTAGTTCCCCTTTTATTTTAACTAAAGTTTTGAACCGCGTCTGTGCGCTTTTACAATTTATTTCTAATAAATAAATAAAGGCTAGATGTTCCTACAAAGAGCGGCCGTAAATATTCGTAAAACTGTGCGACCGTTATGGCGTCATATATTTCCGTAGATTATCGTCCGGTCCTGGGTCTCGGCATTTATCCGGTTGTCGCCCTTTCCATCGCACTGAGGGTTAATCAGGAGAGTCGCATTCTCATCAAATCCGGACAACCCTTCAAATAACACAGTATAATTATTGCCAGATTTAGAGTGGCCAGCCTGGCTATTCCTTTGTTCTATTTTATTTCTTCATTAAGAACGAAATTCGCAAAGCCCTTATTCACCATTTGGAGTTGTGTACCTCTGAATATCTTGTCTCTTTTAGTTTCTTTCTACGGGATCACCTTAAAGAGAAATACTACTTTATTAAAGTACATAGTTTGCTATACCGTGACCTATGCACTTGGTCGCTACCAGGTGCAGTCACAAATAGCATTTAGCCTAAGAATATCAGCTCTTACCTATTTATGTATAGTTATGTATAAGCTTATGGGCCTAGCGATTCCGTGGGTTATTCGTACATATCTTTTAACCTGTTCTTTTGATTGTTTTTTGAGTAGTGTGTTAATTTATATAAGAATTTCTTTGATTAAATGGAAATTTGTTAGTGGTATTGATACTTAAACTTAAAACAAAAAGTTTCCTTCTACACATTTGTCATATACCACTTATTTATTCCAGGAAATAACCCGCACGCTTTTGTCTAATGATGAATCCATTATAGTCGGAGGTTATTCAGCTCTAAAGTAATTTTAGTTGGACTAAAGCTAAAATTTTAAGGAATTAGTGAGAAATCTGTGACTGAAACATGTGGAAAACCGAAACGTTTCGTTATGAATTTAAGTTGTCAAGTCCTGGTGTGTTGATAGCCGTATTCCATTAATTATTATATCCTATAATGTAACGTCCGATTCAATGCATCATTCAAACGGACAGTAGATATCCGCTCCAAGAAACTCGTTCTCAGCCTCACGGCACATTGATTGATCTTCTTCGTCTAGTGTCTACCTAATATTATTAATTTTAATCACATTAGCCGAGATAAATCTTTCATGTCCAATTTCGGTTGTATTCCCCATACACGATTTATCCATTTCAAAGTTTTCGCTTCTACTGTTTTTTCATTTCAATATATCAGGCATGGGAAAATTTATGAGTTCCCAAGGAAATATATCGTTTTGCCTTTATTTGAATTAATATCAAACAATGTATTGTTAATTTATTAATTATAATAAGATGTCTTCCTTCGTTGGCTTAATTATTATGTAGCAAGTCCAGCGTTTTGTTACATGTTATAGAATTAAAAATTATGGACAGTCAAATATTTCTTAACAATTTAGAAAATAATGACACATTAAAAAATAACTGTTGAGGTTTTGTTGGATCACTTCATAAAGACTATGCATTCTATTGATATAATGAAAGACTATATTATTTATTTAAAATTTCCGGAACTTGTTGAGTATTTCTACAGTTTTAACATTAAATGAGACTACACTTTTTTAATGTTTAACTGACAATATCAAGCATCGATAATTAGAAAGTATAAAATAACGTCTTGAATATTGGTTATCATGGAATAATATTAAAATCAACCATAAAATTATATACGATTTGGACTTCGACTTCCGTAGGTCTTACAGTGACCAATTCTATACGAAAGTAACACCGCAACAAGAATTGCCGTTGTTTTACAGTTTGTCTACTTCACTGATGAAATTATATTGAATTTTACTTAACCAGGAGCTGTTTTTTAAAATATTTCATGATCAATGTTGTAGTCAGTATTTTGGGTTTGAAGTCAGATATCAGTTCATTAATGTATTGTATTAGCAGAAAGATACATTTCATGGAATATATTAGTTTTCCTTATTTATTATTTCTATATATATGAAAGGACCACGCATGGTCTCTATGAAAATGTGGGCTCGGTCAAATTGGCTGAAATTGTAGTAAGCTGTTGGTTTTGTATTACTGACCAAAATTCTCCACAGTACTTGTGTCCGAAAATCAATTCTTTCCTACTTATAGCGGTCTGAGGCAGTTCTACTGATGATGGTTGCAAAGTAAAACGAGTAGAATATTGCAATAAACAACAGTAACTTTTGAGAATTATTTATATAAAAGATTAATCGGATGATACCAAAAAGTTGATAATTATCATTTTTGACATGTGTTAAATACCAAATACCCAACTGGCCACATTGACTGCTGGCAACAGTAGTTTGTCGATTTCATTCATACATCTGTCAATTAAATGCAATAATATCTCAAGTATCATTATCAGTCAAGTATCAATTGGATAACGCAATAATCAATCTTATGGTTGAAAAAATATATGGTGCCACTTTCAGAGCCAAAGTGTTCTAGGCTTTAATAGAGATTGTATATTCTCTCCCTACTCCTTCCTCATTTTTTGGGTGTAGGGCTTGGAACTGGTACAGAGGCAAGTATGGTATTTGGCACATGTCAAAAATATTAATTAGCAACTTTTCGAAGTCATCCGATCAATTTTTTCTATAAACATTTCACAAAAGTCACTGTTTCTATTGCAATATTCTAATGATACTACTTTGCAGCCATCATTAGCAGAACTGACTCAGAAAGGATTGATTTTCGGACCCAGATACTGAGGAGGTTTTTGGTCAGTAATACAAAATCAACAACTTACCACAATTTGAGGTAATATGACCGAGCCTATATCTTCATAAAGACCGTGCGGGGTTCTTTGTTTACCATTGCTCGTTCATGATCAAAAACACATAGGAAGATCTCTTCGGCGTATTGGTGTCTTCTTTATTGCTTTTTGCATATACACTTTTTTGTACATTCATAAGCCATTGACGTTCTATATATTCTTCATCAATAGTGAGATTGATTCTTTGCCATTCATGGACTTCACTTCAATGTTATTCATTTTTCATTCATTTAACTTATTGTATGCTACTTTGTCCTGGACTTCCATTTGGTAGGACTACTGCTTCTGATTTTTTCTATGTAATTTCATGTGTATGGATTGTCCAGTTTGGAATAGATTGGGAGTTCGGGATTTTGTACTTGTAAATATTATTTGTTCAGTAGAAAGTTATACGTTTTCTTCTGAAAGCTGTTGTGTGTAATTCACAAGTGAATTTGATAGAATCAATTGCTTTTAAATTGAACACAAAGAACATTCGTCAATTTCTTGTAGTGGTGCTATTATTCGTTACATGACTTCATTGACCTATATTTTAGTATATGTTACTCTTTTTTCTATATCTCTTCTATATCTATTTTCTTCTTTAGTTAATACTAGGTTGTCTGTTTTGGTATTAGCCTGGGGAAGAGTGTAAATAAAAGTATAAAAAAACGGAAATCTAGTTTGGGTTAAAAATTAAGACTAACATGTTGGTACACCGAGAGGTACACGTATCATAAAAATGTATATTTGCATGTAAACCAATTTACAAGTCATCGCTGATTACGCAGTACAGGTAAGGGCACGCAACACATCGATCGCTCCATTTACCCGGTTCAATTCATTACATACAGAGCATCATTCCATTATTACCAGTTCCGACAATACTGGAAGAGCACTAGCGAGCGGCAAATGTCAGGCCCCATGCAATAATATCCGAATCACGATTGAATTCTCTTGTTAATTGTCTTCTTCCGAAAGTGCATACATCATGATTGGGGCACGTTCCGTGATTTGCCGTTGTTAGATGTTGTTGCAACACTGAACTACGCCCACTTGAGCCGTAATAATATTAATATTGTAGAAGCATAATTACGAGATATAGTTCAATGCACACGCCGTGGACATTTAGGTTAATGTCATTATCTAAAAAAGATGTATTTGATTATTTTATTAACTTGCAGTTTCTCAGAATTCCTTAAGAACATGTTTTCTTTATCTTGGAGACAGTAATTTGAAGCTCCTGATTTATTAAGCTTTAAGATATTTTTTCATTGATGATTCTAATGAAAAATTTATTACTCGACAATATACTTCATCTATATGCGGGATTAAAACTGTACTTGGTAATATTAACATAAAATTATCCCAGACGTTATGCAAAACCGTAGCTGAAATGGTTCACTGAAAATTATTTCTGTCTCGCTGCACTACAAGTAAAAGAAGGCGCGTGAAAAAAGCAAAAAGCTAATGAAATTTCATATCTCTTATGTTTCGTAACAAATTTGGTATTTAAATTTTTGTGTATATTTTTCTTGCTAAAAGTTAAATGTTTTGCTGGAAATGTATATTCAAAAACAATTATTTTTAGTAGCTGCGTGGCAGCTTACAATTAGAAAATAGCGAAAAAATGATTTTTCATCAAAGGGTGTTCTTTTTAAATCTCTATGGGTAAAAAACATGACCTACCTGATCAAAGTAGTTGCATCGTTGCTAGATTGCAAATTTCGTATTAGTCCAAGCATTCTGTCACGGATTAATGTTAAATTTGCAGAAATTATTACCTGTACAAAAAAAATATGACCGTATAGAAAATTAAATTTTAAATTGAGTTTCTTGTTCTTTAAACTCGATCCAATATGGCGAACATGGTTAAAAAAAATCGCAAAGTTGAAAAAAACGGTTTTTCTAAAATAACTAAAAAAATATAGCACGGATTGAAAAATTTTAAATGAGAAAGTTGTAGGTTTTAAAAAGATCTATCGACTGATTTTTTGAAAGTATCGATTGCTTTGTTACTTTTCGAGATATATCGAAAAAACCGTTAAAAATCTTCTCTTTTCTCTTCTTCTATAACTCGTTTACATTTACGTGCCCATATTTGCTATTTACTGCAAGCATAGCCCGCGGCAAGCCAAAAAAGTACATTTTTGAAAAATTTAAAAATATTAATTATTTTTCGAGATATATCGATTTTTTGAAAAAAAGGCGCTCTCGAAAATTGGCTAGATCTTCTCAGCGGATAGCCCTACAGTAACGATTTTCGGTTTATTTTCTTCGTAAAGAGTTATATTATCATGCTGTTAAAAAATGTTGACGATTTTATTAATTTTAAGGATCAAAAAATGACTGAAAAAGTTGCACTTTTTTTGGGTATGTTTTTTTCAAATAACTATTTCAATTTTTATTATTTTTTTGTACTTAATCTGGGGTAGCTAAACACGAATATTATAGCATTTTCGCCTTAGAAGCAAAATAGACCCGTAAATGTTTAGTTTTCTTTCTTTAAAAGTCATTTTCATAAAATAAAAATTGAAATAGTAATTTGAAAAAAACATACCCAAAAAAGTGCAACTTATTCAAAGTCATTTTTTGATCCTTAAAATTAATAAAATCGTCAACATTTTTTAACAGCATGATAATATAACTCTTTACGAAGAAAATAAACCGAAAATCGTTACTGTAGGGCTATCCGCTGAGAAGATCTAGCCAATTTTCGAGAGCGCCTTTTTTTCAAAAAATCGATATATCTCGAAAAATAATTAATATTTTTAAATTTTTCAAAAATGTACTTTTTTGGCTTGCCGCGGGCTATGCTTGCAGTAAATAGCAAATATGGGCACGTAAATGTAAACGAGTTATAGAAGAAGAGAAAAGAGAAGATTTTTAACGGTTTTTTCGATATATCTCGAAAAGTAACAAAGCAATCGATACTTTCAAAAAATCAGTCGATAGATCTTTTTAAAACCTACAACTTTCTCATTTAAAATTTTTCAATCCGTGCTATATTTTTTTAGTTATTTTAGAAAAACCGTTTTTTTCAACTTTGCGATTTTTTTTAACCATGTTCGCCATATTGGATCGAGTTTAAAGAACAAGAAACTCAACTTAAAATTTAATTTTCTATACGGTCATATTTTTTTTGTCCAGGTAATAATTTCTGTAAGCATTTCTCTATAATGCTTGGACTATATAGAATAAAAGCAATTTCTTTTTCAACGAAACCCTTCATAATTTTATTTAGTTCGATACAAAACTTTCTTTTGATTACAGTGGTGTAAGGTTTGATAATAAATGGATTATTAATAACACAGAGAAGTTGATTCTTATTTAATAAATGTTTTTTCTCCAAAATTCGTTACCAAAGCTAGCACTACTTCTTTTTAAATATCTTCAAATAACCCTTTATTTGTTGAACCACAACAAAGCACCAAAGCAAAATAATTTTATACCAATACATTATTTGTACTTATTTAAAAGACATAAAATATTCAAACAAAATAAATAAAATTCAAGAACTTGTTATGAAACTAAAATCTTATTCAATGGGTTCAAATTCTGGTAAAATGTTTCAGAAAGGAATTAGTTCTTCAACATTATTGGTTAATGTAACTAATGACATTTTGACAGCTATCGACAATTCTCTGATTTCGTCTCTAACTTTACTAGATATGACTAAGGCATTTGAATCATTGACATCAATTGCCTTATTGTTAAACTTCATTATTATGGTATTTCTAGCAATATATTGTGCTGGTTTTGTAATAACTTACATGGTAGAGAACAATATACGAGATTAAATACAGATTCCTCGATACTAACATCACCTTATAGATCAGTTGGTTCTGATGTTCCTCAGGGATCTATATTATGATCACTTTTGTTTAGCATGTTTACAGCAGATTTGTCGAGAATTTCTTTGAATTGTAAACTAAATATGTACGCTGACGGTCTACAACTCCTTTATAGTTTTAAGCCTTGTAATTTAAATATTGCCACAGCAGTTATTCAGCAGTAATTCATGAATGGACCATAAAAAATACTTTATTAACCGATCCTATTAAAAGTCAGAACATTCTATTTGGAACATCAACTTAATTGCGAGGTCTGGATAACTTTACCGTTTTAATTAACAATGAAAATATTCCTGCAGCCCATGTTAAAAATGTTGGCCTGACCTTTCATTCATCGTTGACTTTTTCGAATCATGTAACGGGTATCTGTAAAAAAAGCTTTCTTATCCTTAAATCAGTTGCAATGCTTTAAAAAGTATCTAAATCCTCAGACCAAAATTTTACTTACCGAATCTTTAGTCCTATCTCATTTGCTGATGTTGTATATGGCCCCTGCCTTTCTCAAGAAAATAAATACCGTTTGCAAAAAATACAGAATTGTTGCGTTTATTTTATTGCGACTGTACCGTAGTTTAGTTTGAAAGGACACTTATTCAAGTAGTCAGTTTTATGCTCAACATTTTAAAGAATAACAAACCTACATATTTATGTGATAAAATAAATTGGAGATCTGAAACACATACTAAAAACTTGAGATCACGGAGTAGCAAAGCATGTCCTATAAAAATTACAAATTTATAAATTCATTTTCGTATTTAGCTTCTTATGTTATTAATAAAACCGACCCAGCATCACAGTTTATCAGTGACAACCGTTAAACATAATTATGTTAAAGGATAATAAACTTTTTTCTGATTTAGTACTCTTTGATATATGTAGGTTTTAGTTGTATTTAATTGCGTTCTGTGTTAATTTTTGTCCTTTTTATTGTTCTGTTTATTGTATTTATTTGTTTTAATATTAATTATTATTAAGTAGGAGTGAATACAGCATTTATAGGTAGTTATCACCTAGCTAGCAATTACAGATATGTCGCATTATCATTATTCTGTACAATATGTTTGCTATAGAAATTTTAATTTGACAAATTTCACAGGAAATATTCTCTGGTATTTCAAGTTGAACCCTTTATTTAATGGTGTCATTTCATAACTTTTTTATTCTCTACAACATTTATTATGGTATTAAGGTACTATAATTTGGCAATGCCCAAAATTTAATTCAAATTTTAATTTGTGTGGTAAAGGGTGCCAACGAAAAAAAAGACAACGTGTCAGCTGACAGTTCAGAGTTATTAAAAATGGAGAGCTACACGAAAGAACAAAGCGTTTTCATTATTGAGCAATTGAGCAAAATAATGAAGGTTATGCAGGTAGTTACAGTTCGCAATGTTCGTACAAAATATGGTCGGAATAGTGACTTAACTTCATCAACTGTAAAGAGATTAATTATTGAAACATTCATGGAAATTGGATCAATTATTATTGATCAGAAACGCTCGGTCCTTTAACAAATCGTTTAACATAAAATATTGAAGCAGTTCCTGAAAGACCAGGAACATCAAATCTGCACCGTGGCCAAGAATTGGACATTTCGAGAAGCTCTCACAGCGTATTCTCACGAAAGATTTGCATCTTCATGCTTATAAAATTCAATTGACGCAAAAATTTAAGTCTACTGACAACGCAGAGCAAAGAGAGTTCGTTGAATGGATTATCGAGCAACATGTGGATGTTGATTTTTTGAACAAAACAAAATCGTCAAAAGTGTCGTTGAGAAACAAATGTATCCACAACGTGTCACTCTTTGGTGCGGATTTTGGGCTCGAGGACCATCATCGGACCATTCTTCTTCGAAATACAGCTGGTCAGGCAATAACAGTTAATGGTGCTCACTATAGCGACATGTTAATCGACTTTTTTGTGCCTAAATTGCAAGATATGGATGTAGAAGACGACATATGGTTACAACGAGGCACTGCTACATGCCATATAGCCCGAGAAAAAATTTAATTATTGCGCGAGTCATTTCCTGGTCGTGTAATTTCCCGTTTGGGTGTTCAGCATAGGCCGCTCAGATCATCATAATGCTGTTGGATTTTTTTTTCGGGTTTTTAAAGTACCTATAAGGTTTATGCCTAGAAGCCTATGATCACCCACGCTTTGAAGAAGGAAATTGAGCGTTGTATCGACGAAATTCTGCCGCATTGATACAAAATGGTCATGGAAAATTTCGACAAAAGGGTGCGTATGTGCCAACAAAGTCTTGGGGGCCATTTACCCGATATGCTATTTCATGCATAATAATCGGGTTGAGGTCATGATAAAATAAGCCCTGATTTCTGATAAAAGGAGGAAAATACGTGTCTTAGTTCGTGAGATTAGGCCGAAATCTGTTGTGAACGTATGGTTGAGAATCGAATGATTTCGAGAAAAGTATTGTTATGCCCATATAAATGAATAAATCTTAAAGAAATATGTAGTAACCATTAACAAAATAATTATTTATTTACAATAATAGTCAAAGAATTGCTTTTGAGTCAAGCTTCGATTTTAAAGTTCTTTACTTAGGGCAAAGTTGTAAGATAAAAAACAACATACAAATTTTTTAAGATATTTCTAAGAAATGTAAATTACCATTACCTGAAGAGATGATGATAACCAGCAAAGAAATTAAGCTGTTTTGTTGGGCTTCTCCCAGCAATTAGTAATAATCTTCAATACTCCAACTCGTTTTTAGCTTTTTTTAGGTTTCTGAGTACTTGTTTATCCTTCTGGAAATAAAAATATAATGGTATTAAATATTGAAGTAATTCAAGCATTCAAGTAACAAAATTCAATACAATTAACAAAAATGAGATAATATTCTAAGTACCTAGTACATGTCCTTCTATATTCCCTCCAAATAAATACGAATTGGAATGATTTAAATTTCAAATACTTGTGCGTCCTTTTCGTTCAACTTTAAAGTTAAAAATGCATTGAAACCCCTGATAAACAGGAGCTGTTGATAGCTATTGTACTTTCACGTGTACTCAAACAAGTCGAGGCAAGTTAAACTGAAACCGAACGAATTACCATTTTAGAGCAACAGTGAGGAGTTCGGAAAGCTTTCGTTTTAATTTCCCCCCTTTTTATGAAACAGCTTAAATCCATTTGAACTTTTTCGTTCTGCGGTTTTCCGTTCCGGCAAAAAGTCGAAAAAAAAATTAATGGATAGTTATTCCTTTGTGATATGGGTCCGGCAACAAAAATTCTAGCCGTCGATTAGCACAAGACGTACAATCTCTATAATATCAGCCATCAATTTCAGTCCAAACGTACATTAATCTTTATTATCTCAAATAATGTTTAAGCTTGAGTAGTTCCAATGTGGAATTGTGTTATTTTTGCCTCGTTATCTGCACACTAAATAAACTTTTCATAATGTGGAGTCTTATTTTGAATATTTATTAGGTATGACCTAATAAAGGCTTAGACAAATATAGGCACCCTTCCATATGCATATAGGAATTAGATCATTGTGTTTTTGTAGAATCATTTAAAATAAGACTCTTCTTTACTGAGAGGGTTACACAAAAATTGTGCTATTAGGTACAAGAGTTTATCTTAGATAAAGCAATATATTTTCACATCAGGAGAAACAGATAGTATGGCATTTTGTTTAAATCAACTGAAATGGATCTTGTATAACATTACTAACAAAATTTGTACCAATCTATTCTCTTAATTTTTTTAGTGTAAGTATTTATGATATTATTATGCCGGGAACAACAGGAGAATGAAAATAATGAATTAATATGCCATGCTTATAATAAGTTGTTGGAAATAGTCGCTTTAAATCTTATTGAATCACGAATCTGTAAAAAATACCTGCGGTGGCATATAACGAGCTATAATTCGTTGTTGTAGTTGCTCGTCTTTACAATAAGAACTTTGTAAACTAATGTATCTAGGTAAGTGTCTTCTCCCTAAACAAAAAAAAAGTCTATGGGATTCAAGGTCTGGTGATCTAGGTGGCTAGAGTTGACACAGTTGTTGAGTGTTTCTTTCAATCAATTGACAAATCGTTCATTTAATGGACGATCACTTCGTTGTCTGAGCGCAGTGGGAACATCTTCAAAACGTTCCCAAGAAAATGTCAGTACAAGTCACCATGTACATGGTAAAAAGTGCCATCTAATAAAAAATCACCAATACTTTCACGGGTAACTGATTTCGAAACCGAGATTTTTTCTGTGGCGTGAGGGTTTTCATAGGACCAAGCGCAAACAGTATAAAAATTCATTATATTAGCTCTCGAAAAGGTGGTTCTTCACTACTGTTTACCGGTTTTAGAAATTGAAAATGTTAAAAAGATTTTGTTATTTTGGGAATCTTATGCCTCGAAAACTACGGCCATAGATTATGCCTGAACTTACGCACTCACAAAATATCCCGGATTTATCTGAACTCGGAACTTATAACAATTTGTATTGAATATACAGTATTGTTTATTGGATATTGTTCATGTCTAAAATTAGTTTGGTTATTTGTAATAAACTGAACAATGTAGCAGCAATGAAACCTAGGAATGGTAGCTGTACTGGCTAGCACTTAGTCTTAATTAACGATTTACAGATGACAAGGGTCGACGTTCAATCGCACCTCTTGATGGATTTTCAAATTTTTTAAGCGGAGAGGTTTTTGCCGTTCCTGGAGCGATCTTGATCTGTCCTCGGAAGTGGGTCTTCAATTTGTTTCAGTTAATTCATTGATCGACGTGTTTATAAAGTAGTTGAGCAGTTTCTGTTTACTTTGGGTTGATTACTTACCATTTTGAGCCGTCTTTGGTCGTCGCTTTGCAAACAGCACTGGCCTCTCTGGGCATTATCTGCTCTGTTTTGGTAGTTTTAGGTTTTGATAAAGCCCCGGAGACGGAATTCGAAAGGTCGGTGAAAATCTTGAACCTGAACTAGCGCTGTTTGGGTGTTTTCGATAAAGGGCTCGATGTCCTTGAATATGTGCTATTTTGAATACATTTGGACCTTTTTCGGGCTCTAAGGGCGACTTCATGACGTGGAAAGAAAAAGTGGGTAAAATTTGAAGTTCCTCCTGAGCTTCTCACACGACAATGGTCTTTATTTATTTTTTTTTTACAGGGTTAGTCAGTATAATCTGACAACTTATTGTGAGTTTATTATTTAAATTGCAAAAGAGTTTTTAATATAAAAGTTTTAACTTTTTTATGCATTTTTCTAATACAATATTAGAAAAACAATTGAATAATGGAAATCACTAATTTAAAGAATTTATTTTAATGGAACACTCTGTATATTAGTGCATACTTAGCTTCGTTAAAATTTTCACTTTTCAAAAATAATTATATAATACGTTAGTGTTTGATTTAGGATTTTTCGACAATTCAGTTTAAATCTATATTTGAAAAAGCAGGGGGGCAATTTATGTCTGACGGATCGCAGTGGCTATGGACGAGGCACGCGGAACAAACAAATGACTTTGACAGAAGTTTATTTATCATCATTAATTTATTTCCTATAACAAACTATTTTAATAACGAAATAATGTTTAGTGAGAACTAAAATTTGAATTATCTTTTTGTTTCATGATAATAATAAAAATCATTCTTTGTTAGTTTGTTATAGGAAATAAATTAATGATAATAAATAAACTTCTTTCAAAGTCATTTGTTTGTTCCGCGTGCCTCGTCCATAGCCACTGCGATCCGTCAGACGTAAATTTCCCTCCTGTTTTTTTCAAAAATAGTTTTGAAATGAAATATGTCGAAAAGTCCTGAATCAAACAGTAACATGTTATATGTTTTTGAAAAGAGAAAAATTTAACGAAGCTAATTATACACTAAAATATGGGGTGTTCCATTTAAAAAAAATTTTTCTTAATTTAGTGATTTTCATTCAATATTCAATTGTTTTATCTAATACTGTACTATAAAAACACAATAAAAAAACTAGAACTTTTTTGTAATTTCAATAATAAACTCACAATAAGTTGTCAGATTATAGTGACTAACCCTGTACGTAATAGCAATACATAATGTACAAAATAGCAAAAAAAATATTAGACGAGAAAATTATACACAAAGACTAACAAAAGTAAAAGTTTTTATTGCATTGAGAATTCAAGATAGAAAAATACTTATTTGTCGTAATACGGGTTCTAATAGTAATATAACCTAAGAAACCATAATCAAACAAAAACAAATCATAAATACATTTCTGTTTTATGGGAATTTTCTTTTAATTGGAACAAAAATATAAATATTTCAAAGGTTCCCTAATTACAAGATTACTTTTTTGTACCACAGCGGATGTAATCAGCTTACGATCTCTGCCTGAACGTTCCAATTAATTTATTATTTAATTTGTAATTAATCGATCTCGTTGAGGGCTTAATGAAAAATCTGAAATAAAATATTATTAAACTCTGAACTTCGACACTTCACCCAAATCTGTTATCGACTTTTTATTAAAAAAAAAGTGTTCTCGTCATCGGCCGCTAAATACGGGGGTATCCCAAAGTAATTAATAATTTTCGTAATATCCAAAGGATAAGGGTATGCGTATAGACAAAGAGGACTACAGTTCCGCAGGATACTGCCTTTGACACGGCGGCGGCTTCTTTTGACCCTGCACCCAGGGGATCCCATTCCCGGACAGCACAATCACTCCGGGCCGTATCAAAATGCCTATCAGGAATCTGTCCCGGTGATTATTGTTTTTCAGGCGAGAGGTTTATGGCCATCCTGAAATTGCACTCCGGGGAGCCGGATCGTGTGCAAGAAGGCGTGACCCAACAGTATTCTGCTCTGTAACTTACGAGCCAACAATTATTTTGCCTTTATCACGACATCCGCCGCGGGATCAAACGCTAAATGTTGTATCACGCAACTGCACGTCTTCATTGCAATAAACCAGTATCCGTTTTGTCAGTGTCGGGCTTGCCCTTTTAGAGAGGGATGCTTACTATAATAATATTTATTTTGATAAAAGCAGACATGAATCAGTCAGTATTTAATAAAATTTGACCAAAAAACATGTATGTTTATAACTAAATCCAGAGTTCAACTCTTTTTCGTTCTGAAATGGTAATGGTAAATAAACAAGCACTTAAAAGTAACTCCGGTAACTCAGTGTTTGTTGATCTCTTTTAAAGCTTGACCTAGATATAATATTTGCTTATTAGACACATTTAGAATCATTAGTTGAAAAAAAACAAACTTTTTTTACTTACATTTGCAGTACAATGTTGTGCAACTTGCCATATGTGACCAGATAGATTTACAGTAAAGCTACAATACAGTGCAATTTTTTTAAAACCTGACAGGCCAACTTTTTATTTGAAGTAATAGACTAGTACTTCCAAATGCAAAGTTGTGGGAAATAACTTGATTAAGAAAAATTTACAAATATTTTTCCCGGGCTTGTCAGATTTCTGCAGTAGCTACTAAAACGATATTTTTTTAAATGACAACAACGTATTTTTTTAACATAATTTGAAAAACCTTGAAATTCTAAATAAAAAATGTTATGTCACATTTCTTTATTGCAATAACTGTTTTAGGACAATCAACAAAAACAACGAAAATAATCTGCAGTCGACAGGAACTAAAAGAAGCTAAAGGCGGTTTTCCACTAAACGGACAAAACAAAAACAAAACACAAACTTGTGTCGAATAAAACAGAACTGTAAATTTTCGCAAACTTTTTGAAGACTGGCGTGTTTTGCAACAGTTGGAGTTTTGTTTTTCGGGTCCCGTTCGAAAGCGGTCACATCAAAAGATTTCGACGTGTTTTGAAACTCAAGTCTGTTTAGTGGAAACAGTCGTGTTGTGTTTTCTATTTAAGTGATCCAACCCAATATCTATGTTGGCGTTTTCTTCTTCTCAAAAACAGTATTTTAATTATTAATCAATTATAGCTATTAAAAAATATATATGTGTACGGTTAAGGTGTTTACTTGGCTAATATACAAACTAACTAACCAAGTAAACAGTTTAACCGTACAAATATACACTTACTTTTTTCCAAGGACTTCAGTATAAACCAGCCATAACTAAGAATAAAAAATCTTCTCCAAACATGTTGATTGATTATTGGAAAAATGTGTTCTGACAACCAGTGGAAAAATACCTAAAACAAAAACAAAACTAGAACAGAATGTAGCCCGCTTGATCGAAACAAATGTTTTGGGTTTATTTCAGTTTAGTTTTTGTATTTCAGGTTCTAGAAAACATAAACACGACATAAACTCAACTGTCCGTTTAGTGGAAAACCGCCATAATATAGCAATAGTGGGCCTTGCATATTAAACAAATATTGTGTTGTTTAAAAGGAGCCATCATTATTGTGCCGCCATTGTGGTATTTGACAGCTGTTGTATTTGAATATGTATAAAAATAACGCTATAATTAAGCATATGATTTTCAGCCTTTTGCAGATCCTTGGGCTCACACTGTCAGTTGTTTTTAGTTTTACTAAGTTCTTTTTAAAAAACTCCGGATTTGGAAGAGGTGTATCGGGATGTCTTGCGTGGAATTAAAAATTAATTCAGCTTTCCTTGTGGATTGATTGTAGAACTGATTTATCTTAGCAACTGAATTAGAACGTTATTTTTTATACACATTCAAATACAACAGCTGTCAAATAACACAATGACAGTACAATAATGATGGCTTCTCTAAAACAGCACAATTTTTGTTTAATTTCCAACACCTACTATTAATTGCCATGTTAACTTCTTTTAGTTCCTAGACTACAGATTGTTTTCGTTGTTTTTGCTGATTGTACTAAAACGGCTACTCTAATAAAGAAATGTGACATAACATTTTCTATTTAGAATTTGAAGGTTTGTCAAATTATGTTAAAAAAAATACGATGTTGCCATTTAAAAAAATATCGTTTTAGTAGCTACTACAAAAATCTGGCAACACCGGAAAGAATTATTTGTAAATTTTTCTTAATCAAGTTATTTCATACAACTTTGCAATTGGAAGTATTAGTCTATCACTTAAAAAAAAAGTTGGCCTATGTCAAGTTTAAAAAAAATAATATCTACTGTATATTAACCAAATATATAGAACTATTATTTTTACTAGATATAAAAAATAAGCAGTGCGAGGAGATGAAAAGTACATACAGGATGTTGCTAAAAGATCTTCACAACGGTCCGCCAGTGTAGTGCACCAGACTTGTTAGAGGATATAGCTCTGCAACGTCGCAGAGATATGTGGTTTATGCATGATGGGGCTCCACCACATTTTTTATTACCTGTCCGTAACCACTTAAATCAACAGTACCCAAACAAATGGATGGATAGAAGTAATGACGCTCCTGCAAACTGTCCACCACGTTCTCCCGACTTAAATCCATTGTATTTTTTATGGCAACTATGGCAACTTCTTCAAGATGCAACAAATAGTCTTAGAGGCGATGAAGAAATTATGCAGAGTAAATTTCAATTTTCTTCGTCGTGTAACTCTTTGTATGCGTGTAAATAGTGGCCACATTGAATAGCTACTATGACTTATTCGTCTATTTTCATTTATGTTTTCCTATTTTAATTTTTTTGGCAAAATTGTTGTCAATAATTAATTAAAAAATATTAAAATTACAAATTTCGAATATACCATGAGAGCAATCCAGTCTTATTACGGGTACCTTTTTTGTAGTAAATAATTCACTTAATGCAAATTTTATACTTAATCGCATTTTATAAAAAAATTGCAACTTCAGGGCCGTATACCGCCCAATTTTCACCACTAGAACGGTGGTGACAACATTTTTAACAACAAGGCGATGTTTCACATTGTATTAGCTATGTCCTGTCTAAATTTGGTTAGTGCATCTCTCTCGGTTTCGAAATTTCAATACCTATGTCTGTTTTCAGCCACGAAAACTGAATAATTCATGACCTTGGATTTGACCTTAACCTTCAAGGTCATTTGAAAGTCAACTCCAGAAATCGACCTTGATGACCTCTACAATTTTTTAAGGATGCGCAGGACAATGGATCAGTATTTAATCGTGACCTGATTTGAAGGTTGACATTGTTTTTATATCCGTACCTTCATTCCTGAGGCTGAATCCTAGAAAAGCGGTAAATTCTACACTCGTGTATGTTACAAAGTAATACGAGCTTAAAAGTTCTGTTGAAGATCAACTCTAGTGTTAATATTGGAATAGTAACGCAATAACCTCGTAATTCAATGGTCCACAAATAGCGGTGTGATATTTTTAATTTTTTGTTTTTTTTTCAATATTTTACTGACACTCAATTTCACTTACTTTTTGTGTACTCACATATGCCTTTTTCAATTTTCAAGCAGAGTTATACCTTTATTGAGTAATGAGACAATTTTTTCTGACGAGATATTCACGTGTATCGATTAAAATGGGCCACGTGGCATATATAATTTTTCCACACGTTTTCAAGTCTAAAAAACGTAAATAAAGCAATTTCGTAATTTAGTGCTTGTAGAAACAAATATATTATTCTGGGTAAAAATCCAGAACTTTTAACAGTCTTCAACAGCATTCCTAAACCTGATTTTATGACTTAAGTCCCTCTTAATATTTTTATGAATTTTTCATTGATAAACATTGCTCAATAGTTAATGATAATACCCCTAATAAATATAATGTAATGTTTATCCGATCAATGAAAATAAATTCCTAAAAAGCTTTAAACAGTTTCCATTAATATTGAAAATTTGTTGACAATCAATAGTCTCGTTAATGTATATTACGTCAAAACAAAAAATCTCTTGAATAATTCAAGATTGACATCATCATTTTGTTTTTAAATTGTTTAAACAAATATAAGAAACTTTTTATGCAAATGATATTACTTGAATTAGAAGTTTAATGTATCTGCGTAACTTAATTATAAAAACTTCTTGTTCCTGATTCAACGCTGACCATATGTACAAACGTTATTTATGAAGTGACTCTCTTCGTTAAACAATTATTTAATGCCTATGGAATTCCTTTTCTGTTGTGTGTGGAAGGTTATGGCATAATCATATGTAGCCAATAAATACTTCTAAAAATAATCGACGCAAACAAATATGAACACAACACTTTTATTAAGAGCCAAGTAACGGTAAATTTAAATTTATTTTCTCAGCTTAACTGTTTTCTTAGTAATGGCGAAGTGTTTATCATAATTTTATTGAAGCTGTGAATGAACAACGCAAGCATTAATTGTTAATTGCTGGGTAAACACCATCCTGATCACTGTATTGAAATGGAAATTTATAATTTACATGTACTGACTAGGAACTGATTTGTTTCGCTTTGCTTTCAGCATAATAGTTATTTTATGGTAAAATTTATAATTTGCTTATATTACTAAAAATATTCTATTGCATTACTTGCAATAGTTCAAACCTTTGCTTTCAACAATGAGAAAAGCATAATTCAAACGCAATAACAAAAAAACTTAAATAAAAAATAAGATACAACTGCAGCTACTTTTAATATAGATAATTGCTTGCCATCGTTACTTTTAAACATTTTCCTCAAATAGTTACGAATACAAATCGCTTTTTGCTTGCATTCTTGTTGAACATTATCGCTCATTTAAGGCAATTTTCTAGTCTAGAATTCGTCCCACTTTGTATGGATGTTGCACTAAGCTATCTAAATGTGTATTTAATAACAAATTGCCTTGTTCACTTAAATAGTTTCAGGAGAATATACTAATTGGAATGTAACGCTTATACATCTTTCCTCGATACGAAGTTGTGTCGTTAAACTAACCAGGAACAAGGTTTGGTGAAGCATAAAACGATATTATCAGGATACGAATTTAAACACGAGACACAGTTTGAGATGGCTGTGCGGAATATCTAGTTACATCAACCGATATTGAGCAAACTGTTCCTCGTTAAGTGCAAGTCTAACGGGAATTAGTTATTATTTAATAGACAAGTGTTTCTAACTAGATATGGGAAAAAGGTAATAATGTCATTATAAATTTATACTAGTATATCCAGTATAGAATAGCTATAAAATGTAGAACGATTTTTATTTATTTTAAAAATTGTATAATGTCAATATCTTGAAAGATTAATCTACTACGTAAACTTATATTACGCTTGTAAAGTACTATTCGATAGTAATTAATTAGTTTTTTTTGGAATTTCTACACCATTAGCAATATCCGAGAGACTTATGCTAATCCTATAACCCACTAAGACATATCCAGTTGAAAATAAAAATTTCCAGTAATGTTTAGAATTCAAAAGCTTGTCTACAGTGCCGAATATCGCTTCACACTCATCAAGTCATAGCAGATGCAGTTCACAACCCTTAACTCCATTGGCATTGCAACGAATGATACTCGTGAATCGCCCACATTTCACGTATGTTTTGAATTGTCTGAGAAGCAACCGGAAACCCATGACCACTAAATACGCCAGTCAAAGATGTGAGACATCCGAAAGGGTAGAAGCTGAATTTCTTCTGACGAGTCACGATTGCTGCAGGTACAACTTGTTCATATTTATCTTGTTCGTGAGTTCTAGATACGCAATGGTGACGGTACCAGTCTAGCACGGGAGCTCATTTTCTGTCTGAACGTCGATATATTATTGTTTTTAATTATTGTAATCAAACCACTGCATTTAAACATAATTTTCATCAAAATAACCAGATTTACGGATTGTTGTCCAGCACTACACGCCATACACCACGCCACGAGATGACTTAATGGAAACTATGGAAATAGACAAAGATAAAGCATGACAACCATGGGGTGGGGTGGAGTCATTCAATAATGAAGATATTTACTCCGATTTAGCTACAAGTGAACCAAATACGAGTTTATTTGCAGAATTTATTTAATGCATACCTATATTTAAGTGAGAGTACTCAGTTTTAGTTCAAATATTATCACAAATGAGTAAAATTTTATCAAAATGCGCAATATTGAAAATGTACTCAATAATTACACTACGCATTGATTTTTTTACAGTGCATATTGGAATAAAAATCCGTTTCTGTTTTCTTTGATGTAAAATGTAGGCATCCCAATTACTCGATTTCTAGTTTTAAGCAGTTCTTCGCATTATGTGCGAACAAAAAGTAGCTCCCGGAAAATAAATCGATTTGATCTAAAATCAGTGACACGCACAGCGCAATTCCCGTCCTTTATTAGCAAATCAAATATGATTGCTAATTTACATTGATAGTCGTGCGACCCCGCAGATGTGCAGTATTATCACACACACACCTGGAAACCTACACGGTTTAAAAATCCACCCTCCGGCGCTGTCTACAAATAGAATAAACTATTCCATTAATTCACGGGAAAGTTATTGTTATAGACTGCAGTTTTATTTAAAAATATCCAAGTACATTTGGGAGTAGTAGGATTATCACATTAGCATCCGGTTTATGTGCCAGGAAAATTTTTATATCAAACTTTCGAGGCAGGAAAAAATATTTCATCAAAACATACGGTAATCGGTAACGTGCTGTTTCCATGCGGGGTAGTAAAATATGAAAAACAAAACAATTCTAGGAAGAGTCTGGAAAGACAAAGATCACAGTTAGAAAAATCTTAATAACTAAGACAAAATAATCTTGTTTTACGGATTATCATGGTTGTCAATTGTTAAACAATGTCCTAGTTGCCACGTCATCATTTTAGACTTCTTGACATCTCAAGGGACATATCGCTCTTCTCTTCATAAGAAATTCTAAAACTGAAGAATAAGGTCGAAATCTGCATCGATTTCTATCTACAAAATCTTAATCTGGCCTTATAAGTGCCTGTACGAGTATGTTTTGGATGTGGTAGGAGTACAACAACTATTTACTAAGGATTCTCCAAACAAGAGATGTGCATTAGATACAGTTCACCTAATGGTAGTTCAAGGGTTTTCTTCCACTTCCTCCAGAAATTGCACTTCTATCTCGGGTATAGAAATAAATCTAGGTTCTAGGTCTTCCAAAATCGATTGGACTCTTACCAAGTTTTTCACAGTTCCGAAGCTACTAACGAATCCTGGTGAATATCAGGGTAAGCCTAAGGACACATATGACGAATTGCAAGTCTGATTACCATTTGTACATATATAAAATATTGTACATAATTGTCATTTCTGCATTAATGTATATTGACATTATTAATAACTTAATGCCTTGGTAAAAATGAACACAAGAATGTTAGATAAAATAAGGCTCAATTATGACTTCTTCTGAAGATATATAAGCTTGAAAATGATCTGTTATATTGATTCTTCTTAAATATCTCCTAAATTAGTTGAAATATCACTACAAAATTTTGGTATACATCTTTGTCTCGACTCGAAAAGAAATGGGTTGCGTGGGACCCATTTTTTCATAGCCACCTTGATGTAAATATATCTATTTTTTTGCCTTTCTATGAATATGAATTTAGATCGCTTAACATGAAAGAGTGATGGAAGAATTACCTAGCTTTTGAAAAATGGTAAAATGGAGTAAAATTAAATACATATTATCATAATAACAATTATTACCAAGGACAACTCATCAAAGAAAATTGTGATATTCATCTTTACATGTTATTATATCTAAATACTAAATATAACTTCTTAAGAATTAATTAGTTTGAATTCACTAGTACATGTTATATGATAAATATGATGCAATAAATACTCTGTTACTCTTTAGCAATTTTTCCTCTTTTTCATCTAAATTAACATTTTCCAAGAGACTAAAAAAATCGACATATTTTTTATCAAGGTGGTTATGTTGCACAAGCTTTTTGGTTGCAAGTCTGTGTAAATATGAATAATAATACCCATAAATTTGGTAGTGAAACTTCAACTATTTTAAAAGCCAATTAAGAAAAAATAAAATTGATTTTCAGAGAGGAGTCAGTATTAAGCCTTAGTCTATGTCTTAATTTTAATGCAGAAATTTGGCAGACGAATTAAGCGATACTTTGTTTAACAAACCTAAGAAAATAATGTCACTTTGTCTAGTTGAAAAAGATGGTACAAGATTTATTTTTTAAATACATTTGGAACGTAAATATTTAAAAATAAGTGCGAATATTATCTTTATTAATTTTTAAACCGTAATTTACATACTCAAAATGTGTACTTGTTTTCACTACACGCCACAATGTCAAGTTTATATACATAATAAGACTTCTAAAAGCATCACCGTGTGCACTTGTTTTACTTTATATGACTGAGAAGCGTAATAAAAACCACACAGTTTACGGTATATAGGTACTACAAATGCATTTCGCATATTCCCTTGAAATATAGCGGTTTACTGTGGAACAAATTTAGTTTTCCCAGACGTAACCAATATAGGTTTATATAACTTCAGAGTATGACCTTAGTTTCCTTTTCCTGGGATAACTTATTTTAAGGTATTTTAATTTATTGTTTGACAATTTTCTCAGAGTAATACGAAGTTTATTTTATCTGAACGCAACCTAGAGCTGAAAAATGTTTTAAACGTTTTTAGATTAAATTAAATTATTTTAGGACGAAACACGCCTTCTAACAATAGTTTATCAATCGAAGAAAAGTGATTAGAAGAATCTCTATTAAGAGCAGAGGAAAAAGCCCCGTTGCATTTAAATCTCAGTTTAAATCTAGCATAATGCCAACCAGTCTATTTTCCAAAGCGTGCGCTGCTTACTAAACACAGAAGCATCGAGGGGGTAAATGTATGCCATAGTAGATAATAGTCCGACTGAATGTGCAGGCTGATTGAAAAGTTTCAATTTAGGTGTCTAATAACATTGCATCTAAATGTATAAGAATATGTATTACACAGCTGTATGCAACACCTCCCATTACATTTTAAAGTAGAGTTTTAGAAAAATTGAAAATAGAAGTTGATTGAGGACCTTTTGAACTTTGTTCCAATTGCATCTAATTGTAAATCAAATTTGAGTCACTACAATAAAGTAAGATTGATAACTAAGAGAATCGTGTTTATGAGATGAACTTTCTTCTCCTCCAGAAATTAGTTTCATCACTAAACAAGTGTGGCAGCTGTAAGTTGTTCCAAGCCTTAGCAAATATCTGCATGAACACCTTCGACAGGAATCAGAGTATAGGTTCAGATATGGTGATACACGTTTATCATAATATAGTCTTATGAATACAAAGACACAGGAGGATCACGTGAATAGAATAAATTTGGGCATTAGCTTCAGTGTAGGATTGGAAGAAAATTATACTTTTTCTTCATTGTTAAGAAAAATACCATGCACTGTATAACGTTTTCAGAAAGATAATCCACTTTGAAAGTGATCTGAAGCTAAATCCTATCACAATATGTCGCAGAAACAAAGTACATGTAGTTTATAAGGTCTATGAAAGTACATAGATCAAATTTTATGTACTATGTACTAAGAATGCATTAGAAATATTGTCTTCAAAAAGATGGAACTTGACTTTCGTACCAAGCTGCAAGAGAAGTATGCTCCAAGGTGTACAACATATGTACAGGTGGCATGGTATACATTGGAGAAACAGAAAAATATGTTAGCTGAAGCACAACAATAATAACGTAGAGAAAATAGGAGTTGCAAATCGCAGACCATAATATGTAGAGTGTTCAACAAACCTAAGTAATACCAACATTCTAATAAGAGAAAGAAATATTTGAGGCAATACTATACAGAGTAGAAGCAGGAATCCAGACAAATTAATTCAACAAAGACGAGGGCTTAAAACTATCTGGATTCTGAAAACCACACTCACATGGATATCAAGGACCGGAACATCACGGGCCAATGATTTCAAACCAAGCACGGGAGCGCCATGAAACAATGTAAACAGTAAATATAAATTCTGAGTAGAGGACTTAATTTTCAAATTCAGAAGTTCATCTAAAGACAACCGTGGATGATATAAGTCACTTGTTTGTTCCAAATTAAATATCATACTAAGGGAAAATAGTACAAACAGGATATTTTCCTCTAGTTCTCTTTCAAGACGTAAGGAATTTGCGAACACTTTTGCCACGAAAATCCAGTAAATTCCCAAGTTGCAGTCAGCTAAGAGAGTTTAATGTGTATAATGAAAGTTCGCGTTAGAAATGCATGTATTTACTCAACAGTTGAAGTGGCGTTTGAAATATGGTGTCAAGTGTTATTTTAAGGAAACCATTAATTAAATACAAATATTGCGCTAGGAAGGAAATAATAATTAACTTTCGGTGACTCTAAAAAGTAAGAAGTACTAGGAGGAAATTTTTAACCAGCGAAAAATTTACATATTCACAGTTATTCTCTTTCATACTTTGTACAGTGTTGTTATGTAAAATTGTATATGTGTGTTATAACATCTTGTTATAGTTTCCAATTCTAATACTAAATGTGGCTATTCTAGTGAGTTTATCTATCATGAAGCATTGGGTTTATCAACGTTACACTTAATTTACAGCATAATTAACTAACTAAATTTATAAACTGACTTAAACAATTCATCTAAAATTTTATTGCGTATAATGTTATTAAAAAGTATAAACATTAATATAAATATTAACAATGTAACTACCGTCCTTGGAGGTGTTTCATTGTCATCAATTTAATTGAAATTGCTTTCGGGAGTCTTGGATAAATTTATGCAAATTTAATAACTTATACATTACAGGAAGTTACTAATATTAACTGATGCTTGCAAAATGTGTGCTAGAGAACGATTATTTAGCTAAAGTAAACAACTTATCAGCAATTTAATCCATTGACGTTTCTAAGTATCGAGAGTCAATGTTATTCAAAAATAAATATGTTCGTAGTAAATCTTATTCGAGTGAAATTTTAAATAAATGAAGAATTATTTCAATACCCTGGTGAAATAAACAATGGGGATTTTGATTTTTTTACTCACATACGTTTTCACGGCTCAATCGACAAAAAGTATTCCTTTCTCATAAGGCGGAAATACTATTTTCACTAATGCTATTTTTGAATGCAATGCATATGTGATTCCTAAGTCAAGTCTTACTTTCTAAAAGAATGTAGAACTATGTACTCAAAAAATGATTTCTGTTTAAATTCCATTTTGCAAATAACACCGAAATAATATAGTTGTTACAGCCTTCCATAGTTGTAAAAAAAACATCCTGGACCTTATAATTCGCAGTGAATTGAAGTTTGATGTTCATCATACTTTTTCTTTCTATTATTGTTTTCAATTTCAACGAAAAAAATTCAGATTCACTTGCGTTCAGTGGAAGTGGGTACGGGTCTTTACGTGATCGTAATACAATAGACACATTTCTTTAATAAAGCGGAAAAGTCAGGTACAAATTTAAATTCCTAAGTTACCAAGTGCTGCGTTGCTGCGTAACTGGTTCTCTTGACTAGATAAAATCGTAACGTCTGACGTTTATAGACACGTTTCTAGAAATTACGCTTTAAAGATAAACTTAAGTCTCCAGTTAAAATTTTCAAGGATTACACTGAGGGAAATATATTTTAGCCATGAACAGAAATTGGTTTACCTTTAAGATATCCGTATCAAATAAACTTCAGGTGGGTTATGTCGCTATCATTATTAAAGGATTGTCGTATGCAAGTATATTTCAGATATCACTCAACTTTAGATCTGACCCACAAAGTCGTTTGCAGAGCCCTATGCACGGAAGATTCAATGGAAGATAGTTGAAGTTACGCGAAAACATATTCATCCGTAAAGTAGAAAACGCTGAGTGGAACACAGTTTTCACCTATGTTTCAAATCACAGATCCACAAACTGCTCAAAAGTCCCCATGGTGCAAATGCTAACAAAATTTTTCAGTTTCCAATTTTTCCGCAACAACACCAGGGATACCATGAAATTCTAGATGAGAAACGAGACTGAGTAATCTATGTAAAGCATACATGAATCTAAAATAACAGTCACATTCCACGATGTAGCAAACAACAGATACCAAGAAATGAAGCCAAGCTTAAACATAATATAAAAAAACGTTTAGTTACAGTGACATAAATATGGGTACAATTAAAAAACTACCAAAGTGAATCAATTGAAAGCATGTCTACTAAATTAGTGTCATCCCGAGGGTGTATTCAGTATTACTGGCCTGAACATATCAGTGTGTAGACTAGAAATCTCTAAGCAAAATGAGAGGCATCCGACAACCCTGAATGCAGATCGGTCGGAGGCGAGAGTCCCGTCAATTCCTACTGGTTACGAGGATTTCGTTGTAAATGGCTTACGTAAAATAGAGGCATAAAATAATTATAAATACATGAACCCTATTAGTGCTCATAAAAGTTTCTATCCTTGTTGCAGTAGCTGTAGTAACTATAGTTCAGCCAAATTGTCTTATCTGGAAAGTTGTGGGGTAGTTTTGATTTCTTCCACGCCACATGCAATTTTGGGTGCTGAATCCGAATCTGGCATTTGCTAAGAAAATTTCGTGACGAAACTGAAATAAATGCAAAAATAAAAAAAATCAGTTTTTGAGGGTTTTTTGCTTATAACTTGAAAACTATAAACTTTTCATAAATAGCCATCCTATTGAAAATGAAAGTACATCAAATTGCATACAAACTTTATTATTTAGGTTTGTTGCTCCGACAACCCGTTCGGACTCAAGCGCCAGTTGAAAATTGGCGTATTTCGGCCATCTCCGCAAAAAAAAAACACTTTTCTGCACATATCTTATTTAGATGTATAAGTAAAGGTATAGGTAATTGTTTTAAATAATTACATAATCCGCCCTATGCTGTATGAACATTGACTTCATATCAAGGTTGAAATTATATGAAAAAATGACATTTAGACAGACATTTCAATAAAAATGGAGGTTTACTATGCTGTAAAAAACAAATTGATTGAAATTTGTCAAGAGGTTGAAATGACGTCAAGTAACCTTGAAAACTTCAAAACTTGGTATGCACTAAATCAGAAATTGATATAAAACTGCATATCAAGGTTGACAAATGTCAAGAATTGTAACAGAAATAGAAAACCTTCACGTTAAGAAACTTGAAACCAATTTAATCAAGAATTCTTGTTGCTCCAGCTAGGGCAGCACACACAATTTATTCCTGTGCAATATTACATAACCTGTGTATCCTTAGAAATGAAAATTTGGATGATAATAATGGTAAGTGTAGCTTAATTTCGATTTAACAAAAGTAAAATCTAAATTTTATTTTAGAAATGTTGAATGATAAATGATGAAAATGACGAATTAGAAGAAGATAATTATACAGATATAAGAAGAAATAATTTGCAGTAAGGCCGTATTGTAAGAAATAGGGCAATTCAAAATTATTTTGGAAACATGAAGTTTCATGCCATATTTGATTTAATATTTGTTTATGAATAAAATAATATTAAATATTAATAAAATATATCAATATTAATATATAATTAATATTAATAAAATAATATTTTATATTATTGAAAATATCCATATGAAATAAAATATTTTTAATTTAATATTTTAATTACTTATAGATTTTAACAAGTTTTCCTATGCCACATTCAAAATAAATATACTATTTTTTAAATAATTGAAGTTTTTTCTAACATTTCGATGCGACTCCTTAACATAACGGCTCAAATGGTTCAGGTGAAAATGCAAAATAATTAATAATAAAAAATTAGTAAAAACTTTTACACTGAAAGATTTTCCTTGATCTCTTTTTGTCCTTTTCTGTTTATTTGATTCATGTATTTTTTTCTTTTGTAAGCTAATTCTACAACTTGGGGGTGCCCATATATTAATATTTTTGACAAAACCTCCAAAAATTTTTTTTCTAGATTTGTTAAAATTTCAATTAGAGCAATACCACCTCCAGTTAATTCTTGTTCAAAGTGAATTCTCCTAGCTTTAGATTTTACGTTAGATTCCCATTCGTTAAAGATCTTAAAATGTACTTGATTAATTTTAAATATTACTAGCATTAGCTAGCATTTATTATATATTAATTCATGTGTAGATAATGAAATATAAATGTAAATTATATCTGATAAGCAACATATAATTTTAAGTGACACACCAATATGGAAATATGTTATGCCCGCTTCAAATCGGCAATACTTCTTTGTTGGCTATGATTTTCTTTATTTATTTCAACAGAAAGATTGTTAACTGCTTCACCATTTTATGTTGTGATACTTACCGTTTACATACAATTAATAAATTCAGAATAACAAAATTGATGATTAAGAATATTATAATAAAATTTTTAACTGATGTCACCGTTTCTGTTCATAAAGATTGTTTCCATAGTCACCAGTATCTCCCTATAGCAAATAGCGACGTTGCCACAAGTACACTTGAAATAAATTTCAATCAATTTTAATGTCAAGGTTTTCTAATCAAGTGTTCTTAGTGCATACCAATTTTCTCCAAAATTGAAGAACAAATCAATTTTCAACAAAATCACTTCAAGGTTGAAATTAATTTCAATGTTTTTACAGCATAGGGCTGAATGTTGAAAAAATTGAAGATCCAACGAAAAATCTTGAAATATTATTGTATAAGTATTGTATTATGTTACATAATATTGCATATTGTATGGGCAGAAATTATATGAGCCGCTGTCGTTTAGAGGGTCCTTGCTGAGGTTCTTCGAAGGCGGCGGGTCCTTATACAGGCTTGGGTTGTTCTATCGTCAGCCCCGAGGCTTGTTCATCTGGAACATAAAAGAGGTGGTGAGAAAACAGTACCAGTGATCATATCTCAACGAGAGATGAATGACACGAAATAGATTAAGAAATTAAACGCATCGTGTAACGTCTTTCTTCAGTCTGTTCTTGGTCTCTTTCTTCGGTCTCTTCTTCGTTTATGTCAATGCTGCCTTCCGGGAACTCGACACTCGACATTTTCACATAGCCCTTCGCACCGTACAAAACACAAAAACCGTATCATAAAAATCGATCAACAAAACCGTGATATTGATCAAACCATATATTATTCCTGCACGCAATGAGTGGTTGTGACACCACTTCTGCTAAGGGTAAACTGAACTTTCTCAAAGTCCTTCAGAAGAACAATGATTTGCAACCAGTTATTGATTTTTTTAAAGACCTCATGTACATCAGCACGAGATCGCCAAAGAAGGAAACGTGTTTTTCATGACTCTATATAGGAAAGGACATGAGACAAGCCTGGACGATTTAAGATATAGGCAGTACATATCTTCATTGTAGAAAAGTAAAACCAACATTGCCTCACTATCCCTCACCGAATATGCTGCGCGACCACATTCACTGAGTCTATTTTCAAGTGCAGCAGTGGTTGTCCGGTCAAACAACACTCGGCGAGTAACAAAGAGATCAGACCGAGTGGGGGTAGAACCATTTTGAACCCTGCACCGGACTCGATCCTCCGGCAGATTTCTTGTAAATGTAGAAAAGGCTACCAACGCAATTGCTTTCAGATCTGTACAACGAAGGGCTCTGTGAAAATGTTAAGCCCCCGAAAGACAGCATTGACATAGACGAAGAAGAGACCGAAGACAAAGACCAAAAACAGACTGAAGAAAGATGCTTACACGATGCGGAAGGTATGTTTAATATCTTCTGAACAGAAATGACTGCATTACTAGCTGAAAATTTTAATACAGCTGCTAGAATCATTAATTTTTTCTTGAAAATACCACCAAACATTTATTTTTTCTTTCAAATAAATACTTTTTATACATTAATAAGTTCTTGCCATTGCTGTATATGACATTGTAAACATGATATAATACTCTCTAGATAAACAGCAAAAGTATCTTATTGGTAAATTTCTCTCTTTGCAGTATCGTTACCATTCTTAAAATTCAATCTGTTGCAATTTTGGAAAATGCAGTTAAGGATAAAGTATTTTCAGCTCTTGTTTATTGTATGTAATAATTTAAGAACAAAAATTTGTTAATGTAAAATATATCCGAATATTCTGGGTACTAGAAATGAACACATATTTTTTGGAGCAAAATAAAAGGATTTAACTTAAATCTATTCAAAGTTGCTTTGTTCAACCGCTAGAAGGCATCACAATTTGCAAAACAATATGCTCATGCTCATGCTCATGCTGAGGCAGCCACACATTATAAGTTTTAATAAAACTATTTTGTAATAGTGTTTCTCCTAGTTATATTTAATATTAGCACGTGGCAGGAAAATTGAAGGAATTTTCCTGTCATCCCCATGGATGTTTGTGATTATTAAGGTGGAGGGTAGTGTAAGTTAGCAGGCAAAAAGGGCATAGCCTAATTGCTGGTAAGCTTCATGACCTATACCTAGATATAATCTCTATAGTAACTTCAATAACACACAACACACACCTGGACAAGCATCATCACTCATATGTGATGTCGCCGGTCAACACTTGTCAAATTAACATCAATTCAAATACTATAATAGACGTTAATTCTCTATAGTCTCCATGAGTTTGTTTTTATTGTCAGTCCTTGACATTATTCCAACACTTTTTATTTACTGAAATACTATTTCACACCCCGTACCTATTACTTATCATTAAAAGGAAAGTATCGGGTTATTTTCTGCATATCATACTTAAAATCGAATTGAAACCTTGACGAGATAATGGAGCTAATTAAGCGTATTGAAAATTGATTTTGGTTCGCAGTGAATGTGCCGGTGTTTGCTAGCACATTGTTTACTAACACTGGCGGTAAAAAAGTATCAATAAATAAAAAAATGAACGGGTTTTCGTGAAATTCCGTTCAGAACAGTTTTATTATTTATATAAATCTAGGTTCGTTTCAGAAGCAAAGTAGAACAATCAATAAGTCTGATATATTTTTTTTACCCACAACTGTATATATTTCTTATACAGGGCATTGCAAATAACTGGGTCAGGCAGTTAACCACAGTTTATTTGGACGAAAATGGTAGAGGCTCCTTTATAACTGTTTAGATTTAAGCTATTTTTCAAAATACGAAGTTAAAAAAGTTAAAATAAAAAATATATGTTTTCTTAAATTGCTTCAATTTAATATTAACGTAGCTAAGGAATTTTTCCACACAAGCGCAATATTTCGTAAAACAGGCCCTAAATCAAAGTTTTACTAGATTTTAGTGATACGTTTAAATTATAAGATACGCAGAAAAATTTAGAGTGATCAAAGACTACTACAACTCTTCCTCCATTCCCATCTCAATTGTTTATCAAAATTATACAAAACAAAATTAATAATTGAATTTACTTAAGGTCACATATACAGAGTTGTGGCGAAAAAATTACTTATTAGTATCTAAAAAGCCTCTTGTTTATAAGATATTTGCTGGTACTGTCATGAAACTCGTCATCCTAGAATGACAACCGCGTTAAAAACTATTAGGTACTATTGCAATAATAAATATAAAGTCAGCAAATATTTTGTTTAAACAATTTCTATTTATGGCTAAAATATTTTTCTCTTAGTGTACTATTTTCCAAAAACAAGCTGTGAAAAGACTTGACATACTTTTTTGTACGCCCTGTATAAAACAGACATGTTTAGCTAGGAAATTATTCCGTTTCCCCCATGTAACCTTACGCACTATGCAGGTGGTTAGAGTTGTTAGCGAAAGTATTGTTTTGGGTGTAGGAGAATTTCATTAATTGGACGAACATATGGTTATTATTTTGAAACCCTTGTCAAGGTCAATGATTTTATATTTGATAACGCCTATTACAATATTTTTTATTAACTTTAATAATTGCTTACCGTTAGAACTCGCCATTTGCCTACACAAATTTCAAAAGAGTAGTTTGTTAATATGTATATTTTTAACTTTAATTGCAAATTAATTAATCATTAGAATATATGTAGTTTCCCGTTACGAATCTGAAATTCGTAACACAACACCTTTGCTAATTATATGATTCTAAAATATCCTTTTTTATCCACAGAATTTAGATATTAATTAGCTTAGGTTAAGATAGGTGGCAATATTTAAAAAATGATATTGAAAAAGTAGACCCTTCTAATACCAACCACCCTAAAGTAATTAAAAGTTAGTCACTAAAGAGAGGTGGTCGTTTTAAAAGGAATAAATTAAAATTATAACCATTGATGCGCCTTTATTTGTCAATAGAAATTATACTTACATTCTAGTTTTAAATTTATGAAGAAAAAATTACTCAAACACTAAATTTATCTAAATAGCCCTACAATATAATAAAAGTATGTATAAATAAAAAATATATACATAATATACATATACTTAAGTATGAATATGTACGATTAAGATAATTATTTTTTAAAATAATCATTTATCAAAGATTGTTTAAAATTTTCAAATTTATTTTTATTAACTTCAGATTCACATTTCAGTAATAACCTCCAAATATTAATAGCCTTGTCAAAACTGCTTGCATTAACAAAAAAGTTCCCTTAAACGTTTGCAGGCTTCTAATAGGTTCGAAATATTTTACAATGAAATACTTTCAGCTTCCTCATTTTCAGTTTCAGCATC
The DNA here is from genome assembly GCF_000390285.2 of Anoplophora glabripennis. NCBI lineage: Eukaryota > Metazoa > Arthropoda > Insecta > Coleoptera > Cerambycidae > Anoplophora > Anoplophora glabripennis. The sequence goes on along the minus strand of NW_019416216.1, from coordinate 243,580 downwards.
AGAATTAGCGTCACTTGTTTATCTGATTTCTTCAATATAGTCGCTGATGGCCAATTCTGCCACTGTTGCCACGCCACTATCAATCATTGCAAATTGTTTCAAATTTATGAATGGGTCTTCTATAGCAGTTGTGCGAGTGGAATATTGTCTTCATCCTCAAAATCATCCATATCGATATCACATAAATCCGGCTTTAGAAAAGCACTTTTTTTTGTTATTGGGGATAAGTTTCACCAGGCCACCGATGTCCATATCAAAGCATTGGATATGGTAATGTTTTTCTCCATTTCTTGAAGTGGGCAATTACTATCCATATATGTTAAAAGCCTCTTAATAAAGTAGCTTCTAAACGCATTTTCAAATTTTAATTATATCTTGGCCCAAGGGTAAGAAGTGTGAGGTTGTTTTCGGTGAACGAAAAATAAGTATAACGTTGTTCAGTGTAATTTTCGAATGAGATGTTGCATTATCCAAAAACAGTACCTACTTAATACTTTTCTGTTTTGCTTCTTTATCTTGGCACCCCCTTAAAACATTTATGATTTTTGGTTTTTCCTATAATAAACAGACCCCTTCCATATTTGCACAGAGCAAAATTGTAATTCGTTGTTATGCTCTGCTTGTTTAGAGCTTTACAAAACCAACTGAAGATGATTTGGTCTAGGACAGGGGTCGGCAAGTAATTTTAGGTGGGCTCCGGATACTTTTGAAAATTTTTAACGAGGTCCAGAAAAAAAATTCACATTTCTTATTTTTTATTTTAATTTGGACTCAAATTTAATCTGCTTACTAACCATTAAGAACTCAAAACACACACAATTGTAAAATACTACATAGAAAAAATTATAAGATAGGCACTTAAACGTAAAAAACATTTTTTAAATAATTTATTTGAGCAATTTATACTTTAAAAAAATTTTTGGCGGTCCAATATTTTACTTTCCGCGGTCCGGACCTGGACCGCGGTCCGCCAGTTGCCGACCCTTGGTCTAGGACATGTCCAGCGGTTTTAGGAAGCAGTATTGTCTCTTACCTACTTGAAATTTTTCAGCTTAAATTCCTTGTACTCAAACAATTTTTCTCATTTCGTTGATAATATCAATTTCTTCTTTAATAGAAAAGCGCTTCCTTTTTCTAAGTATGCTCAATATACATGTGATGTGTGATTAAATTTACGTTAACACCAAAGAATTTAAAATAGAACTAATATTAAAACTAGATTCCTTCGGTTTAAGAAATTAATTTTGTGAACCTCACTATTAAATATTGTTCTACCTACGTTCATGAGGGTACTTAATTGCCCTTTAATGGAAAAGGTTTTAGCATTGTTGTGCGCTGAAAAATCCAGTAGATTGGTGCCCGTGGTAGTTTAAGAGAAAGGTCTATATTGGGGGCGTTCAAAAAGAAGGGGATTTTTATTTGTAAATTCAGAAAATTCAAAATCAGTCGCTATGTAGAAGTGGTCGCTTGACACAAGAGGTCACTAACAGAGGTTTTACTGTATTAAGTCATCATTTCTAGAACTTTTAATTTCAGGAGAAGATCATTTATTACAAAACTAGCTAAAACGAATATCTAATATACATAACTGATGTACATAAAGTTTAAAAAATTTAAAACAGGGTAAACGAAATCAATATGGTAATGCCACTGATTTACTCTCAGCCTGCCAACACCTTAAGATGCGATTGTCATAAACGCATTCCATTTCATCTTTAATTAATCTTAACCATACCGAAAAGTTGAATGGCAAGATAATCTATATCATTTATCTTAGAGTTAGGTGACAGTGGAACAAATACATAAACAGCTTTTAATTTGCAATTTAAAATGCCTGGCTGATTTTTTTAGTTTGATTGATAGTTACTATTTCATTTACATCTAATAACAATAATCTGAAACAATCATGTAATTAAAAAATATCAACGTGTACTAATTTTTTATATATTAGATAGGTAGATAATGAAGTCGTGATGTGGTGTGGCACCCAGTAAAATCAAAGAGGTATGTATAGATATATGATATTCTATGTACCTAAGTTGTATGGGTGTCTAATTTCGATTGCACGTAAAGTATCTTTAGAACATAATACAATCAAAGAAAGCCTGCCAAAACTAACAAAAACACAACTGATAATTTTTTCCTCCTTGATACTATTGTTTGTGTATTATATGATTATTATGTTGATTGACAGGCGTAGTACTATGATGCATGGTCGACTACATTGTTGTACTTCTAAAGTTCGTACATAGTCCCAATTTCTTGCGTTTTTTTGCTACCATTTGTTGTGTCTAGTTTCATTTTATCATTTACCTTTCATTTTTTTCAGAAACCACAAATTACTAAAACCTCTTTTGAACAGTTTTATTTATTCGGAAAAAGGTAGCACGAATTGATTCTAAAACGTTTTGTTATGGTTATGCATTAAAAGTTTTAAAAGTGTGCTGTGACATGCAAATTAAAGCCGGTTTTCTTGGAACTTTATATAAAAGAGTCCGTTGCTGCAACATACACACATTCTTTGGAGTATGCAGAAAAATTACCTAAGAAGTAAATGAAGTTAAGTAATATTATTTTACGCATAAAAAATGGTATTATTATTTGTTTAAAACCAAAAGAATAATGTGAACAAGCAGTCTGTAACCCGAGCACCACCTAGAGTTTCTGTGATAATTTGTTTGATCTAGTCTAGAAAAGTATCACATTGAAGATTATTTTGAATGCATGAAAAATTCGCTTTGAAGAAGGTGTACTGAAAGCATAATAATGCAAGAAATACAATTTGTTAAGTAATACTATAGTATTATAGAACGGAAAATTTATAGATAATTTGTTTACATCAAACATTGGGCCAAAATGTCTAACTTGCTTCAAAGAAGAAGACTTATTTAATATTCCGATAATAATTGAGTCTCAAACTAGTATTTGACATATAAAATCAATTTCACATCGAGACACATATACCTATACAGTTTTGCATTGAAAAATTCCTCAAAAATTGAAAAGTATCTTTCTATCTTTCAACGACGATTTGTTTACGAGGCTGAGGAAGTATTTTAATCCATAATTGAAGTTTAATTTACGAAAAATTACAAATATTGTTAGGAAGCTGTAGTTTGATTTTTATGGATTATACACGCCACATCTTGTATAAATTGACTTCCATTCCACCACTAATATTCTCGCCCAAAATGCTTCATAGGCATGATTTATATTTCCTGTTAATATTCATCGAGTATAAAACATTCCCCTGCAAATTTGTAAAACAAGTTTTTAATCGTAATTTATTTCACACAAATCGATGAATAAATCCAGAAATAAATTTAGTGTGTAAATTGTTGGCTTAAACGTCGAATTTATCGCACTCACAGAACTTTGGAATTGAACTTTCCGCAATTATGTAGCAAGAATTTAATGCCATACACTTCCTGGGACTCGAATATTGAGTTACGAAAAATGATCCGATCGTAAGAGGACGATTTAAAAAAGGTAGAAGCTTCTAGTTCGTTTGCTGCAGGTTCACTAATTATTAGCCAGGATGTCTGTCACTCTGCTTAGAGAAAACAAACGTTAATTCTCATATAAATGAAAGTACATAGATCTAATGACTGTATTTTGTAAATAGAATAAAAACATAAAAGTTTATTAATATAATTCTTTTAGTTTTTTTCATAGATGCCCTGTTTTCGAGATACAGTATGTTGAAGTTGTTACTTTCCAAATGGTTTTCCTTAATTATCTTTAAATCGGCTGAAGATAAAAATGTCAAAATTTGTGCACGAGTGAACATCAACTGTGCGTTAAGAATAATGTGCAAACGGTTTCTTTCTGAAAAGCAGTGTCGCCGATACAGGTAATTAGAGGGGTACAATAAAAAAAAAGTATGTTAAAAGTCAAAGTTTATTACATTTCTAAACAGTTCTGTAAACTCTAAAGCATACTACAACAAAAAGGTATACTTGTAGAAATTCGATAGCATGTACCATTTTCGAGAAAAATGAAGTTGCATAGAAAGAAATGGGGACAATTTCAGTATCTACTGTAGTATTTCGAGTTTGCACATTTATTTAATTGTGTAGCTGTTTTGTTCTGTGCAAATACTGTTGGTAGTTAAATATCTTCAGCTCATTTAATGGTAATATCCTCTTTCAATTTAATATTTTGTTAATGTTATGTGAGCAAAGAAATTGCTACTTCACTTTTCTCGAAAATGGTACATGCTAATTTAGACAAGTATACCTTTTTTTTGTAGTATCCTTTAGAGTTTACAGAACCGTTTAGAAATGTAATAAATTTTGACTTTTAACATATTTTTTCTTCGATTGCACCCCTTCAATTACCGGTATCGGCGACACTGCTTTTTAGAAAGAAACCGATTGCACATTATTCTTAACGCACAGTTGATGTTTACTCGTGTACAAATTTTGACATTTTTATCTTTGGCCGATTTAAAGATAATTAAGGAAAACCATTTGGAAAGAAACATGAACGGGACACCCTGTATAGGAAGGCTCATAATAAATACTGTAATTCCAAGAGGTATGCCAAAGATAATGTATTTTTTTATGTGTATTTTCTTTTTAAAACATTTCGCCATATTTCCAAAAATAATAGACATACTGTATTGAATTTGGTGGGCCAAGAAAAACAATGTAATTATGTAGGATATAAAACAATCCTGTCTTAATAAATGTGTCGGAAAAATTACATTTAGACAATGACTTTCTTACAAATTCTGTTTCAAATCTAGTCGGTCATTCTCGTTAGAATAAACGGTGACCGTTTGTTTTTCTGCCCTTCTAGCACCCTATTGCCATATCATATCAGGTGGATTAATATTATGTAGTTCACCTAAGCTACAGAGGTCATTGACACTGAGAATCACAAGCTAAACACGGTGCTTTAAGAAATAGAAGCAATTATTGAGAAATGGCTATGCTTTAATCATATTTTATTTGAAAAACAAGTTTGTTGGTCTTTGTAGGTAGAACTTCTTTCAGAAAATGCTAGTTTGAACTACTAGCATGTACGCATATCTTGGAGCAAAAAAAATAATTTCAGACATGCAGACGAATTTCCTTTATCAGTCCTCCAGAAATCATATTTCTTGTCTAAAAACGGTATTCATTCCCATTTAAAAGTGGCATGTGCTAGTCCCTTCACCTCGTAATATATGTCTGTTCATAAATTATTCTCTCATAAATAATAACAAATATTTTCTCCATGAAACTAATTTGCCGCTATCAGCAACAGATTTCTGATGAAACTGCAAACGGAAACTGATTTAAAATTAATTTACCATAACGTTAAGATTTAATGCAGTTCGAGATAAAATATTTATAGAATACTGTGCAACTAAAGCAATTTTCTCTTAAACTATTAATATTATATACGGACAGAGTATGCGCTCGTAAATATCTTATTATTTCGAAATATGAAAATAATTTTAATGATATAATGAATCGCCACGATTTTCTGCCCCTTCCGGCGTTTCCATTTTATTATTAAGGGTCATTCCATCAGAGAAAAATTGATAGTAATAATACAGATATGGATCAATGCGTTTCAAGAGGTTGAATCGGTTTTACGATTTTTTAGTTTAAATTACGTACATCAGTTTCTGTTTATACATATATTTATTAGGCTTCCTCGGGCTATTGTAGGCGGTAATAATATTGTGCTTCTTTAATATGTATTTTATCTATACATCTTGGGATATAGTGAACACATACTGTTGTAAGATATTCTTCCATTCCCTTGTTCTCGGATGGCCTATATTGACGGCTTGCTGGTACATTCATTTCCTTCGAAAGCTAACCGCAGATGATGTAGTTTCTCTTCCAAGTGTTTTGGCTAGCACATGGTGCATCAGGGTGGATCAAAGTGCTGATGATCCCTGGCTTCTGGATCTGATGGTTGTGGCGTTTTGATCCTTATTTGCGTGGGGTGGCTTTTTGCAAACGTTGTGTCTTAAGTACCACTCGATTTCCTCTTGACAAGGACAACTACAAGGACGTTCTGAAATAAGCAAGTGCGTTCGTTCAAAGCGGTACCCGTTTGAAAATATATTTAAATTTAGATGAAAAAAACCTAACTTAAATTTTGACATGTTTTCTATCTAGAGCGGCGATGTTTCTTGCTGAAAAAGTGATCTTAATTTTTAAAGACGCTTTTAAATCTTGACATAATCCCTTTTATTCAGAGATTTTGTGATTATTTTTGAATTCTTACTCAACTGTATGAGAAAAATGTGTCTCTGCAACGTTTCATTAGCAAGTCCTCTTTTTTCTTGGAAACAATAGAAATTTTGTTATGTAAATCAAGTCAGGCAATTTTGTAATTATGATATCGAAATCAGATTACCGATTCGCAGTATTAAACATACCTGTGTGTGCAATCATTTTCACTTTACGTCAGAAAAAATTGTGTGTATTCGCAATACACCCAGTTATCGATTTGACCGATACAGAAAAATGCATATAAAAGTACCGCTACCTGAAATAATTATTTAGAAATGCCGTTAATTACTTAAAACCATTACGCTTACTTCCACTTCAAGCCTAGCGATATAGATTAATGAATAAATAATGAGTTTCAGGAAATAAAAGTTTAATAATGAGTGTAGTCACGGCAGTTTCGTTCTGTTGTCTTGTCCTTCTCTATTTCGAGGTTAATTAACGCGGGCAGTTGATTTAATGTAACGAGAATTCTGAGGGATGGATTTTTTTGTACCGTTCTTTATGTTACAGATAATTTAATTCGTCTGTCCATTTAGCTCGCGAGGCGGAAAAACGTCCGTTAATATATTGATACATCGCATTAGATTTCACAGGCTATTTAACAGTTAGTTAATGCGTATAGATCGAGGAAATATTTAAAGCAGATGAAAATGGGATAGTTATTCTCTTTTTTTGTTACGGGTATCGCTGTAGTAGAGTAGCTTTATTTCTTGTTACGAGTATATCCATAATGTAGTTTTTTAATTAAAAATAAGTTAGATGTGTCTAATAATAAACATATTTTAGCGAAAATCACCTTAGTGTACGTTTGTTTACCCATTTGTTTCATGATATATCAGAAATAGGTTCTATTTGTTAAGTTTAGATATTGGATGACTATTAATTTGAGGAAACAGTGACTGCCAATAAGAAAAAAATTTAAAGTAACAAAAATGAAAATGAAGATGGCAATGAAAGTACGACTGGATGAATTAAAATCTGATTTGAAAAGAGAATAGGATGCATTAAGATCTAATATGAAGACAGAGCAGGGTGAACTGGATGAACTGATATCTTATATATGAAGGACGAGCTCAAAATTAATTAGATTGCATGTAGAAACAATCAGCTGTATAAGCCAATTGGATAAATAATATCAAAACAGAAGCAAATACCAGTTTGGTAGCAAACAGAAAGCAGTGGAAGAGATTACCATTTAAGGAAAGAAGTAGAAATATGTTCATCACTCATATTAACCTATCCATGTTCTGGTGAGGAATTCATAGTCGATGTGGATGCTACATTGGAATAGAAGGTGTGTTGTCACAAAACAAGACTAAATAAAATAATAGAAAAGTCTACTGTCTAAGAAGCCGAGCAAATGTAGAAAATTGGTGTCGCCGGTTTAATGACCGTTCCAGCCGCAGAGGCTTCTTGTTCTAAGAAGCCAAGGCCAGATGAAATAGTACAACGTTGGAATTTCCTTCAAAAGAATCACCGTAGACGCCACTGGACCGGTTCCCTAGACATAATTTGGTATCTGTACCAGAAGGTCGTTACCTTCGGATTACTTCAATAAATGGCCAGAAGTATATCCCATCCCAAACCAGGAAAACCTCTTTTACAGATTCGACGTTCCAAGAAAACCGCATTCGGATTAAAGGAATCGGATGTGTTCTAAATAATATGCCAGTTGAAAGATATTAATAATAATACCAAAACAACAATTATATATCCACAATCTGACAGCAAGATGTAGAGTTTCAATCGAATCTTACAAAATCACCTGCAAATAGTCGTCAACGAACCGATTGAGACGGGCATGTATCCCTTTTCTCATTGGCCTCTCGATCAGCAGTCCATGACGCTAGTGGAAGAACACCAGCTAGCATAGTCTTGGATAGATAATTGAAACTATCCTTCGACATTATTTTTGGCTACCCAGAGATTGAGCTAACTCATCGGAAAATTACTCATTCGAGTAAGCCAAAAGACTCGATGACATCCATGACAAAGCGCGCCAGAAAATGAAGTTGTAGGCGATAGATGGAAAATCCGGTACTATGTCAGAACCAATACCAGTGGGTTCCAGGCACGATTCCAAGAGCTACCAAGTAAGGAAGAAACGAGAACGTCCTAATTTCGAAAACTCCTGGGGAGGTCCATATATGTTGATCTATAAGATCAACAACGTAGTCTGGAGGATCTGAATCATTTGACTCAACATGAGCACCAGTCGGAGAGGACTCTGATTGCTGATCAGGAAGATCATCTTTAGGAGGTGGCAGTATAGTGAAAAGTCACTATTTATATATTTGTTTCATGATGCTCTAGAATATGTTCTATTTATTTCTGTCATGTTCTTAGAAGCGATATTGTTCTATATTTTTCTTAGAAGCCTATGGAAATTTCGCAATGAAAAATGGTATGGAAGGTCATAAAAGGACTATTAACAAAAATTGAACAGAAAATGGATTTAAAATAATGCAATTGGTGACGCAGGCTACCACACCTTAGATAAAATTTAAAAATACTATAAGAAGATTTACCAAAGAGATATATGCAGAAGAGCTTAAATGCTACTACCATATGAAGAAGTAAGAACGACATAATACTATAAGAGGACTAATAAAATAGATATGAAGAGATTGTCTTCATTTATACAGCGTAGTAGTACAAAGAGAGAGCAATGAAAAGCAAAATACGTTTGGTGATCTGTAATAACTATTGCATTTGACAATAAGAAATTATTTTAAAATTAAGAAGTATATTGCATGTAAGTGTAGGCACTATTGTATAATAAATAATTCATAAAACACTATAGAGAAATACATCTGGGGCGTGAAGTAATATTTGATAATCATAACATTGTTTGAATTATTGAAGACTTCCTGTTAAGTGCCTTACAATTAGAGTCAATTAGATAGAAAGCATTATTTAACTGTAAGTTTCTTCTAACCTGACAAACAAGTGATAAGCAAAAAGTGATCCAATTATCAAACTAGGATAAAGTATAGGATACTATTAATAAAAATTGCTCTGAAATATATTACGAGAGTAATATCCATTTTTGCCCAAGGCGGTGTTGATGAAGGACGAGAAGCCTTAGTAAAAAATCTGTAGGGGAAGCTGAGGCAAAATATGGAATGATGGAGAGAGTGATTTCATTAATTTTCGTCATTTATTAGTTTCATCAATTAAATTGCACAATGATTGCTGAATGTTAAAACAGTTGGTAGATCTCCAAAGTATCGTTTATTTATTCTATAAGCTGTGAGTTATCGAATAACAATTCTCCTCAGGGTCTGTACATTATTTAAAGAGTATTTTCAGGTCTAACTTTAATAGAATTTTGATCGTAAATCCTATTGATGAAGTGCATTTCCTTATATTATAGACTTTTCCATTTTTAGCTGTGCAAGTTCTTGTCACTGACTATTACACGTACCTATCAAAGAAGTTATTCAAATTGAATGTTTAAGTATTATAAAGTATTTATGGCCATATAATTGCACTTTGGTTCTAATATTCAGCTGTGAGACTATTTAAAATTCCGGTTTTGTATTTGTTTTCATGAAAAATTTCTGCTATGCCGTTCGGACTTCCAAAGTTTACATTAACTTTTAACTTTTATGCAAATTAAAAGGAGGTCCCACTTAATTTTATACGAAAGCGACTTGTAATTAAAAAACTTTGAATTGTAAGTTATACTTATAGCCTTGACAAGCTGTTAGATGGCTTTTCTAAAGAACGAGGAAGTTTGTTTTGAAATAACTGTAGAAACGATAACGATAACTTTATAGGTGCCTAATTGGTTATATTTAATGCACGAGAATTATAGTAATCAGTAAATAAGTATAATATAATGTAGAGTAATCTGGATATGTCAATATAAATTAAAAATTATCTTTTTTATTGGAACTGTTGCTGTTTGTTGTGTATTGGTTCTGAATTTGTAACTAGTAATAAAGATGAAATAAAAGTATTTAAATAGGTAGTTATTTAGCTTGTAAGGTCCCATAGGTAGTAAAATAGTTATTAATAGTTTTTTTTTTCTGAATGGTGAGATTTATCTTTATATATTAATGATTGTTAACCTTGTTTCTTAAAATGACTAACATTTGTATACAAATAAGGTGATTACGTTACATATGGTGCAATAAGGTTTTCAAAATACACTAAATTTGTTACTTATTGAAATCTGGTTGAACTTTTCATTTCATTATTTTTATTCATCTTTGAGAAATGCTGGAAAATTCTTTTTGAAATTTAAAAAAATGTTATTTTATCTTGTCAAAATAACATTTACTTTATGAACGTCTATACTGTGTAAATATAGCATAATGTACCGATAACAATTTCAATTATTATGATAAAAAAATAATTGTCATTAAATCCAAAATAAAATGTAATTTTACTCAAAACCCTTAAATTGATGATCAAATATTATGGAATAAATTTTGAAAGTGCCTGTAAAAAATAGCAGAATTTTTTCGTTTAGGTAAACCGCATTTTGAATGTTAGTACTTTCGACCACTCTGTGCTTTAACATGCGGTGAAATAGAGAGGTATATGTATCTATAAAAGTAATGTTTTACGTCTTTTTTCGTAATAAAATGTTTTGTAGGTGCACCTCCAATTTATACTTTTTGCAAGCTTTTGTTTGGCGACCTTGATGTAAACAAAAAAAAAGGGAGTGAATCGTTCGATCTAGTTGATTTTGGTACTGACAGTTTTAGTATATTGAAAATTTTCCGTCGGTTTCGTTTAAATTGATCTTGTTAAATAACTCTATAGAAAGTGGATTGCTAAACTACGTTTAGTTAAAATTTTCTAGGTGATTATAAATAGTATAAAGTGCAAGTGTAATATGGAATTTCTTAGGAATTTTCATCTTGTTTACATTTATTGGATTACCTCACTTCTGGCATTTTGGGTAAATGTAACATAGATTATTTCTCTATATTTAATACACGTTCATATCTTTACGTTACTAACAACAAATAACGGCAGTATAAACTATCAGTTGCTAGCCTATATTCATACATGTTTTTGGGTTTTGTTGCTAATCTTTTGTACATGCATAATTCTTTTATGGATCACAATGTTTCAAATGTTTTTTTTTTCGATTTATGTTTGATTTGATTGTTAATGGTCTTAACCAGAACAAATGTGCTATAGTATAACAACAGACTAACTTAGTTGCTTGATATAATCATAATCGGGTACTGAGCATAATTTACAAATCGTCATGCATCTATAGCGTAACATAGCTGATTACGTACGAAATTTGCATATTAAGAAAAAAACACCAGCATAAATCGTTTTAACGTTAGGTAACAAATAATAGCAATGCAATTTTTTAGTTTTTTGTGATTACTAGTTACTAGTTTTATGTACTTGTAATTGATTAAATGGAATATATGCTAATAATAATTTTTCGTCCCTTGGGATTAATTTTGAAATTAATTATTTTATTTTTAGAAAATATTTTATTAAATCATAACTATTTCAATCTATAAGAGGTTTTATAATTGACATTTGTTAATTGTTACAAAAAGTTGCTTACACTCTCAAATATCTTTACTTCTCTATGTCACTGAATACTATGAATATTATTAAATTAAGTCATTGTAATTCTAATTTTTTAATATTGCATAGATGAATTTTAGCATATTTGATATATACATACAATAGTGTATTGCATTTTCACATTGCATTTATTTTTTTATAAAATAAAAAAAACATATATTTAAAAAAGGGCGTCAAGAAACCACTCATTTTATAGTATGGCATTGTTCTCTATTCGCTTGATATGCAAACTATGTTTTTATCTTTTTTACTGAATAATTTATTGAAATTGTTTAACTGGCTTAACATCTCGATATATTTTTAAGAATTTAGAATATATTTTCTAAAATTTTAAATGAGATGATTCAGTAAGTGCACAAATTGATTAGACTATCCATAAACAACCCAGTTTTCAAGATAAAGTTTTAAAATTTGATGAGAGCAAAGTAGTAGTTAGTCTTATGGGGAAAATATACAGTATGTTCTCGGTTGTAATGGAAAAGAAGGAAAATATTTTTATTTTTCATTTTACAAGAAAAAGGCATTCTTGATTAAAATGTTTGCTTGTTTTTCAAATGCGATTGGCATGGAAAACTTTCATCTTGCATGTACAGGTTGATCGTTCAAGAATAAACTACCTTTGTGCGATAAAAATATATCATTTAATTTTCCAATATATTTTTAAAGAATATTTTTTTCTCAGTACATATACATATTTTTAAATTTTTTAATAGACTGGAATATTATGCATGTCTACAATATTTAGATTGATGTAGGGTTGACGAAGTGAAACTTTTGCGTATTTAGTTATAAATATGTTTTTTTTCCTTGCTGTTTAAAATTTTGCGTGGTTAGCGAGCTCCATCTACAGTAAAATAAAACTGTACTGGGTGGCGCCTTTTTTTGTCTCGGATTTTTTAATTTGTAGGTGTCCCAATGAGCACACCTTGTACAATCGTTAAAAACATTGACATTGTATGCTAATCACTACATATCAAAATATGTGAAATGTCGTGTTAATACATTTTTTACACATATATGATTTTTTTGTCAGATTGAAAGCGTGTTATCTAAAAGTGTTCCAAGCCTGCACCTCAGTTCTGAATTGAATATTAATAAGCGCGAACACATGTGTATCCCACTGAATAACAGATAGCGGTCCCCTGTTTACAACTATTTTTTCAGTATTTCCCTAACTGGTATGCGACTAATAACAGGCGGTCGGAGGAAAATTATATCTCCCGCGAACCTTTCACCCGCCTTCGAGAAGAATGGCCATGAAAGCCTTTCATAAACACAATGCCTGTAACAATTCCGACTGTACGGGTACAAAGTGAACAAAGAACGGTGTTATTAGATATTTAAGGCATCGGGCTATGCCCTGCGCACCTTAAAATCGTGAAGACTTTGCAGCAATCGCACCTTGAAGACGACATTCTCGACGGGATGATGCATCAGAATTTAAAAATTACGCACTCCCCTTGAATAGTTTGTTGATGTTTTTAAACAAAATCTGAACGATGGGTAACAGTAAATTATTAAAGTAAGAAACATAAAAACATAATTTATATAATTACATTCCTTCAATTCGATCACTACTCGTTTGCAAACTGCAAACTGCAAATCGTTTAAAAATTTGACAGACACACCCATTATCTTGCTTTTATAGGCTTTAAAATTTAAACTCGACTACTTCATAGACACTAAATTTTTAAAGGGCTATTTCTTAACGTACAAGGAAAACCTCTTGACAAAAAAATAATACATTTAATAACTTTTGAATCGTAATTTTTATAATTAATAAATAACATTTTTAAATTGATTATTGTTGTAAAGTTACCAGTGTGCTTTTTAAAAAGTGATACCTATAAACACCTACAACAAAATACTGAGAGAAAAAATAAACGCTCTCACTGACAAATACAGAAGTATATTATGTATGTACCTATGTATCTTACAAATAATTAGTTCGGATTTAAAGACGCGTTTAAGGAGATTTGTGGAATGAGAATGATACTTTTGAGTTACAATATCCCTTACAATATATTGTTTACTTTAGTGAAGACCCATGTACACTAATGCAAACAATTAAAGGGTCAAAAGAATTTCCGAAATATTGTCGTGATTTTTGACAGACTGTAGTTAGATGAAAAATGGTCGTATCGGGAATTAAAAAAAAATATTTTGAAGCTCTAAGATTCTAGTTTATAGATCTTTCGGTTGAAAATTATTAGAAACTATAGTGCGACAATAAAGTTTTGCAATTTTTTTGCAAGTTCACGGACTTGGAAAAATTTTTTTCGCCTAAGCCATTGCATGGATCAGATAGCTTGTTTATTCAGCTTCAATTTCCTTTTTTTTTAATTTCTATACGACCATTTTTCATCCTTTTCCTTCATCCTTTTGTCTTCAATCATCGATATCTCGGCGACAAATAGTCGTACAGAGAATTGAAGGGCAGTTTCAAAAACTGGAATAAATTTCCTATAACATGTTGCCGCAACTTTTCGGAAAAAACATTTTTTTAAAATATTTTACACGAATTTTAAAAATCAGGAAAAAAAGGGTAATTTGTTATTTTTACCGCAAATAACGTTTAAATTGTTTAAATTTTTTTCCATTTAATTATGACTATGAAGTGTTTAAGCTCAAAAAACGAGACCCTTTAATTTTTTCAAAATTTTGACTGTCTGAAACAAAGAAACGGTTCGCTAGATCAAGATGAAACTTCACAGGGTTCTTCTGGGTATATTGAACCGTAAGTCATGCTTAACATTAGTCATTTCGTGAATATTTCTAATTTAGCCGTTAATTTTCTAAAAAAAACATAAATTACTCTTTTCTTCCCCTGTTTTTTAAAATTCGTGTAAAAAATGATGCGGCAACATGTTATAGGAAATTTATTCCAGTTCTCGAAACTGCCCTTCAATTATGAACGACCATTTGTCGCCGAGATATAGATGATTGAAGACAAAAGAATCCTTTTTTATTAAAGGTGCGATATTTCGATAAAAAATGGTCGTATCAAAATTTAAAAAAGAAGAGAATGAAGCTGCATAAACAAGCTATCTGGTCCATGCAATGGCTTAATTGAAAAAATTTTTGCAAGTCCGTGGACTCTGAAAAAAAAATTTGCAAAATTATAACCGTAGCTCCTAAAAATATTTTCGACCGAAAGATTTAAAGTCTAGAATCTTAGAGCTTCAAAATGCCTTTTATTCAAATATGTTTTGGTTTTAATACTTAATATTAACGTATTTTCATCCGTACATAATTAAAATTTTATTTCGAATAAAATATAATTTTTGGGTAATGAATGTTCTTTTTTAACATACAACGAGGTGAAAATAGCTCTCGAAAGAGCACGTATCAATGATTTTTTCTCTAAACTGCTATGTTTAAATTATATTTAATTCACCAACATGATATAAATAGAACTGCATATACATCAACATCAAATGAGTACTATTTCCTAAACTTTCACTCCAGAAAATATCTAGTGAAATTTCTTGATTATTGCCAAAATTCGGGAAATCTTTTGTATACTGCAAAAAAGTATTGCAGAATGTAGATTGTACATATGTTTATGTAGATGCACAATCTTCGTTCCATCTAACTTCTACTAATTACGGACCGTTTGATAGCAGCTCATTCACATAAGTTTTTACCTTCCGAATAGTAGAAACAATACATGGGCTGGGGTTTTCTCTTCATCCTGCTAGACTCACATAAATTGCCTTCTTTCAATGTTACTCATATATTCTGAATCTGCAAAGTCTTGTTAGCAATATTACTGTTATCCTTATTAATCTGCGACTTTGGTTCAGTAGGTCTGTCGTTAATTCGTTTGATGGTCTTTTTAAGAACTTCTTGGCTTGCCTCTGTTTAGATATTTCTAGTCAGCATTTCTCAGCTTGTTCAATTGTTCACTCATTCCTGCACGAATGTCTCAACAACATCGCCTTCTCTGATTAACTAGTAAGCCTTCTCGTTTGGTACCATTGTCTCTCATGCCCTGTTATTCAAGTTAGGGTCGTTTTGACCTTCTATTCCTACCAAAGCAATTACAAATCTATTTACCAGTGTGATACGGGGTTGGTTTTAACGTTCTTTAGCTCCGTTACGCTTTCCTTAGCTCCATATATTCCTGCTTCAAATCACTTGTCTACCTTCGAGCCGTCCGTATACCACAGTAGGCTTTAACTTAGAGCCCCGTCTTCTCTTAAGGTTTTCTACAAAGCTGTACCATGAGTCAGTTGGCATTCTTAAAATCAGATGTGCCTTTAACTACAGCTACAGCCTTTGAAAACCACTCCCACTTGCAGCGTCTTCAGCCCATTCGTAATGAAATAAAATATCTAAAAAATACTTTGCATTTGACAAATGTTTGGGTTAGGTATATAGTACATACCTATATACATATTTCAAATTATATTGGATGATGATTAGATTCAGAGAACAAATTTTCAAATTTCGGATATTTCCTGATAATTCATCAGCATTAGATCATTTTGTAATTATACAATATTTCTTAGTAGAAAAACGGATGGATTTAATGGCGGAAAATAGAATTTTGATATATACCGTTTCAGTTTCAATGCAAAATCCTTTCCGAGTTACTAATGAACTGATCGAATTTTTAATAAAAACATGCATGCACGATTTATTGAACGTAAATACTATTAATTATATTGTATTTAATATATAGCGTTGGCAGTTGCTGTTGCAAAGTACCGCACAACTATTTATTTGAACAGTTAAGTGATTTACATTATTTATAACGGACCGTTGTCATGATCTATCGTGATAAATATTGTTGCAGGTTAATTCCTGTTTATGGAGCAGTTGAACGTTATTAGAACATTACTGCTAGATTAGTGCGACAAACTTAGTGATGCGAGATAGCTAGATGCAATTTAAGAGAATAATGGTTTAATTATTCCCTATCCGTTAGTTTTATAGTTTCATGTTCAGCAGCTCGGGCACAAAAGTTTCTGAGAAATCTATAGTTTTCTCTTTATACATGAAGTTCAACTTGCATGTAGAAATATTTAGCACGTAGTCATAGTAGCTTAATTTTCACACTTCGAAGTATTTTTTTATACGTAAGTATATACAGGGCGATTTATTTGAATGCATCAAAAATAAAAATGATTAGATGTTTCTCCACCATTAAAATGTTAATAAACGCAAAAAAAGAATAAAGTGAAACGTACATAAGTGAGAGACCTCCACGAATCAGTCGCCCGTATATGAATATTATTTAGTTTAAAATCATTGATGTTCCACTACTGTACGTTTATATTTCTGGGAATATATGGACTCGCAGCCAGATGGAGTGCAAGCTACAGTCTGGGGACGTTTTCCATTGTATTTCAACCAGAAAGGACCCCGCACAAAATGAATGGAAATTGGGTCCCGCTAGATTTGGCTAAAATTGTGATATATTGTAGTTCTCGACATTCTGATGAAAAGTTGTCACCGGCCCAAAGTGATGCTGTGGATACTTTCAGAGATATAGAGGGGGGAAGTGTGTGATTTTGGCTGTAGGACTGAGTAAGCTTCACGAGGTTTCAAGTTGATGAATTCAAAAACTGAGGCATGTAATGAATTTTGACCAGTAGGTACAATGGTTTTGGGATCGCTGGTCCTGAATTCTAGGACAGCTTAGCTGTTTAAGGTCACCTGGAGGTTAGGTAAAGGTCGTTTCAAGGTCAAACTGAAGAAAAGACTTGTATTGAATTTTGACCAGTGAGTGTATAGATTTTTGGGCTCGCATAATCTGAATCTGGAGATAGCGTAACCCTAAAGGTTACCTTCAAGTCAATTCTAGGTCATTTCAAGATGGAACTAAAGAAAAGGTTTTTATTGAATTTCAACCAGTGCGTATATAATTTTTTTTGAGGGGCAACTGAATTTGGGGATAGCTTAGCCCTATATTTAGGTCAAGTCAAGATCATTTCAAGGTCAAAGTAAAGAAAAGGCCTTTCACGAATGTTAACCTGTAAGTATGTATGCTTTTGAGGGCGCTGAACCTGAATTCGCGGATAGCTTAGCCCTATAACGACCTTTACCTGACCTCCAGGTGACCTTAGATAGCTAAGCTATCCAAGAATTCAGGTTCAGCGATCCCAAAAGCATTGTACCTACAGGTCAAAATTCATTACATGCCTCAGTTTTTGAATCCATCAACTTGAAACTTCGTGAAGCTTACTCAGTCCTACATTGAAAATCACACACTTCTCTATATCTCTGAAACTATCCATAGGATCACTTTGTGTCCGTGACAACTTTTCATCAGAATGTCGAGAACTATAACATTTCCATTCATTTTGTGCGGGGTCCTTTTCGCGATAATGACGTGTTTTGCAGAGAATGTACGTTATAGAAGTTATAAAACTCATACACATACCTTCTAACAGTCTTCTCTGGATAGGATTTGCACGGAGTAGAATCACGCTCATGGGAAAATCCTTTTTGGAATCGAAGGAACTGAGAGAAGTATAGGTAAGGAAGATTTTGAACTTTGTTAAAATGCCAAAGGTACTTACGGAATAAGTTTGAACAGTAGAACGCATAATAGGCCGCGCTGCTATGAGATTTGAATAGAACCCCACCACAGGAAACAGAAGCAGAGGACAAATAGAAGTTTCAAGGATACACAAGTGATGTGCGGTTTCACGATAGACACCAATTTCGGATAAGTTTCAAATGGGCACACAGACGTATTACGAATTAGATTAGCAAAAACAGGACTAACTTTTTTCAGACAGTTCTTTGGTCGTCACTAACTACCTTTACAGTACTCTGGTCCTAATAAATCAATTTATACAGGTTCAACCTGTAATTTGTATTTATTTGGTTTTATTTCCATAATATTGTTCCTACGTAGTTAGAATAATTACCTTATACTTTTTATAGGGTATATATAACCACAAATCATGGTATTTCAGTTCTTCATGTAAACTAATGACTATTGTACGTGAACAATTTGCTATTTTAAACTTGACATGCAACATACATATTTTTAGAACTTGCAAGGTTTAATGGCGTAAAACTATGATTGCTTTTTTACAGGCTTATCCAAAGCGAGCGTATATAAATTTATGGTTCTTTATTCTCCTCAAACAATAATTATTTTATACGAGTTTCCTTCAACTCCTATTTTAACTACAATTTAAAATAATTGTTTATCCGAAGTCAGTTATTGAAACGTAATACGAGAATATGTTTGTTTTAGAATTTCTTAGACATAAAGAATATTTTAATATAGAGGACAGGGCAAAAAGGAAACAACTTTCATCAAATAAATATAAATTGTTAAGCCACTTCTTAACATTCCAATGCTGTATGAAGTTTCTATTTACAAAGTTTCTAAATATTCATTTTAAAAAGCTTTAATATAGTGATCTTAAAAGGTCGTCGAACTATGTTTCAAAATAGATACATTTAGTGTTTCGAAAATACCTAATTAAATAAAAAAGTAGATATAATATTGCAAAAGGAAATACCTGTATTATTTCTTAAAAAGAAAATAAACAAATGAGAGAGAAACGGTTATGACATTTACAGAATTAAGGTTAATCAATATAACTAAATACTTTTTCTCGAGTTTTGGTTTGCAACGTATGTTACATATAATAAATATTTTAAGTAAAATCAGACAAAGTTTTAAAACATCTTGAAAATAATTATTTAAATGTTCGATGTAGAAAGCTTTTTGCACAGTTTTGAAATGTTTGTATCATTTAGAATGTAGGGAAGGCTATGCACTAACAAAGGTTGTTTGTAAATTATTCCATTACATTTGAGCCAACTATTAGAACAGAAACATAATAATGTAAATTTAAAATTTAAAAGCTTCCTCTGATTTTGGAATATACAGTAATACAACGAATACTAACAAATATATTCCAATAAAACCATCATACGTGAATGTAACAATTTATAGTACATACATTATACATACTCAATAAAACCGTTACATAAGTAATTTGTGTTAAAACCTTACCGCATATGAATTATTTATAAAAAAGCAAGGTCGTATATTATGTTACAGTTTTTATGATATATTCGCTGTAAAGTGTACACTAACATGTAGTTTAATTAGAGCAACACAACCTAACGACTTTATTTTTTTTACCACAAATGGCATTCGAAGAATTGTCTGTCAGATTTCCTAACTTGCGGTTCGTGTCATACCTGGCAGAGATAGCGATAGCAAATGGATAATACCATTTTTTGCAGACCCTGTTAATCTAGTTGAAGAGCAAGGTTACCCACACCCACCAGTGACAATGGATTGATATGAAACCAAACCCCATAAAAGAATATATTCCTAATATGATTATTTTGCAATATACATGCCTGTCCCGGCGAACAATTAGTTTTGTTGTTAGCGTTGATAGTTGATCTTGCTGATACTTTATTTATATTGTTATAAAAGTGAGGACAAATTATTTATTAGCAATATCTTGGGATAAATAGCACAAATGTTATTATGAAATCCTTGACATGGTTAGAATGAGTGTTTTATAGTGCGAAGTGTGTACCGACTTCAAGTAAATAAGTGATAAAAATGAAATTGTGACTCTTCCATATTTATCAACTTTTATGTATCGTAAATAACGACGAATAAATCATAATATCCTTGTGCCCACTACGAGAAAAAATTGCTACATGTTTCAGGAGATTTTCAGCGCTAGAAGAGGAGGATATAAGTAATTCTTTTAAAGTAATATACAGGGTGTAACTAAATAAGTGTAAAACATTAAATTGTTCAATCTATTACCTAAAGAAGTAAAAAATACATCAAATATTAAACTCGTAAAAAAAGAACTAAAAGAATATATAAAAAAATTACGATAAACTTAAAGTGGTTTATGATATATAAATAACAAAATAGATTACTTACTAGCTACTAAAAAATTATTTGTTAATCTCTCATCACTGCTCTCATATTATATTGTAGTGGGTTATTTTAAACATATTTGAGATGTATGCACAGAACAAGCTAAGCTTAGGTGACTCACCTCAATATGAGATATTAGTATTTACTACACAGTTGATTGATCATTTGTTAGGTTTAGGTTATATACATGTACATATATGTATTATTATATGTGTCCTATGTTTGTAATAAATTGAATGAAATTGAAAAAAAAAATATACATTTCATTATTAGCTCTTGCAGTTTTACTTTAATTTAAAGGTACTAAAATCTAAGTATGCAATAAATATCTATCCTCCCTAGCAAGACATAACCGATTATATTGTGGGAAATTACTATATCATATCCCTGTTAATATTGAATTATTGTTGAATCTGTGGCATTTTGGCAAAAATTTTTATCGTTACTCACTGAAAAGGTCAAAAAGTTTGCTAAAACACCAACAATTATGTCCATAACAAGCATACATTGACACCTAAGTTAACACTAACCTTCCAAAAACTCAAACCAAAACTTAGAACAAAACCGATTATTACAATGTTAGAAATGATGATGATAATGTATGATTAGTAAATATACAGGGCGATTCAAAAGTCAGTACAAAGAATTTAGGGTAGAGTTAAATGCACACCATATTTTCAATTTTTATTAACTATTTACCTAGAAAAATTTAAAAATTTATTGACCATCTAATCAGTAATGCAATGATCCTGAATTTTAGCTCTTAGTAGAACTTGTATTATAGTGATTTTCTGTGACTGCGTTACGATGGCATGTCTTATATTTTAACCTACTTTTGAAAACATCCCCTAGTTTTAATAATTTCATAGTTATAGGACAGTTGATAATAAATAAATAATTTACGAACATTACTGGGGTCCTGAAAGTTATAAATAACATATCCACAATGAGAGAACTAGAGGATGATGTTGTTGAATATTTGATACAATGAAAATCTGCTTCCCATAATTTGTTGTTAAGAAGAAGTTCTTCGATGTATTCTTCAGCACGCGTAATAACCTCATCATTCTTATAACTAGTAATTCTGGTCTTTTATATCGTGTAGGGTCATTTGGACTAACTCATCTCTTTTGCAGGTATCAGAAGTTTTGTAATTACCTTAATCATTAGATACCTTTGAATTTTCATAGTAGATTTGCAAGATGTGCAGAACCATGAAACTGTGAACATGGATCTCATAAACCAAGAGTCAGACATGCTTCTAAGTCGATAGGATTTCATAATCCCATAACCGTATAACCCTGGTTGTGCGAAGGTATATAATACAACAATAAAACTCTGCTGTAACTCCGTAATCTTTTAAGCCGGGGCTTCATATTGTGGTGGAAGGAAAAGCGTGGTTAGTAGCATACCGACTCATGAACAATAACGACTGGAGAGGTAGTTCCTGGATAGGTTTCACACTGTATTTCAAGCAGAAATCTTCGCAGAGAATGTACATAGACATAAACTCATATACATATTCTCTAACAGTCAGGCAATTATACACACACAAGGTAAGTTCAAAGCATATGTGGGAATGTGTACAAATGCTGACTGAACTGGATACTACTAATAAAGTTAGAATGACGGAAATGAGAAAGCGGATGAACTTGCTAGGATGGGATTCGAAACGTTGGTCCAGAGCTCTTCTGTGGCACATAGTAGGTCAGAAAGACACTGTGAAAACGGACTCAGTCAGAACATAGTAAACACTGGGCTTCAAGGCCAGGCCAAAGCTATGCGAATGAACTTATGGAGTGTTATTTGCAGAAAAGAATGGTTTAGTTGCTGAGCTGGAATAAAATTCGGCTCAGGAAAGTGACGGGACTTATAACGGGAAACCGTTAGCTTAGGAAACATTTATATCCAAAGCTTGTAGACAGTCCGGTCTGCAATGATGTGACTTGATCAATGAAACTTCTCGTATTCTGGGCAAGTGCCCAGAAATTGCAAGTAGTGTCGGCAAGGAAGCTTTCGGACTTTGTAAAAAGGACGCAACTACTTGTTGAATAGGTTTGAATGTAGGACGCACAATAAGCCTGATAAAGCTGCGGTGCTATGGAACTTGAACCGAATAGACTTCTCTCTGTGGAGCAAATTATAGGAAAAAGAAAAAGAAGAACAAATGAAAGCTTCAAGGATACAAATCTGATGTACAGTTCCATGACATACACCAACTTCGCATAAATCTCAAATACACACAGATGTATTACGAATTAGATTAGCAAATATAGGACCAACAATTTTCAAATAGCATTTTAGTGGTCACTAAGGCCGCGGTACTATTGGGCTTGAATAGAGCCTAACCACAGGTTAAGACGAAGATGAAGAAGAAGAACCCGGGGCAAACAAGCTTCTGTAAACCCATGATCTGAGGCATATAGATTTGTATTACGAAGTCATCCACGGTTTTTTCCATTTGTATCAACACTGAAAAACGTAATAGTGCTTTCTTGACTGCTACTACATCGATTGTGAGTTTTTGGTATCAAAATCATTCAAATAACGGATTATGAGATCATGAAGTAGGAAATGTTAGGTTTTTCTTTATAAACACACAGTATAATTTTTCTATTAGAGAAAAGTTGATTATCTAACTTTTTTTAACGACAAAATCTCATTGCAGAATTAATATAATTGCATTATAAATTATTCATGCTTTTGTATTATTCTTTTTAGTGAATCAAAAAATGCTCTTGTCTTCAACCAGGAATGAATCATTTTTTAAGTTGGTTATCGTTCCTGAGTCCGGGTTCTCTCAAAATGTTAAGGGTATGCGTTCTGTGAAACAAAAGAACGCTGATTAAATTCATACTTCATTGTGCAGACTTCAGGATTTTCTTTAGAATTGCTACTATTATACATAAATGTCTTTATTCTTATAGAGCTCCATCTACACAGAAAACGATGGACAAGACTTTTCTAGTAGAAAAATTGTAAACACAAGGTACATATTTTACACATTAATGGGTACAGTAGCTTCTATATTTTTTCCTGCAATTTTGTCACAAACAAGAAGTAGCACATTGCCATAAATCTTATCTTTATGGGAATAAATTGGAATAACATTCTGTTTAGGCAAGCCCTCAAGAAATGCATTAAAAATAGTTTTAAATCGACATTCGCTTTTATGGTTTTCATAATTCCAGAATGTGAAAATCCATAAAAATTAAGATAACCGTTATATTTAAAAACTTAATACTCGAGATAACTCCTGGGTCGAAATAAGTATTAATGGTTAATAAATTTACGTTTCAGTCACAGTTTCTAATTACGTATGTCAATTAATTAGATATGAGGACCTTGAAGCGGGAATCACGGTTACCATTGTACAAATATGTTATTAGGTCGTCACTGCACTTATTATATGTCGGAAACACGTGATGGGCGGATAATGCCATTACTCACACACCTCTAAAACACATAGCTTTCAGTTAGAACGTCGAGCCTGCTTGAAAGAGATAATGATGGTATTATTCTAAGAAGTGTAATTATCTTATTTGCAGAGTCAAAGACGTGACTCTGATACCAGCTGAGCCTTTCATTATTCGCGGCAGTAAAAATGTGTAACGGGAGTAAGTAAATAGTACTTAACATAGATCGTCTATTTCTGCGCGAATGGGTACGAGAATGCTTGAAGTTCTTGGAACGCAGTGTTTAAGATCATAACATTACATTTCAATTCCGCCATGGTCTGAATTAAGGTCTATAACACAGTGGCTTTGAAACTCTACAATTAAGTCCAAGGTAGACAAAACGAGTGCGGTGCTATAGTGACATCCAACGTTCGATAATTGAAATGTAAATGTTGCAATGACCCATTAAACAATAAAATTTTTTCGTTTGTAGGTATTTCCTATGCGAAAACTGCTTTTACATTTTTGCTATTTATTAAAACATCATTATAAACATTTAAGGTACCAGATAAGTATCTAATATACAGGGTGTTATATTCAATTGCGAGTGGATTACCCCATGTAACTAAACATCGCCTTGGCAGCCACTAGAATAAGTTTCATAAAACTTTCGTCATTATTTTGTTGTAATAACAAACCAACAGTCACAGAAGTGAAACAATAGTAGCTTGAAGTTGAAATTGTACAGTCCGAACACGAAATGGACAAAACTGGTGTTCAAGTATTATTTTTCACACATTGTGGCAACAAACATATTGGCTTAAAATTTGATTAATTTATTTAAATTTCTTGCTCTGAATACGCAATGATCTGGCTCATCCTGTATGTCTTTCACGACCATATTGTAATTATAGTATCCAATATATCTAGTTCATTGTATAACAAACAGATATATCCTTATCCAAAAAATATTTTTGAATATACAGGGGACTCTTACAAATACAATAATTTTGTAAAAAAAAAAATCAAAAAGCGCAATTCGAAAATGATTTAATAATACACTTCTGCACAACACTGGAAACGGTCCACTGTAAAACCTGACCTTACGCAAGGCAAAGCATGCAGTCGGCAACCGGCACGGCGGCAAAGTGTAATAGAAAATGAATGAACAAAAAATTGAAAAAATAGAAGAAATAGGTACATAAACTTTTGTAACACCCATTTCATATAGGCAAATTCAACTGCTTTTGCCGCTATTGTTATTATTAATTAATGAAATTAATTTGTGGTTTTAATTAATAAAATAATTCGAAAAACCTGAACAACTATTCGAAATTTTGTCCACCGACGTGTAAACACATTTGAGACCGTCTTACCTGGTTAACTAACACAAATGTTGTCTTTCTTCATCATAACACAAATGCTGTCTTGCTTTACCATAAATTAAAACAATATCCATCAACTACGAGACGCTGTACACGTAGGTAAGCCATTTTTGACACCTGAAAAACTAATGTAAACACTATCGCAACAACGATAATCCTAAAATCGGATTTCAGTATTCGGAATCGCCTGGGGCCACATGGGCGAATAACGCCAGAGACCAGAATAACGCCCCAGCCCCAGCGATGTAAAGGTTGAAAACACACAACTTCAATAATTTTTTTCTCGGAAACTTAAAGGATTTTACAAAATTTTTTTTTATGATATTGACTCCATTTTTCACGACGCATATATTCCCAAATCACATAATAATCCTTTATAGTCTGTGTGTACAACCTATTGTAAATTCATAATTCTGGATGAGCAAGTAAAGACCGTCTTTAAGGGACATACAGTTCCACTTATTTTATCTGGCTGGTGAAGGTCGGGTGCGCAGAGCAAACAAAAAGTTAAGAAGCCCATATAGAAAAATTTAAACAAAATTTTAGAAGTCTAAAACAGAGAAGTAATAAGTAATAAAATAATGAACACGAAGACCTTTTTATAAATAATTATGTCTTAATACATTTAAAGGCAGAGTTTTAACAATTTCCTCTAACTTTTTTAATGTCGCATCTCACCGGCTAGCTGAAATTGGTTGAATTGTAAATATTCAAGTTGTTAAAATAATTCTGGCAAGACTTTTTTTAATTATGAATTTTTGTTCTTACAAATGGAAATTCTCACTTTTAATGATACACTGAATATTTTTGGGGAAGCATTGTTACTGAAACCAGAAATAGTGACATCAGGTTGATAGGTTAATTAGTTATAAAGCTTCAAATTCATTCTATCCTGTAGAGAGATTGAACTACAAAGACAAACATTTTCCATTAACTTGCTAAATAATTAAAAATTTGTTTGTGCCTTTTCGTTTGCGCCAGGGTCCATTTGTTTAATGTTTCAATTTTTTAGCATGTGGCAAAATATCTAAACAAAAAGAAAAATAATCACTAGGTCACAAATAAATAGCTTTGGATAACAGACACCGACAAAATATGACTGACCTTCGAAACTAGACCATATTTTCCTGAAGGTTTTTCATCCACAGAATTTGAATCCAACCTCTGAATTGCCCCATTACGTCAAATCTTAGGGATATTGTAACCTAAAATTGGGAAAAAATACGGGTCTTTGCTATATTTGGGGTTACGTTACATCACAATGTCATGTTCCTCCACAAAACTGGTTAAGGACGGGATTTTGTACAAAAAATATCGCCCAGCGTGAGTCACGAAACGGGACCCCGGCAGGTGCTGTTCTAGCGGCCAACGCTTCAAGTCTAATAATTCCGCTGCACCGGATATTCGTCCGATTTTTCAGGAACGGCTCCAATTTGTGTACATACAATCTTATAAGGAAAGAGAGTAAATATTTTATTAATCAGTAATAGATTATCGAGGACAATAATATTTTTTTATTGAGTAGGCAATAATTTTTAGTTAATAAGCTTAAACAATCTTATAATTACTATTCCTTCATTATAAAAACAGAAATACGGTTTTTAAAATTACATGTAGTTTCTTCTTCAAAAGTGACGTTAAAACACGTATAACATGGAATAGTCAACAGTCTAATGTTTATATTTTCACATTAACAATCCGATAATGTAAATTAACTGCTATTTTCAGTAAAAAAAATATATACCTAACCTGAAATATTTTTTTACTTTGACGAGTCGTTTTAACTTAAAAACACTGCTTAATTACTAAAATATATAGAATCTTGCTACTAATTGCGTTTGGAGAATAATATGTATAGGCATAAAATATATATATAATATTACTGTATGTATTTAGTCCATTGAAATGAAGGCTGAACCTCCATTTTTTCCTCTGTCGATCAAACCTGGGCGCAAATATGTTTTCGACCCTCAGGAATCCGAATCCGCAAACATTTTTGACCTAGGTGATCAGGCAAGGGGTCAAAAGGTCAAAAAACCCGTAAAAAATAAGGTTTTTCGCAAATATCTCGTAAACTACGGCAAGTAGCAAAAAAATAATTGCACCATCGTGTTCCCAGGGAAATTACGATTATAAACAATTAAAAAATTTATTTAAGAAAAATTTTTGTTTTTAAAAAACAGATTACCAAGACAATAAAATGGCAAAAAAAATGTTTCAAAAATATTAAACTTGTCCATTTGTTTATAACAAATTTATAAACAAATAACGTTAAAAAGTTTTTAGCTAAGCTAATAAACGCAATATATTAATAGAAAAACAACTAAAATCAAACATTTGGTAAAAAAAAAATTTATAACATTTCCCGGATTTTTCATTTTTTGTTAACTTTAAAAAATCATTATAAACAAATGAAAAAACTTTTATAAACTTTTACAACGGAATCTTGTTTATTATGTATATAAAAAGACCTCCCAGAAAGAAAAAAAATTTTAGATACATTATTTAAAGTTTTACAACAAGTTTTATGAAAGATTAGGACCACGAAAAATTAGTTCATTAACAATTGAATAACTTTAACATAAGTCAAGTTAAAAATTATTTTCCAACTGGGCTGTGTTCCTTCAAGTGTCTAGATGACACTATAATTTATTTAGATTTTTAAATTAATATTGAATACTATAAAAAAATTATTTTGTGTTGCACACTTTGCTTGGCGGCGACGCGACGACGCGGAAACCGCCGCCGCCGCGCGGAGCTATATTTTCAACGTCAAATTAAAATTATAAATAATGGAGCTACAATTCCTGACTTATTTTGCTGAAATTTTCTCCTCTTTCAGGATCTTTTTTGAAATTTCAGCTATCTTCAATATTTTTTTAGTTATAGTTAAAAAACGGAGACTCCCTTTTTTCTCTTCGTTTTTTGTTTATAACAATTGCTATTTTTAATTGCGGATAAATTAAAAAATACTTCTTTCTCTGAATTTAATTCCGAATCCAATGTACTAACAACCATATTTTTAGGATTACAATAACTATTTTTCGCAGAAAACTCACTTCTCGACTAGACTAGTGGTTTCCTTCTTATCGGTAAGTAGCTACTGATTTGTAGATTGAAACAGAAATCTACCTGAGCCAGACCAATTTTTAAGCTGTAAATTTATTTTGAAACTACCAAGGCTACAACATAAATAACGATTTTATGTGGGACACCCTGTACGTAAAATTTAATCTTTATTCTTAATAAAGAAAAATTAGTACATATTATTGGTTTTTTATGCGTTATATTTTCGTACTACTTAAGCTTTACAAAATCTTATTACTTAGGTACCTACCTACTTTTAAAATATTACCCATATTTATATATCAAAGATAATATCAGACCATTATGGGTCCCATATTCTGTAAATAGTGTTTTCCGCAAAGACAAATAATTTCAAACATTTAATAACTGAATAATCTAAAGCTTATCAAATAATAGGAATGTTATGTCATGCCACCTGAGTATTTTCAAAGACGCCGGCCGCAGTAAAACGAATAAACAGGTGCAAAAAACGATCAAACCATTAAGGTTTTAGGTACTGAAATCTACGAAAATACTATCTTTTTTATATATAATTCCACATGTAAATATTCTTATAACATTTACTTGCTTAGTCCTACATATAAAATTGTTTACTTTTTATAAGTACGTGAAAATAATTGTTAAAATGTGGGGTTAGGATAATAGCAAACGCATGTTTTGCAAACGCTTTTTTTTAGTTATTATTTTATTTGGGTAAATTTAAACGGTAACCATGAATAAACAAAACATCAAGGATTTTATTTTTGTGCTTACCCCTACTTTTGTTCTACACGTTTTACTTTTAAAGATTTCAGTACCTAAAAACGCCAGAAATTTCACTATTTCTCGGCCAATACAATTTACAATAAACCAACTCTGTGTTTTCGCTTTCATTTTCAAGGGTAGCGACACCTGTGACAGAGTACACAAACTAATTTTATTTAGAAATTCTTGTAGAAGATAGAAACCGCTAAAATTCTGGTTTAAATATATAATATAATATAATATAACATGGAGTCGTGTGTAAAATGTTGTCATCTTACTTGAGGACACAAATTATAGAATTGTTAATAAATATTAATCTGAAAATTAAATACAAATGATCCTAAGTGTCCGTTCTAGTGAGTGAAGTAGTTTGGTTATTGTGCCTGACCTAGTTCCGTCGTAAATCCAATATATTGGCAGACTAACAGTATGGTTAAAATTGAGGTACTTTGGCATTTATTTAAATTATTCTTCTGTTCTCATGAGCATTGAAATTTATTTCACTCACTAGCGGGAACCATTGCGAATACATTGATATATAATAATATTCAATTATGTTAGTTTCTTCGACGATTTGTGTCCTCATCTGAAGCTCTGTTACATGGTAAAAATATACATACTAAATCGCCCCCTTAAGGCCTATTAAAATACTACTCTCTTTCGAAATCAATTATGTATCGTTCGAATATATTATTTCCTCTCCGAGGAATCATCTGTCCAAATTGATTAGTTTGACTTATTCAAAAATAGAGAAGAATCAAATTACAAATTCCTAAGTTCCACTGGTTTCCGACTTAATATTTGTAATCAGCGACCTGGAAAACCTGAAGAATCATTGGAAATTTTGGTGTTTATAATTTGATTATACTTTCTTTTTAAGCCTGCACCTGGTGGTACTCAATTTCCGAATACAGACGAATACACCAAAGTAGTCAATTTCAGTAAATAATTTCTAACGAAGAAAAAGGGAAATTTGAATGATTCAGAATGGATTTTGTAGAAGAAAGGTAGTGATTTCAGAAGCTATAATGAATTTTCTGGAGACAAACTATCTCATGATACACAACCACAAATACCTATAGCGAAAAACCGTGATTTTCGCACTTTTACGTTATCTCGAAAACCTGAAGAGAGGGAGCAATTTTGAGGACGAATTCGGATTCAGCGCATTAAAAACTTTTGGAAATTATAGACCGCTTTCCGGTCTAAAATTTTGTCGGTTTGGGTAATTTCTATTATATTTTGTTATAAAATGAAGAAAGAAAAGTGATCAATATAATTCAATATGACAGAAGTATTAATTCAGCTGGTTTCTCCTGTTTTCAATTAGTACTGTCATAATTAAAATTTAAGAAATCCAATTTCTAGTTGAACATGTAATTGCGGTTAGATTTATTAATTCCCAATTTCCGGCCTTACTAAGTTCGACCCACCTGACGCAAAGAAGTTAGTTAGTTAATAATAAATAAGCAGTCTTTGTTTAATTTAGTTACATCCCTTCTACTTGAGCAATC
Organism: Anoplophora glabripennis; assembly: GCF_000390285.2. NCBI lineage: Eukaryota > Metazoa > Arthropoda > Insecta > Coleoptera > Cerambycidae > Anoplophora > Anoplophora glabripennis. The sequence goes on along the minus strand of NW_019416216.1, from coordinate 212,752 downwards.
CAATTTCAGCAAATGTACTTACGTAGGAAGACTTAATTGTTTTATTTTGGACGTTGCTAGGATACACCCTAAGTGGTGTCATTTACGCAAGATTAGGAACCAATGAAATAAACTTTTAACCGTAATTATTGGTATGATATTATCGCGCGGTTACATCCGCAAAAATCAGTAAATTTTCCTTCGAATGCGCCCATTTCAGCGCGTTGTAGCTTTTATTGTGCAATTTCTGTTTTATCTTTTAAAGCCTAAATGGGTCCGGTTTCATTCTAATGAATCGCCAGCGTTAGATGATTTTGATGACGAATCAAAAAGCGTGAATAACTCATTTTATGAATAATAATGAATGATTATTGTACTATATTTTTAATTGAATGCTATATTCTGAACAATTTAAAAATTACCACAAATAAATAATTAAACAATTGAAACTAAATCCCGGTTAAATAATTTGACTTCATTTCAAAAAAAGCAAAAATTTACAATTTTTTTTCTTATATTTTCTTATAGTTAAAAACAGCTGACGCTAAAAAATTTTAAACTGCAGACCTGAAAACTAGACACTTGGAGCTTCAATTTCCTTTACTTTTATTCTCTCTACTTCCATTTCCCTCCAAGTTACAGCTTTTTGAAAATCACCCAAAATTTTGAAATTTTTTTCATATCCCTTAATTTTTGTGCCTAGTGTATATGAATTATCATGTCTTTATCCACAAAAAAACCTAGATCACCCTGTATATGCTCTAATCATTTATCTTTACACATTTTTTTGTATCCTCTCCTGTTTAGCACCAAAATTGATATTTTTAACAAGTGTATTAGTATGTTGTGAACAGTAAGTTAAAGGAAATAATACATACACAATTTTTGCTTCTTATTTTGGATAATTATTTGTTGCTGTTTACTAGGTGGTATAATTTAATACTAGTTGGGCAAATATAAATACATAATATAATATAATATATAATTACATAAAGCAATCATTCAGTGAAATATCCTGTAATTTGCTGGTCTATTATGACCCTTGAACTTGACCCCGTGTCAATGCCTGTTTTTGTTGGGGCGGGAAAATTGTATGAACATTGAACCTAACGTTGGTTCCCGGTCACACCGATTTGACTGACTATAAAAGAACCGACTGTTAGTCAGACTTACGCAAATTAATGGAACCTCGAGATACAGCAAGATTATGTACTCGTAAAAATACATCCATGGGTAATAATAAAGGCCGACAATATTTTTTTTTTTAGTTTTAGATTTGTTATAGATTTTGATTTGGTGAAACCAAATTTGAAGAGTAAAAAATGTTCATCGTTTAGATTTCTTGTAATCACAGAGACAAGCCAAGCTTTTCATACAGAGCCCAGGGGCTGAACCAAAGAGAAAGATTAGTTTGCTCAGTGGAAGCAACACTAGGATTGTCACAGGACGCGGACATCTAAACAAGCACCTCGACAAAATTGATCCTTGTACCGGCGAAAGATATGGGTTATGCAGACAGGAAGACAAATATTCTGTGCTTGCTCAGTGGTAAAAGAGACGCAAATTTCCAGGGACCGCATTTCTGTCACCTCTAGACATTAGAGAGATTCTAGCACAGCCAGGCATTTGTTCTCTTATGAAGTCTATTTTAAAATATCTCTTATCAACATAACAATTTGTTCAGCTAATATTCAAAGAGTAACGCCTAGTAACAAGTATGAAAAATAATGTTTTTGTAAAAAAAAATAGAGCGTGACTGCTACCTAAGGCTTTACAATATTACATCAAAGATTTTGTGACTGTTTTATCAGATATATACACATAAGCCTTTCAGAAGCAGAACAAATGCTATCGCGCATTAGATTTACGTAACAGTTTAAACCCTGTAAAAATTCTAAAGACGTAGATTTCACTGAATATCGTGCAGATCTTCAGAAAACCACAACAACCGCTTAGGTTACCGCTAGGCTTGCTTCGCTTCACAAACACACACTTGGAAACGTTTATATCTAAGATCAATGAACTAATTTTTATTAACAAGCTATTTGTTATTAATTACGAAACGTAGACATTGAACTTACCTTTCAGTAATATGAATTCTAAATTAATTCCTTCATTGCCACTGTAATGTGATACCTGTCTAAAAAAATGTATTGTGATGGACTGTTTAAATTCCTTGTAGAGAAAAAGAATGTATTTACGGTTTAGAATTTATGCGTCGGCATCTGTGCAATTTCAGAGATAGTAATAACCTTTATATTACAGGCAGAAAATGTTTGTGTTCTATGCTATTTTCAGTATGCCAATAAAAAAAGATGGCCTTCATGTTTAGAAAATATGTAACAAAATTGGTCCGTCTTATCTTATGAGTACATCTGGTTGAGCAAGCAGATTTGTTTTTTCTTTAAAACAATATTGTGTTGTACCTACTTCAAAATAAACAGAAGAAATATTAAATTATACCAATAAATATTCCAGTAAATAATAGTAGGTATATATCATCGAAAAGAAAAATAGTTTGAAATATATGATAATGTGTTTTCTAACTCCTATAATTTTAGAATGTTCTTGGATAAGCAAAAAACAAGTGTGCAATGCTACTAGTTTTCGAAACATACAGAATGATTTAAAAAAACATTTCATACAATAAAAAAATTCCGTGTCAGTCAGTATAGATGTAGGATGATGGTAATGCGACTATCTTTCAAAAGTTATACCAACTACTAAAGTTTGTTTGGCAAAGTGAAACGAAAACATCTGAAGGAGACGGATCAAACACATGGAAATAAATTATATTAAACATTTACAAAAGTATGGCACTGTTAACTATAATTTGCACAGAAAACTGAACTAACTACGTAATTCAAATGTATTTAATTTTATTTTAATTTTGTCAAAAAAAAACAAGTTTTCAATTAATTGTCTTGGGGTATTGAAAAAATTATATACCACAAATTGCACAGCCAGACAAAAAAAGTTCTGTACCAGAGACGTTAATACATAGATTTTGTGTATTTGTTCATGCTGAATCTTAATCCGTATACCAAAAACTGACTTACCAGGTCATTTCCCTCACATTATAGGGCCGTAGTATATCATTCAGTTAGAATTTAGTTGACAAAGTTTGCTACTTGAGTGATCAAGTTTATATTTTTTGCTCTAAAGTCTTACTTATTTTGTACGTATTTCTCATTTAAACTTATGGGTTATCAATCCCTGCTGGGGATTGGTTTGACAGAAACAGCACATTGCAAATCGAAGTTATATTATTTGCTTCTCATTTTTAGATATTTGCCTATTTTTACTCAAATGCCCCAATTTTTTAAACATTCATAACGCATTTCTTAAGGTGATAAATACCAGTTTCTATGGAACTTTTCAATTCGCCATAATCGGTCCCTCGCTTTGGATTTAAGAATTTCCTAGTTAAAACCTTATATTCGTGGTTAGTGACTTTCTTGAAAACCACCGAGTAACAAATTTCAACCACATTCTTCAAATTTTGAAGGCTTTTTCGATTTTTACATCCGCCATGTTTTATTCAGGAATATTCGTACTTCAGATTCGTAATCAGCGACCTCAAAAACCGGCGGTAACAAAACTCAGGCAAAAATATTGAATAGAAAAATGGGTGACTTTAAGGGTAAACGGAATTCTGGTGGTTTCCAGCCTAAGGTTATAATTTTTTATTATTTTGCACTAACATTCGTTATTTGATCTTAGGGGTGGAATTAACCCCGTCGGAGAGGTGGGGGCGGATTTTTAATTACCATATATTTCATTCTAATGCTCAATATAATATTTTAAAATGTACCTAGATATTTACAAATTGTTGCATTTCATTATAAGCTTTATCCTATCCTCTCCTGTCACCCTATTTTAGAGGATGTTTTACCGTTTTACTAAAAATAACTTGGCAAATCGATTTTTGGGGAGTAGATTTCGATTCAGCATAAAAAAATACACAAAATCTATTTACTTATGTCTCTAGTACAAAACTTATTATTGTGTTTGTCTGTGTGATATTAAGTACATTAATTTTAATTTAAAAAATTTCATTAATTGGATTATTACATTATTACATTAATTACAAATGTTACAAGTTACGACATATATAGATGTAGAAATAAAACAATAGCATCATTAAATAAAATACAAATAATATGTAAATTCAGTAAACAAACGAAAATGGCAAGTTAATATAATAGAATCATAAAAGCCATACAGAACTATTACTATGCATATCAAGATCAGGTCTATCTCAATATTTGTTGAAAAATTTCTATGAATTTTAAATAAACCTACAATAATCGTAAAATATATTTTAGTAATTATTTTAATAATAATATGTGCTACTTAGACAATAATATTAAATTCTACTACAATAAAGTCAATACATTTTTTCGTGAAATTATTCGAAAATATTTTTTATATACATGATTACAACTGTTTTTACACTAAATAAAGGACCATAATACTATAGTTGCTTTCTGCAAGAATATTTTCTATTTGTCCCACTTTTACTTTGCAGTTTTAAATTTTTATTAAAATATCGCATTGCCATAAATCTAAAAGACCTTAAGTCCAGCTTAACTTGCACTATGAACTCATCTAGTTAGCACCAAATGACCAGTGGCGGACATTTTGGGAAGCTTGCCTTAAAAGCAAGCTCATTAAGTCGTAAAACCAAAATAAACAACAGAAAATTTGCGTAAATTTCTCTGATGTGTCTTCTCCCTATTTTGTTTATATTCTCTACACACAAGGTCTAGTTATAAATTAGAAGATATGTTTTAGGTAATAAAACAAAATTACATTTAAATTCAAGTGCTTCGCTGTTATTTTTATTAAAATATTCTGAGAATTACGGATGGTTTAGCTCAGATCGCACTCATATAGTTAAAGCATTACGTCATTTTACGAACAAAGTCTCCTCATTTAGCATTAAGGTCTTCCTGAATTGTAAAGTCCGAGAAACTTTGAATATTCACAGTATGTATTATAATTTTAAGATTATTATGACACAAAAATATTTAAATTAATTTGTACGCGTGAATATGCGGATTAATAATAAAATATTAAAATTTATAAGCCCGGCTGCTAGCTCACGCTAAATTAATTACTTTATTTCACTGAAGTGATATAAAACGCATAAAAAACTGTTACGGAATGTCAGATTTGTGGGTGCGCATAAACAATAATGACATTAATCAATTCGCTGGTATTGAACTTCAAGCGGTCACTTGGTTTGAAAAATTTGACCTTAAAACAAGTTCGTGATCTCTTCTTTTGGTTACGTTATACAATACCTGGTATCTCTTAACTAAGTATCGAGTTCGTTAAATATTGTAGTTACCGATTGTTAATACATTAATTAAAACCACATTGAATGTTACAAGTAAATAAATATATTTTTATTACATATACCTATACTAAACAGGGTGTAATAGCGACATTGAGATAAACTTTTCTCTCGCCAAAATAAACAAGAACTCTATTGCCCTTCAAATTTGGCCTTGAAACTTAGTTTTTGATTGAATATGTAGACTTCACTACAGCACAGTATCCTTCATGCACAGTTAAATGAAAAACTATAGTGGTGTAAAAATTAGGAGATTTCGAGAGTTCAAATGAAAGTTGACGTCTCAGAGAATTTTTCGATTGGATATGCCATTCCCAAAAAAAATTATTTGTCTCTTGATTTGTTATCATGTGTGGTGTATACCGGGTGATTCAGTTTGGTATTCGCGGCCCTTTATCTCTTTTATTTTAACAAATAGCTATAACAAACCCAATACATTTTTAAATCGCCGCTCAAACCCTATCAAATGGCATTATTAGATCGTCTACGTCAAAATCGCTATAGTCAACTGTTTTTGTTCCAATGGCACGCTATATATTTTTTATCAATTCTGGAAGATATTTTTTTTCTGTGTTCAGCTATGTAAGAAAGTCTATAGTTTCATTAGAAATATTGCTAGAAAAACAGCATAAAAGATGAACCCTACTTTTAGTAGCTTTATTCTGAAAAATGTTAGCCAGCTGCGGGCACAAGTTATTATGTTACCTATTTAAAGTAACTTATTTTATTTTTAATACGATAATAATAAAACAATTTAAAACAATACTTATTTCAAATGTTCAAAATGACCTCCATTTGCTTCCAAACACAGAATAGCTCTGTTAATCACTTCCCCTCCCACAATCTAGTGTTTCTTAATTTAACACTTTACTTTTATTCTGTTTTTAAGGTCGTCAATATCATTTAAAGGCAAAGAGTAAACTTTTTAGATAAGAATAAAGAAAAAATCTATAGGAGTAAAATCCGGAGATCTAGCAAGCAATTTAACATTGAGGGTTGCTTTCGCTGTACAGCAAGAATAAAACGCTCTCTCAAGAATTTTATTGAAAACTAATGTATAGAAAACTTGTATGGAAAAAACGTGTTGACGGTGTGAGCGTTCGTTGGAGAGTGCCTTGTGCGGAGTCGGTGGTAGGTATATTTGTAGTTGCTGGTAAAAGTCCCTGCTCCTTGGCGCCACTCTGCAGGGGTCATCTTCCGGGAACCCCGTGGTGCGTCCGGCGGCGTTCCTGACGTTGTGCTTAAAAATGGGTCACTTGCGAACATGTGTACCCACAACATCTTTATCGAATGTTCTTCATCTCTTGCTCTTCTGGGTTTAAAAACTCTTTTCTTTTAAAAACTTCCATCTGCCGATAAATTCTTGGCTAACTTTCCGAAAATTTGTCTAATGGAAGTTGTCTCTGCGGAAAACAATGTCGGTATTAATGCCTGGCAGCTTTAGTGTTCTTTCGGCACTCTCCATAAATTAAAATGATATCTAGATTTTCTTGGTTATTGTAGTATTCATATTATAATTAGTTATAGATAGAATAGGTAGGTACAAAATGTCAGTTATTTTGATAAAATGTTAATTAGAAACGTCAAAATTCAGTTGTTTCCGCAGCTGGCTATCGTTTTTCAGAATAAAGCTATTGAAAGTAGAGTTCATCTTTTTTTTTGCTGTTTTTCTAGCAATATCTCTAATGAAACTACAGACTTCCTTATATAGCTGAACGCAAAAAAATAGTATCTTCCAGAAATTATAAAAAAATATATAGTGTACCATTTGAACAAAAACAGTTGACTGTAGCAATTTTGACATGAGTCAAACATGAATTTATATCGACAAAACAAATCAGTCATGAGAGTTTATTGCAATAAATCTCTGTATTGTATATTCTTTTTTTATGCGAATATTATCCTCTTTTAATATGTACATTTTTAAAAGATGCAGATATTTATACTATTTTTTGTGCTGCCGCTCTAAATAATGTCTGCTTCCGATCACTTTTTAGCTCGGAAAGTGCGTCGTTGCTAATCTATCTCGGAAACGAGAGGAAGGATTCGGTAAGGTGCCATAAGGCTAGTTAAAATCTAACTAGGTATGTAGACGGTTTGGCACTTATATTTATACAAGTCGCCAAGTCATTCAAAGACAAACAGCGATGAACGTGTCGAATAAAACATTCTATTCGGTATTATTACCGCCCGTAGTGAATTATTACCAAAAAAAAAATTATGAATTAGGATATACATATGAATTTTTCAAATAGCGTGAAAAGACATAACTAATGGTAAGATTATGATGTTTTGTTAGCTTTTTCAATGCTTAAAACAATTGATATTAGCACATTTCCGAAATTAATGCCTTTTGTAAAGAAAAAGTATGTGGGATATAAAGCAAGGTAGTCCAGTCTTTAGAAAAGAAGAAGTAAACAATTTTTTAATAGAAGTCTGGAACCACGATTACCCTGCTATGAAGGTTTTTCAATAATTTTTAGTGGTTTCACTCAGAAATTTTGACAATTTAATTTTTTGTAGGTTATATTAGAGAATATTTCTCGTGGTCATATTTAATTTAGAATAGTATAGATAGGAATGCATTCAATAGGAAATATTCCTTGTAAAATAGCTGCGTACCTGTCTAAATTACCCTACCCAACAGAATCCATAGGTTAATGTTACAGCAGAGCTTCAGCCATATTACTGATAGATAGATGAGGAATTTTCACAATTTTGAAACGTCCGGGGGATGGAAATCTTCTAGTGAGGCAGAAAGTTATATCGAAAATTCTATTCAGAATAAAGTAAACACAGCAAATAATTCCTAATGTAGAAAATAAACAAAACCAACTTGGACCTTCCAAAAATGAACCCAATATTATTTATAACGCAATTTTCTAAATTGACCGAAAGATCAACATCAATAATTGTACTTTTCAGAAGTATTTTCGATATAAATATTGGTAACAAACAAGTTACATTGATAAAAAATTATGATCAATATTCTGCTGTAATTCTATTCTTGTCAAATTATTGGCGCCAGCACAACAAATATACTCACACTCAAAAACTGTAATTACAAGGCTCCCATGCTTTTCAGGACTCCCTTCGACGTCGCCCTAAAACCTGCATACTCGCAGTGTAAGGTACCTACCACTTGGCATTAAATAACTATTTCCAAGACCTTTAGGAATATTAGTATTTTTGCAACAAATGTGCATAGCACACTGTCAAGACAAACATTTATTTTCAGATATAACTATTTATATTAGAATGAATTACACATGCTAAGAGTTATTAATTTGCTGTATGTATGTAATGGTAATCGCATGTAATGATACAAGCTTTTCATAACTAAGAAATTTATTAATGATTGCTTTATTGTCACGTCCCTGTTCCATACAGTATATAAAAAGGTGTTGCATTGCTGTTGAATATAGCGAATAATAATTACATATTTGTCGAGAGGAATGCAATAACACATTATAAAAACCGAATGTTTAGACTTTGTGGAATAAGTAATCATGATATTGATTGATTATAATTATCTGGGTTCATGACATACGGTTATGTAAAAACATCTTAAACTGCTGTAAATATTTAAAAACAGTAAACACTCAAAGTGGTTCGTATTCGTCAACACTCATAAATATGAAAGACGTTTTGATAAAAATAGTCAAAAGTTAAGCAACTTTATTCGTTATTAAAATTATCAGTTATATATGTATATCATTATTTTACGATCCAGTAATAAAAGGGACACTTGTTGTATGTTGATTTATACAGGGTGTTGTGAAAGTCCGCCAGGAAATTCCAAGTGATTCTACGGATTAAAATAATAGCAGTATGTAATGTTTATGTTAAAGTGTTATTAAACATAAAATTTTTGATAATTCATTCTGTAATTAATCAAGTTGTCACGCTTTAGATAAACGTCATTAGTAATTTTGGTGTTACAAATTGTAACAAAAATTGTTTAAAGCAGGTATTTTGATAATTATCAAAAATTTGATGTTTATCAGCTTGAATAAAGAGTACATACTTTTTTCTGATATTGTTCCTCTTTTCAATAATGTTTTTCTGTGACAACTTGCAAGAGAAAAAAGTTATAAACAAAACAAATTTTGAATTCTAGGTAAAGTGCCCTCTAGCGGCGGATAACGAAACTTTTCTCCAAATTTTAAAAATATTTTCTGAGTGTACAATTGTACAAAATGAATGATAAATAAAAAATAAAAGACGCACTCTTTTATTTCCACTGTAAAAGTGGATAAACTGACTTTTTTTACTATTAGTATCTGTTATATTTAAACTGTTACATCGAAAGTGTGTTAATTATATAAATTATTATGTTTTTACTACATCATACATTTTTCTGTGTGTATTTAAACTACTGTTCGTTTTTCTATTCAATTGTTAATGCCGGAATTAATGATATTAACAGTAATCAAAGAAATAGCTCTGTTTTTTTTTTAGTATTGTTAAACATATGCTTATTTTCAAAACGCCTACCTCGACTTACTTTGTCATTATCGACTGCGCCCTGCCTTTCAGAAGAATAGTAATATTTACTTCATCACATTTTTTTTTTGGGAGCGGAGCAAAGGATAACCTTGCTCCTTCAATAATATCAGAGAGTGTTACTGTTGCCGGTAAGCCAAAATATTGATAATTGGTACACTTGTGGTGTGGTTCAATGTCATCTTGGACTATTTGTGCAGTTTAGAGACAAAAGTAATCGTATATTTAGCAGAACTTTCAATTATGTGTACATATACAGCAAAAATTTCATCATTGAAGGAAAATATTCATTAACACGTTTTGGTTGAAAGATGGGGGAAGGTCTTCTAACATGTCAACTTTTACTGAATACGCAGACTAGCGTGAACATAGCGGTTTAGTTTTGTGGAAAAGTCTTTACCAATAGGATAGTGTTAGCTATAATCAAACTATATTTGATTAAACTACGATTGTGTGTGAAAATTTGTTGCACATATTTTTATAATTATATCTTATTTATTATAGCTAACAGTAAAAACTATGATACTCATATAAATATTTTGAACATATTTCAGTATCGGGTTCAACGATCCCTGTTACAGTCGCGTATAAGACAAATTTGACTGTATTAATGGGACACTATTGGTATTTACTATAAACAGATATTTGTGTTTAGTTTAATAAAATTGAAGATTTTTGTAGTAATATTAATGTTAAATCATAGACATTTTTGAGAGGAATTCTAAATATTTCAATTACATGTGACGTTACAATGTTCCACTTATTGACTAATCTTGGTAATGAGAGGGTTATAGAATAATTTTATAGGTTGCGTGTGTAACCAAGTGGGATTTGCAAGATCCACTCTCAAAAAAAAATGTAATTATGGAGTATTACTTTTTTCAGTTACTTTTTATAAATAAAACATCATATGTATGGATTTCAAAAAAAGTTTGTATTTCATTCAGTGATATGACAGTTTAATTTTTAATAGTATCTACGCATATATTTATAATAATTACAACAATGTTTAAGGAAAACAGAACAGAGTGTAGTATTAGCTTAAAATATATATCATTGAGAACATGCTGTTTTTTTGTTCAATATACTTTATCTTAATATTGAATCATTTTCCAAAAGACTTCGATTAACAATAAAATATTGCCAGTACAATTTCATTAGAATCAATTTCTCATAACCCGCCCTCAGAATATTAACCAGGCATTTTGATTGTTAATAGTCAATTTTAATTTTAAAAAATTTACAAAAGTATTTTATTCGACTACGCAATGTAAGTCCAATTCACATTCACAGTAGAAAAGTAAGTTGTGGTTTACTATCTTCGGGAATGCCATTCAACAACAATTACATGTTGCAAAGCTAGAAGATGTAGCAAGTCAATCGTGATTGTCGTTACGTTGTCTGCAAATTGCACTTTAGGACTTATTCATCAGTGTAAGGTAAAATGAAAGTCGGGAATTACTTCGAATGACTGGTACATAGTCGTTATGTTATTATAATATTTATTTTTATACAGAAAAATCTGATGTCCCATATCACACATACTCATTAAAATGACATTTGAAGAGCAAGTAATTTTAGAATAATTCATAAAATTCGAGATTTATTTCTCCAGTGAGAACAGGAATACTAAAGCAACGTTGAAATGCCCCGCTAATCAACGTTATTTTTAGAACTTTGGCATTATTTTACGGGTTTTCAGTACTGCAGTAACTCCCATTTAGTGCTTCTATGTAACACCTTCACAGCTAAAAGTTAAATTTAATTTAATAGTTTACCTTAACCTAAACTTTAAATCATTATTTATTTATTTATGTATTTATTTATTTATTTATTTATTTATTTATTTATTTATTTATTTATTTAATTCAATTTTTGTATCTACAGGAAATCCAAATGATACACGAAATAATAAAAGTTGTTCGAAAAAATATTTACAATAAACAATAGTTACCTTAACAAATAAGTAAATATAAAAAATAAGTACTAAAAGACAATCATCATTTACAAGTAATAAACTAACTGAGTTTTTTTATGAACTTAGTAAGTTGACACCACGATGCCTCAAGGATATCAAAATCCTGTGGCAACGCATTAACCGCCTTACTAATTTCATTAATGAGGGAATATAATCCAACATTAGTGCGAGATTGATCTAAATAGAGAAATTCATTTGACCTGGCAGTGTAGTGTGGCACTCTTATATTAAATAATGATAATATTTCACTGCAATTTATTCTGTTATGATAAAGTTTATGACAAATTTTAAATATGAACAGTGTCTCCTACATTTTAGAGATTGAATACTAAGTAGATGTAATCTTTAACTACACTTATAATAATCTTTATTAATATTCAGTTTAAAGAGCACATAATTGCATATTTTCCTTTGAATATGCTCCAAACAGTCTATATGATTGGATAAATGTGGGTTCCAAATAATATAACAATATTCCAAAGTTGAACGCACCAGAAAGTTAGAGTTTATCGTTTAATGAAACCACTCATTCTAAAACATTTGTTCAATAAATTTTCAATATGAGAAGTTAATTTCAATTCATAATCAAATTTTACTCCCAGATCCTTTGCTGCCTTTATATTTATTATGGTTCTGAATTGCATCACTATCCCTAGAATCCCTAACACTTAAAAATAATGTCAAATCATCGGTAAACATTAAATATCTACAAGTTATCAGACAGGTCATTTACAAAATGAAGAAACAATATTGGTCCCAGATGGCTACCCTGAGGAATACCAAATGTTACAATTATTTCGCGTGAAGTAAACACTTTAACTATTTGAGTTCTATTTACTAAGTATGACTTCATCAACAATAACAAGTTCCCGATTAACTCATAAGATTCTAATATACTTAGTATTAATTTGTGGTTAACTCTGTCAAACGCTTTACGAAAATCAGTATACAGGGTGTCCCATAAGCACATGATCAAAAAGGTACTGCGATATTCTTTGGTGCAAAAGAAGACGATTTGACCTAACTTCCATTAAGAAAAAATGTCTGGCTCCTCTGCTATTGACTGTCAAAGTTCTTGAATAAAAATATGTTTCTTGTAATATCTGGAGAATGTATTTTAATGAAACTTGCTGTGGACTTGTTCCTAAGTAAAACTCATGTTTTGATGAAGCAACCGCGTCGATCTACCTTGGGCTAGTGGTAAATTCTTGAATGTCTTGGTACAAGAATTATCAGAACTTTTTATTTGGTCGCTGGAATTAATTCAATTTATTTTTATTGATGCATCAGTCCTTTTTCGAGATTTTCGTGCTCTTGGTAAAATCTTGTAGCATTCATAGTTTTTACAAAATGACATTATCGCTTACTACGATAGTAGTAATTGTAGTAAGTAGTTGTTGTACTTGAGTAGTAGTGATAATGATTGTTAAAAAAAAATTTTTTTGCATAAAAACTATGAATGCTACAAGATTGTGAATTTGACCTTAACCGTGACTTTGAAGTCAATTGAAGGCCGATAACAGAAATCGACCTTGGTGACCTCTACAAACATTTTTAAGAATCTTCGAGACCATGCGTCGATGATCTTGGATTTAATGTTGAAGGTCATTTGAAGGTCGACTTTGTTTCTTTTTATATCGGTACCTGTATTCTTGAGGCTGGATACTGGAAAAGCGGTAAATCCTACACCCGAGTACGTTGCAAAGTAATAAGTAACGAAATGACCTTGTAATTCAATGGTCCATAAATAGTGGTGTGATATATTAAAGTTTTTTCCAGTTTTTCACCGTTACTCAATCTCACTTGATGAAAATAAGCAAATTGTATCATAAAAACTGTATTGTTAATTGTACTTTTGCTGTTGTCTTTGTAACTTCATCGTCAGCCACAAAATCAATTCTGACAGATCGATATGGTATAAAATTACAAAAATATGGCAAAAAATATAAGGTATAAATTAAGGTCTTTTCAACATCATCTGAGTTTTATATAATAAATAAGCTTTTATTCGTCCCATATTAAATTTCATTTAAATTTCAGGGAGTTATCTAAAAAAATTAAAAAAGAACATTTTCTTTTAAGGTCGACAACATTTTAAGGAAGCAAAATTATACTAAGGTAATTTGATCCAAATCGGTTTATTTTCACACAAGGAAGCCACTCTTGAAGTATGGTTTATTCGTTTCCGCATAAAATTAAAAAATATATATATTCGTAATTTTGAAGTTATATGCCTATTACCTCATCGTGTTTTTTGAATTTTTAATGGTATTTCTGGGTACTTAAACTGAATAACATCCATTTTTGGTTTATATTGAGACTACTATTCTAAACATTCGTCCGTTGAATACATACATATTTTCAATAATAAATAATACAACCAAGGAAAATTCAAGTCATGCCTAATTTTTAGTTTTTTAGAATAAAGTAACATATTTTATCATAAATATTATTAATTATATTAATAATCCTTGGCGAATAATAAAATTAATATACGGAGAAAAATATGGATATTTAGAAATTTTAGAAATTTGTATGTGCCATAAATAATCCTTGGCGACGTAAAAATAAATTGACTCCGCTTATCTGGAACTTACGGAATTTCGTATTAAATCTGGATTATAAATTCTATAAACCAAATTAAATTATATTAATGCTGTCTCGGTCAAAGGATAATCTTGAGCTCACATAATTTTCTGCCTTAGTGTGACCAAAATGTTTACGATTTCTACATGAGATTTGCATTAAAGGATTTTATAATTATGGATAATCGTTTTTTAATATTTATATAAGCTGTTTTATAATCTTTGTTACATGTGAGAGAGGTGTCCTGTGAAATATGGAAATTCATTAAACAGTGATACGTTTTGAACGATGTGGAAAAATTTCTTAGATAAAATTGTACCTAAAATACGTATAAAATACAAGGTCACGCTAATGGGAAATAATTGTTTGAATTAATTAACTTTGAAAATTTCTCTATGTTAAAGTTATTATCCTTTAATGTAATCAAACAAATATTCCTTGACCAGAAACAAAACTTAACAAGACAATAACTCAAATAGGTATTGTTATTTCAAGTATTGGTAGCCTTGAATACAAATGTCCCAAAATTGAGTTTCTGATTAGATTCTTTTTACCAATATTGTTACTTTTTTAGTATAAAGCATACTTCTTAATAGAAAATTTTAAATGACACATTATCAGTATATAAACACGTTCTTCAAATTTCTATAAGCCGTAGCAAGTTCTTATGAGGATATTTTGTATTCTAAGCCTTACCTATTGATACATTACGATCGCCTGGTAATTGTGAAATCAGCTACAAGTGCTATTAATTGAATACTTAATGAGGCAAGGTTATAATACTGTCGAGCAAATTATGCATTTTCAATTTATTTATATTTGGAGACATTCAGATGTTATCGTACATGGAATTAATTTTATTGGATTTAATAGTGGGATTATAATTATATAAATAGCCATTATAATTAAGACTATTTGAATCACTGGATTTCCTGTTATTTCTTCTACCAACAATAATTTGGAATCTAACTTTATATGTTTTTTATCTAGGATGTTGCGAGACGAAAAGGATGTACGAGGTATCAAAACGTTAAGACGTTTTTTTTTAATTTTTCCATATTTGAGATAATGTTCAAGAGATTTTTCTGTTTCTACCTGTTTCATCCATGTTAGCATATTTTATGATATTTTTGATTAACTATACTAACTTGTCAAAACAGGCACGCAAAAATTTATTTTTCGTATACTTTCTAACAGAGTATGTATTTTGTACCGCTGAAGACGACGGAGCTATTAAAAATGCTCCATCACGTTAGGATCTTTCCCTATTCTCAAAAAATACCTCAAAATTAGTGGAAATCTTGGTTTTTCATTTTTTATTTGAGGTTTTGAAGTGAAACACAGACATGTTGATAGGGTTGAGATAAAAAAATATCCACTTATTTTTTGTGGATTTGAGAATAAGTTCCAAGGGTTTGAGGTTAGGTTTTTATTGACATAGCATAGGTTTGGGGCTTTAGAAATACAAAATATTAGCACCAGAATAGATTTTTCAAGGAGTCTCATTTTTTGGTTTGGAAAATATATTTCATTTGAATTTCTAGCTTAGATTTCTTGGATTTGAGGTTAGATATTTAAGAATAGAGGTTAGAGTCTTCAAAACTAAAAAATATAGGTTTCAGAAAATAGTTTTCGAGAAGTTCAATTCTTTGGTGTGAAATATATTCTATGAATAGCTCATGTTTTTAGAATTTGAAGTTGGATTTTGAGGGTTTGGGGTCAGGTTTTGAAGGGTTTGAGATTAAGTTTTTATAGGTGTAGGTTTATGACTTTAGAGAAATATAAGCTCAAAAATATAGTCTTCAAGTAATTATACCCATAGATTTAGAAGAACTTTGAGGTTATGTTTGATGAATGTGAGGTTATGTTTTTGGGTCCAGGTTTAAGGTTGAAAAGTTTTGTGATGTTATATGATTATTTTCGTTTTTTAATCAACCTACGAAATTTTTTATTTTTTTAAATTTTTAAACACCGAATTATTTTCTATGTTGTTGAGGATGATCCGTTCTCACTCGATTTAAAATTTTTTATATAGATATATCAAATTATCGCACCAGAATAATAAAATTAAGCATATTTGAAGAATAAAAAAGAAATTGCCAATGTACGGTTAAAATCATGTAGAATGTTTTTTCATATTTCCCCCTGTGCGTCTGTGCACTCTAATTTTAAAATATCGCATTTACCGAATTTCAGTTTGCTGTTCCTTTCGTTAGGTTTAGGGCTCATGCTACATTCCCATTTATTCGCATTAATTAGGCGAAAATACAAACATTTTATTTTTACATTTTTTTGTTAAAATGAGGAGTTATAGACATATTAATAACGCTCAACATTGGTTAAAAATGGTTGTAACTCAACAAGGAGGCATTTTAGAGAAAAAAGTGTAGGAATAAAACATTTTTATTTTTACCCTATTAACACGTCTCTATTTTATTTTAAAATCATAACAATTTTAACAAAAAATCGATATTTCCACTGATCCCACTGAGAACACCATGTATATGGGTACATTATATTGAACTATACAAAATTGTTCACTTAAGTAAAAGTCTTCAACACAACAAAATTAGTTTAATTTAATATTAAAATTTTAACTAAACTGCTAAAATTGGAATATTCCTATAAATACGAAAAAAATGTATCCCTGATTGAATTTTTATATTTCAAGTATATTATTAAGTTTTGCTCTTACGTATTACTGCAAAACTAATATCTGGTTCACTTTCACAATTTGAAAGCAAAATTAAATTTTTATGTTAATTTGGTAGAATCTTATCTTGATTTGGGTGGAATTAAATGAAATATATTTATTAAGATTTTATAAAATTGAGTATGTTTGAAATTCAAAAGTAGCCGAAAAACCCTTTTAATAAACAACGAACTTCTTTACAAAAGATAAGAACAAAAGTATGCAGCAAACTGCTGGTAAAACTGATTAGTCTCAGTAGTAATTTTTGCAACCGTTTACATAAAAAAACTCTTCTACGCATCAGTAAATATATTTTGTCAACGAACCCAACCTAAAATTGTTTTATGATAAATTCTCTGTATTGTCTAAATTGTATTTTAAGGAGCGTGAAGCACTCAACATGTAGGTATTGTGGACAAAACATTAGATATCCCAAATTCATTGAAAGTAAATTTTTCAAGGACTGTCTGAGCCCGTTTCCACTTTTTCTGAATGCTCTGAAAAAGTCCATTAACTTTCTCCAAAACAATATTACATATTACTCAAGCTTAAAACTGTAACAAGAGCTGTAAAGTGACTGTAACGTTTCGTAAATATTAGCTTGTTATGCTGCAAAAGTAATTATTTGCTTAAAATTTGCGTATACTTAAGAAACAATTAAGAAAAAGTTATTTGCTGACTGTTTTGTTCTCCGAACATGTAAACACAACGCCTTAAAGTAAACAGTACCTACCATTCTCTTAAAAAAAACATTATTGACTTCGTACCATGTACGTATCTTTAATGCATAAAATGAGTCTCCTTTTATAGACACTTCGTAGATGCTGTTGTAATACAATGGATTATTATTATGTATATTGTGTAATTGAAGAAATAATGAAGTTAAATTGCAAAAAAATATATGTTTTTTAAAAACATCAATACAATTTTCACTATTGTTTGCGTATCCAAAATTTCACACTGGAAACTAATAAACAAAACAAAAATAAAAATACTAAGACACGCAGTTCAGTTAAATTAAGTTTCTATAAATAATATTATTAATTTTTAAGTTAGGCGCGACGTTCCTTTTTCAAGTATGTTTATTTATATACTGTCTTAATATCTGAGTATAGAAAGTCCGCTGTCGCTTTTCGTGTCTATACAAAAGAGGTAATAATAAAGAGGGATTTAAAAATGTTTATTTTTTCCTTGATCGAAACGAAAAAAGACAAGTTGTTTGTCATCATTTTCCGTAATTTTGCCCTAATTGGAACGACTTTATATCTCCACAGAGATTCCCATGGTGCGACACGAAAATAGTCACTCTGAGAAACAAAAATGTTTTTTCAAGTTCAAATGTTTCTTTGGATATTTGAAAATTATTAATATGCTAAAGCGTTGTACCAAACATAAATTAATATTCCATAAAAAAATCCAATTTACCTAATATTATTTTAACAATAACACCCATAATTCAATTTTACGCTTTTTTCTTCGGAATACTTTCCATAAATTTTAGGTGTGTACTAACATAGTGCAGCAAACTTCCAAGAACCAAGAACTTGAACCAAGACCACAATTTATTTAATAGAATTAATTGTTTACACAATGAATATTACCATATAGTTAACAGATAATATAATCTAATTGATTTTACAATTACTTTTTACAAAACTGACAAATCTAACAAGCAATCAGTAATCTTTTCACGCTTTTCAAAATTCAAAGCAATGCGTAAACGGTTTTAATTTTTCTCTAGTTTTTTCTGGGTAAGTGGTATTGAAACTCAAAGGACAATAGACAAGAATTTCATGCTTGTTTTTTATTTCTTTCACTATTGTCTTTTTATCAGAGAATCAAATTATTTAATTGCTGTGTCAATTGTAAAAATCAGTGTTAACTGATTAACAAATAGCTATAGATTTTTCCAAATTCGAAAATTAGTTTTTGTTGAGGGTATTTCTGTTTTTGTTATCAAAACAAATAAAACAAATTGTTTATTCAATTTTTTTTTAGAAATGATGAAATTTACTTGTTTTAAACCGTTTAAATGTTTAAAAAACATTTTAACTAGTTTGTACAAGAAACTGTTTACACATAAATTATTGGGTTTGTTTATATCCTATATTCATAGTTAATTTCCGCAATTTCATATTAATGATATTTAACATTTAACAAGGTATATTGTTCCTGCTATAAATAATGTCTGCTATTGTTTCAAGTAAAAGTTATGCAAACGATGAATCAAATCTAATTACTTCACTAGTTGTCACACTCATTTTTGGCGACACGAATTGCTTGCTTCTAAATTACAATTTTATGCAGCACCGTGAGAAAAGCAGCTTTTTCTACCACTTTCACGTTTACAGCTTTTTATACTTACAAATTTAATGTTCTGAAGTTAGTGAAGAGTTTGTATTCTTTCAAAAACATCATCAATTATATCTTTACGATTCTTGAAATAATTTTTAATCTACCTATGATATATAGACCGACCGAAATAACTCATTTAGAGGGGAAAAAAAAGAAAATTGTTACCTGAACTTTTATAAGTGGAAATGGTAAAGGGGCTTATAACAAACCAAAAAGAAATAAATGCGTGAGCAGTGGTGACGGAGGGTTGATTTGGGGGTTTGAAAAGTTGTGAAAAATTGTATCATTGAGATTTCTGGCGAAAGTTGACGTCAAACAAAAACGTATCCAATACAAAAGTTGTAAATCATGCAAAAATCTACAACTTTTGCAGAGGTCACTATTTAAGATAATCTCAAAATTCCCGAGAAAAATGAGAAAAACTGTTTTTTTTTCTGATTTTTCGTTTTTTATTTCTCATTTCCGCAAAAATAATTTAATTTTGACGAAACTTGGTGAAAGTATACCTTTCTGTGTCTTAAATAACTGCAAATTTTTTTAAATAAAAAAAATCATGAAGTTTCCGAGATATTCATTTCTTCCTGCCCGAAACACTTTTTTTCAAAGTAAAATTCTACTTAGAAAAATCATCGTACAGAGTTCTGCCGGTGATCATTTTTTTCTTTTTGACATACTTTTTGGTGGAATAAAAAAATCTGTAATCACAGTTCAAAAACATGCTCAAAAATGCAAAAATTCAGGATTAAAAATGACTAGATTTTGTCATAAAAATAGCAGCGACGTATTTAAAAAAATTAACCTGATGATGACCCCTCGAAGACGAAACGTCAGATTGCAAAAATGTTGACACCATTGGATAGAGCGAAATAAGTGGCAATGTAAATATGCAATTTATTTTAAAATTCGTTTTCAAATAAAGCCAGAAAAAAATTAAACGGTTTTGTATAATTTCGTTTTTTTGGATTGGATATTGCGTCAACACTAGACTTTGCAGTTGATACTTTGTATTGCAGAAATCTCAAATCATCCAGAGATAATTTATCATTCAAATATCATTAAAAATAAAATTCTGGGTCAAACAATGAGACACAATTTTTTGTATTTTTTTCTGTAGAATTGAATGGTGTAATCAGTTTTTATTTTTTTTAATTTAAACGAATTATAAACAATTACTGAAAAATTTATTGTTGCAAGTCATTTTTAATTTTTTTTTGCATTTTTGAGCATGTTTTTGAACTGAGATTACAGATTTTTTATTTCACCAAAATGTATAAATGTCAAAACGAATAAATGATCACCAGCAGAACTCTGTTCGATGATTTTTCTAAGTAGAAGAAGAAGAAAAAAGTGTTTCAGACCGGAAAAAATTAATATTTCGGAAACTTTTTTTTGTATTTTTAAAATTTGCGATTATTTAAGACACAGAAAGGTATACTTTCACCAAGTTTCATCAAAATTAAATTATTTTTGCGGAAATGAAAAATAAAAAACGAAAAATCAGAAAAAACCGTTTTTCTCATTTTTCTCGGGAATTTTGAGGTTATCTTAAATAGTGACGTCTACAAAAGTTATATATTTTTGCATGACCTACAACTTTTGTAGTAGATGCTATTTTGTTTGACGTCAATTTTTGCCAGAAATTCCAATGATACAATTTTTCACAACTTTTCAACCCCCCAAATCAATCCTCTGCCACCCCTGCTCACGCAATTATTGTTTTTAGGTTTATTATAAGCCACTTTTACCATTTCCACTTATAAAAGTCCAGGTAACATTTTTCTCCAAGTGTAATTTGGTTGGACTAATAGAGGTATTTTAAGATTTTGGTAATTTAGGTACATTACAAAGTTTATTTTAAGATTTTGCATATTAAGATTTTATACAATATATCAAGAGGCAGATATTTAAAAAAAACAAACAAGTTACAATTTTTTTCGATAAAAATTTGTGTAGCCAACTGGTGTCATTTAAGATACTTTAAAATATTTTTTACCTTCTCATAGAAACTTCTTGACAATTGTTACATATATAATAAAAATGACTAGTATGTTTTCTGCCCATTTCAATAGAATTGATATCTATTTAACGTGACAGATGATTATGAGTTACGTATGTGATATGTATTTTTACAGATTGTATAAATGTAATGTTTTATATTTTTATTAAAACAATTAGTTTTTATGTGGTCATAAGGATTGCAAATATTTTGCTGAAAAAACTTTATAAAATTATTTCCATAAGTATAAGCAAAAATATTGTCATTTTGTTCTATCTTTAACATGTTACTTATATATAATTTTTCAACTTCGACATACGTCAGTTAATTCTGACTTATGAGACATAAACGCCATACACCTTTTTGTGTCAATGAAGAGAACAAAGCAACAATTAATACAAAACAAACTATTGTCGTCTATGTTTGCCAAAAAAATATAGACAGGCAGTAATTAGCTCAGTGTTAAACAAATCGAATTAAAAAATAATGGTTATATGTAAATAGGTACAAAATATGACAATTTCCTAGAATCCGGTAAGTTTGAATCTTCTAATAAAGACAAGACAAACTATTTATATATTTTTTGATTTTTGAATTTTTTGTTGAGAATTATTTCTCGTATATTTTCGTGTAACATATTTTGCAAATAATTTTTGAAAATTGTTTGAGGACGCAAGAGATTTTTCTGGGATAAATTCGAATATTTTAAGATAGCTGTTTCGGTTTGTCTACTTTGGCTGGGCAAAATGTAAATCCAAACATTTCTATTCGACTAGCATCAAATTTTTATGAAAAGCAAAATTTATCTGTCTAACATATCATATACATCTAGATTTGTGGTGTTTTAATGGTATTTTAATAATTTTAAAAGGTCTTCTGTGACAGATAAGTGTTTAGTGTTGTGGTTTTTGCGTCTGTAAGTAAAGACTAGTAATATAAGGTATAATAAGTTTTCCCACACATTCTCCACTGATTTCACGTGTTTTTATTGCAATCTTTATCTATTTTCTCCTTTTTAGATGGAGTCATTTGGTCCATAAAGCACTTTTAGCACGCTTTTCACTGCACACACAACTAACATAAAACCCAATACACAGATAGAAATCTCTGTCGGCCAGAATTTAACACTTCTTATGCGATTTTTTATGGACATTTTTATACGCCGTATTCTCGATCTAGGCGTGCTCCGTGTTAACCTTGCTCTTCAAATTATTGCCGAAATCTGCGCTTTACAGCGTGGAACCGCTCAGAGCGTAAGCGCTAGAGGAATAGTTCTCGGGCATTGTAGTAAGATAACACTCCGGAATGGTCTTATGACCTAGAGAGAAAATATTCTTTGGGTTGGAGCGCCGCGCAAGAGCTTCGTAGAAGGCGTACGCTGTTCAGTCGACCAGCAGACCTCAGTTCGTCCACTTCTCCTTCTTCATTGGTGTTCTTCCCCTCGTTCTCCTTACCGGTGAGTACTTATCCTTTTAGCTGGTGACCCTTTGACCTCCGCTTTCTACCACCCTCGCTACCGCTTGTTCTCTTTTAATCGGTGACAAAGACGCCGCGGTGATTGTACTCCTTAGAAAGTGTTGGCGATAACGCTGATGGTCTATTACGCGGAAGATGCTCGGAGATATCGATAGTCGGTCAGACGAGGAACTCTGTTCCTGTACTCGTAAACAAGTAGTTTCACTATGTAAATAAGAAGTGTTAATTGTTACGCAGGAAGTACCATTAATCAGTGATGTTTCGCAGATTCGATGAAGGAATTGTGATTTTAGAATTTTAATGAAGAATATATTAAAAAAAAAATATTTTTCAGACCTTAGATTTTTTTTCAATATTTGATATTAATTTAAATTTTAGAAAAAGTAATTCTGAAAATGTCTATATTTTTGAGTGATAAAAAATTAACATAATTTTAAAATTTATGAATGGAAAAACATTTCTCAATTCTAAAAATGTTTACTAATTAAAAGTAGTTACTAAAAAGTATTTCAAAATAAATTGTTAAGCAAAAATATTACGATAATTAAGAAAAAAAAAATCGAAAATAAAATTTTCCCCTGGAAAACAAAAATTAATTTTTCTTGGTTTTGACAGCAAAACAAAACTTCACTTTTTTTATTGTGCACTTCCTAATTGTGATTTTTTTATTAACTTTGTTAGTTTTTGGTAATATACCGCTGACATAATATAAAATGAAATAGGAAATAACCAAATTTTCGGTACACATATTTACAAATTTGGATTTTGACGTCTATCTTTAAACTATACTGTGCAGTGTCAAGTGTTACGGAAAAAAGTGCATTTTTTTTTAAATAATATATGTATTTTTCAATTTCTTTTTTAATTAAGCCTTTTGCTTCAAACTTGATAATTTCTTGTTGGCAAAAATCTGAGATATAAAAAATATGAATGAGTTGTGAGACACCAAATTACTTGACTGGCTTTTGTTGACAAAATAATTATTAACCATAACTTTTTCGTTTGTGAAATTTAAAAAAGTAAATATACAGGCTGTTACAAATTCGCTTCTCACTACAATGATCTCGGAAACGGTAAGAGATACGAAGTAGCTTAAATGGGGGCAAAGTTACGTAATCAGGGAACCAACATTATGCCTCTAAAAAATCAAGGCTAACATGATTAGTTTTCGAAATATTTGAAAAAAAAACGAAATTTTGGAAATCCGTTTTTTGTTTAATTTCAGCCTTATTTGAGGTGATATTGAAAAAGAAAGAACACTTTCTCATGGCTACTTTTTGCCCTCTATCGAATGGCATAATCAATTTTTATATGTAACATTTCGCTTCTCCAGGACCATCATCAATTTAATTTTTTTTAAATACGACC
Organism: Anoplophora glabripennis; assembly: GCF_000390285.2. Classification (NCBI taxonomy): domain Eukaryota; kingdom Metazoa; phylum Arthropoda; class Insecta; order Coleoptera; family Cerambycidae; genus Anoplophora; species Anoplophora glabripennis. The sequence continues at coordinate 188,454 of NW_019416216.1, read as the reverse complement.
CTGGAACCCAGCTCGAACCAGATTCAGACGTTTAGACGAAAATTCATCTTCAGTTTCTTTGTTTATTGAATTATCGTACACTGTAAGTATCGTTAGACCCTGTGAAATCCATCTAGTTATTTAAACTATTACCACCACGCATTAAAATAATATCACTAATAGTGTTTTATTCCCGTGTCCATAGTTATTTCTAGGCTTCTCGAGTGGTCAAAATTCAAACAAATTCCGATCTATTTTTTTCAGGATATTCATACAAATACATCTGACATGCTCTTTCACAGTTGCGATTACAGATATAATAAATTCCGATAATATTACGTTGATCTTCATTTTTAACCTGTGCCAAAACGAAAATATTTTTGAACATTTACTGAAGTATTTTAAAGAATAATATTCAGTTGGCGTTTTGGTTGTTCATATGTATTTTAAAAAATTAATTTGTCATAATAAAATTAAAATTGTAATAATGTTTTAATTTTGACGCAACAATTTATCGAGTTATGGATGACCAAGTGATGGTAATAGTTAATAATAAATGTTTTATTGTAATGCATGGTGGTAATAGTTTAAATAATTAGATGGATTTCACAGGGTCTAACGACACACAGTGTACGATAATTCAATAAATAAAGAAATCTAAATAAAAAATTTAGATAAATTTGGAACGAATACACTGAAGATGAATTTTTCGAGACAAAACGTTTGAATCTGGTTTGGGCTGAGGCAGTATAGTATTGAGGGTCATGAAGACTTACAAAAAATGAGAATACAATTTCTAGGGCCGTATTTAAAAAAATGAAATTGATGATGGTTCTGGAGAGACGAAACGTTACATATAAAAGTTGATTATGCCATTCGATAGAGGGCAAAAAGTGGCCATGAGAAAGTGTTCTTCTTTTTTCAATATCACCTCAAATAAGTCTGAAATTAAACAAAAACGGATTTCCAAAATTTCGTTTTTTTTTTCAAATATTTCGAAAACTAATCATGTTAGCCTTGATTTTTTAGAGGCATAATATTGGTCCCCTGATTACGCAACTTTGCCCCCATTTAAGATACTTCATACCTCCTACCGTTTCCGAGAGCCCTGTAGTGAGAAGCAAATTTGTAACAGCCATTATAGGTGCACTTATTATTGGTAACAAACTGTATGAAAAAAACTTTAATGTTAAAGCTCTAAAAAGTTTAAATGACTCCTATGTACTGACTATGACTTTTTTGTTTTTGTAATTTTATAAAAATAAACAATTTGATATTAAACATTTTCATAATGTGTCGACAACGTCGTCCATCTTCGACAAAAAAACGTTCTTTAATTTGTAATGAAAAAGAAAGTTCAAATGTACCTACTTTGCAATTTGATTGAAAATGCCACATTATGTTATACAATGGTAAATATTAAAAACTTTTAAGTGATATTTAATTGCATTAATTAATTAATAATTTTTTTATTACTAATTTTTTGAAAAAACTGCATAAAAACCAGTTTGAATAAATTTTCTGGAGGTTAAGCAGGACTCTTCATACCCCTTAGGGTATTGCAACTTTCTTTTGTACATGCTGTTTCTTATCAATATTAAGTAAACCAAATTAAAAAAAGAATTAAGAAAAGTCAGTACTAAAAAAACACAACTTTGAGGTTATGTAACTCATTAATATTTAATTTTTCAAAAAGTGTCGTAGAGAGTTATGCCATTATACTTTATAATTATCTTTTTTGTATTCATTTCTGGTACACCCTGTACAACATTGACCGTGATGGAGGCTCATCACAATTTTTTCAACTGACTTTTATTTGAATGTCAAGTGGAAGCTCCTGACTCGTTGACTTAGTAGTGCTTCATAGAAAGTTGTTAGTGTAGTTCGCGAAGACATCGGGGAGAGATTTATAAGAGCGGTCATATTTTAAGCAAACTTATATAACAGATTAGAAACAAAAAGATAGTGAGCATATTTGGTTTCACTTTTCTTAGAACCAGTATTAAATTCGTTTTTGCAATCGCTCTAGTTGTTTACCGCTTGTGACAGCAGCAGTTATACTTCGCGAAATATTTTAAATTTTTGTAAAAATACGTTTGTTCCAAAATTTTCGTTGCAAGTGTCTGGAAAAAAAAATATCCGAAAAAATACTATTTGGGAAAAGAAAATGGTTTTTTCATCATCGTCTTTTTTGTGTTAAAAGTAGTTGAATTTGTTTGAACTGTGGTACTTCTACTTCCTTAGAAGTTCGTTACACGCTTTGTTGAACAGTTATTGACATTTAATTATCAAGAGCATTTATAACGAGCCATGTCTTTACTGCAATTAATTAACCAGCTAACAGTAATGTAAATTCCCGACACTGAACTGAATAATATTTCCAATGTGAAGGCATTTTTTATGAATATTGATCGAACATGTTATTTCCACAATCTCTGGTACATAAACCACTGCATTTCTTTATCCATATCTCCGACTTATCTAAACATTCGTTGTTATAAAGTAGATATTTATACTAATTCTACTCAGCATCACAGCAGGCGAATAAAAACTGTCGACATCTATATTTAACCATGCAGTAATAATTGTAATTAAGACTAACATTGACCAGGCGGATACATTTTTGTCTGTGTTCATCTGTGATGTCGCAAGTTGTTTTGCAACAAAGTTATTGTTCTATTCTATGAATTATTTTAAGCTTGAGAACATATATGTGGGTTTGCATGTATTTTAATTACTGCGTCGTTGATGATTCGGAATTATTCATAGAAGAGTTTGTGAAGAGAATACGCGTTAAGACAGACAAAACCCATATTCCCTTGGATTATGGATTAAGAAAAATAAACATATGTTATGTTATTCATTCTGTAATATACAAAAAATATCTATAAATAAACACAGTTGTAGTGATAAATTGTAGAGAATATACTGGGTGTTTATGAAATATGAAACTATAATGAAACAGGAAATAGAAAACGCTACTTTAAGAACAAGTTTCCTATGAACATTGAACATGGATTCAGATTTAGATAGAGGCTCTTCAGATTATACATAGACTGCAACAATTTGGTAGAAAACAATTTTTTGTGCCTCAGGCACAGTGGCTGAGGTTTCTTTGAGAGGAATGAATAATTATTAAATGATTGATGACAATTCTTTGATATAAAGTAAACCTTTTTCTTTATACTGGATTATTTACCTCATATTTTGCAAATTTTCAATATATATGTATATATATATATAGTTCTGATAAAAAGAAAATAATCCCAAAATTGTATTCGTCATTCATGATACCAATCAATTTATGCATAATGACATTATTAAAATAGAAACCGTAGACAATATGAAAATTACTATACGTCAATATATCAAACAGCATATTCCGAGAATCTATTAAAATTAATATCAGTGCTGGAGTTATATTTTATTTTAATGTATGATCTTTTAGGCATTTTGCGAAGAAAAGATGAATGAACAAACTAGTTTTATTAACTCAGCAAGAAATATTGTGATGCATGGGAATAACTTCAAATCGACAGTGGAATATCCCCTTTTAATTTTTCAGTTTAGTAACGTGTAGTGCATATCAGCTAAAGTGAAATATGTCCGGGTATCATACCTGTCGCTCACGTAGGATTCCATGAATCACCCGCAAATACGAATGCAGGTACATTGGAATCATTGGATTCGGTTACAAATCAGTACCATTTTATTATGTCATATTTTTCGTAACTGCAACAACAGATGTGTTTGTTTTTCGGAAACAGCTCATAAACGCACGTAGCTGAATTTAAATCAGCGTTTTTTGCTGCCTGATTAATAGAGGCTGTGAATTGTATTTCACCGCACGAAAGCTGCTTTTATTGTATCGGCACACATTGGTGTCAGGATAGCCTGAAAAACGCATTTTTGCTTGCAATTACGCTTAAATTGAACACTTTCATGCTTTGGCGGCTTGACTGTACTAAAATGAAAGGTTGAAATAAGCATTTTGGATTAGTTGATATTATATATAATTAGGAATTTTTTTATCAGTAGCTAGACTACAAAAAGTGTCACACCGTTCCTGTATAAAGTGTAATTCTTATAAGTGATTTACTAGCTGTAGAATAAAATTATACTGAATTAAATCATTTTTACTAGTCAAGGTCACTGGAATATTCATTTAGATTTATGTATGAACAAATAGCTACCTTCTAATCCTAATACAACACTAAAATACAGACATTTATTCGTGTTTCAAAATATTGTTTACTGCACTTTGAAATTGTAATTAAATACGTTTAGTTAAGGTCTCCTTACGGTATTTCCTATCATGTTACAATGTTAATACCACGTACAGACAAATTCCCAAGTCTGTCCTTCAGGGGAGGGATAGACATTTTTAATTTTAAAATGTAAACAGAACAGAAATTAAGGGATATTAAAAAATTCCCAAAATTTTGTGTGATTTTCAAAGAGCTGTAACTTGGAGGGAAATGGTCGTAGAAAGAATAAAAAATAAGGAAATTGAAGCTTCAAGTGTCTAGTTTTCAGATCTGCAGTTTAAAAATGTTTAACGTCAGCAGTTTTTTAGTAATCATAAGAAAATCAACGGAAAAAAAATTTGTAAATTTTTGCTTTTTTAAAAAGTCCTATGGAATTTTTTGGTAATTTCATCATAAAGCTCTTATAGATAATTTAATTTTATACGCCTTTTTAAAAAAGCAAAAATTTACAATATTTTTTCGGTTGATTTTCTTATGTTTACTCAAAAACTGCTGAAGCTAAAAAATTTTAAACCAGATCTGAAAACTAGACACCTGAAGCTTCAATTTCTTTTTTTTTATTTTCTCTACGACCATTTCCCTCCAAGTTACAGCTCTTTGAAAATCACCCAAAATTTTGGGATTTTTTTAATATCCCTTAATTTCTGTGCCTATTGTATGTACTTACGGCAGTGAATAAAACTTTGGGTTGACTATTTTCAAGTATGGAGGAGAACGATGAATAGAATATGAGTTGATAGCACTTTTATGTGATTCTATAGGGGTTTGTATTCGTTTTTTGATTTATTTCAAATTTAACAAATCCGACTTTTTCAATAAATTTGTATTCATAATTTTGTTATAATTGTCCTCTTTTAGCAACATAAATACTGACACTAAACTGATCATTATAAATTCCATTAATGTAGAGTCCAAAGAACATAACTCTACCAAGGTTTGAAATTACTTTTTTGTTCTTATTTCAGATCTTAATAAAATCATCATTAGGGTAAGAAAAGAGTTCACTGATTTTGTGTAATTTAAAAATAAGTATTGACCTCTTTTTTATTAGCAAAAAGTCGTTAATAAAGGCAAAAATGCATTCTGGAATTATCTAAATCAAAAACGCACTGAATTAACAGCATTGGCATGTAAAGCTTTTAAGAATAATGTAAATAAACCAATTGAAGAAAAAAGTACTATCAATATCTTGACATGTCCATTGGGAATGCTTGGCATTTTATCTGAACGGAACATCAAATACACATATTTACCAGTAATTGCTCTATTACATATCGCTGGTTATTATATTCTGAAACTAATAAGTACATTTTGAAATACTGACGTAACATTTAAAAGTGAAGGGCTTATCTCCGACAATGGTAAAAGACATGTCCCAAATAATTATTTTTAACTATTTTATGTAAGAATCTATCATTCACTACATTTATATAACATATGTCAATAGTTGCCTCAGTTCGTTAGCAAGTCATATCCGGATATTAACATATTGGAGTGACTTTCTTTAAAGTAGGTAATCTATTTACAAATCAAAAGAAATGTACGTGTCATATTTCAATTTCAACTCAAAAAATCAATAAGAGCCTTGGCAGTTATTTCAGTAAGTGCTATTTTTAAAGGTGATAATTTTGTTAGACATGAAATTCACTTATGGTGTTATAAAAGTTACATTTAATATTCATATTTGTTTTAAAAATAAAAGGTAGCATTGCTCGGTAGATATATTCATGGTTACGTACGATTATAATATATAACACATTCAAGTTCATAGTATCCAACAAGGCCAATATATGCTTTAACAGTAGTTACGGTCGTTTAAAATAATGGAAATGCGTCTATATTTTAATTTGACACTTGCAAGCTTTAAATCGTCTAACATATAAATACATGTAGTTAAATAAACTCAAACTGTTTAATGAAAACTACTAAGACAAATATATTCTGTATTTTCTTTGGAATTAATTGTATCTGGTATCGCTCACAATTTTGAAAATGTCTGTTTCATGTTTATGGAAGAATTTAGGTGATTGATGCAAATAAAATAATTCTTTGACGAGCTTTTTTCAGATACTACTAGCGAATGTGATTGTTGTAAATGACAAAATTGAGTTGTGTGAATTGAAAACATTTTATAAATAGATTTAAAATAATTTTTCACGCATTTTGGAAACTTTATATACAGATATTAAATATTGCACGGATTTAAAAATCAGTGAGACGTTAAATTACATATATTGCCCTTGGGACTAGAATTAAATTATAGACAATTTTTTATTAACCAGGTATCTGTTTTTCAATATACCATGAAATGAATATTTTATATGACTTTCGATTGAACAAATTTGTAAATATGATGCATTTAAATTTATATGACAATGGATTTGTTCATTACTATGTAATAAAATATATGCCAGTCAGGATATTAATATTAAAATATGGTCACCTATTTAGATGACACTTTTCACGCTGTGGAAAAAAAATAGTTTGTTAACATTTACAATAATATTTGTTCAACGAAAGATTAATTTACAGTAACTGTTTGCCTATACATACTTATATGCATTATACAGGGTGTAAAGAGACTTATTTGAACAGATGGTAGATTGGACCGAAATAAACAAAAAAGTGATATATGGCATAGGTCCTAAATTTAACTGTTTCCTAAATATTATTATTTAAATTAAAAGAGAACTTGGATAATAATTAACACAGCTTGGCTAAGTTGCATTACAGTGTGCATACGTGTGCCGATCCAGGTCATTAACTTTAGCCTTTTTGTCAGGAAATAGTTCATATAAATCTAATAATACTAGTATTGTACTTATTGAAATTAAAATACAAGTGTTGCTTCCATGATAGTTGTCAACTGTTGAATGATTTTCGGACTGATTACGACGTCATTGGTTTATACTTCTTGACGTTTCGGAAGACGTAGCGCTCTCTTCATCAGACGATACTTCGAAATTCACTTAAAATTTATTTGTTAGCGAGCAACAATTAAATCTAAAATGACAAATAATATTAAGACAAATTACCTACTGAGTCACATTTTGTAATTTAATTATATTTTAACAGGTTTTTAAATTATATTAAAAACGTGCTAGTTACAGCACCTTTAGGTACCAAATTTAATGGCAGCAAAATCTTCCAAATTGATAATAAATTGTGGCGATAAATTTGTCTAGCAGCTGAAATATGTAAGATTTATTTTCTTGGCTTAAGAAGAATTAAATCATCGTTAGTCACAATTTTTAGCGTTCGTGACCGACTTCTCCAGATGCAAGAGAGTACGCATTGAGCATGTAAACGATTCGCGCACGCCAGCTTTTGACTACTAGACACTACGTTCTCTAGAGTTGTACAAACGAATATACTTGTATCTTATTAAATATACTGTTATTTTCTATCTTTTATACCGACTGATAAGCTAAAACGGTAATGTATTAGAGTTAAGGAATAATGAAACGGAAAATAATGTGTCCTTGCAAATCCTTATTAAAAATATGTGTCACCTACCACTTTTTCACTTTACACCTTCACAACAGCATCTAAGAAGTAAACTTTCCTGGTCCTTAACACAAATTTTAGATGCAAAAATATGTGTAATTTATAAGTAACCTATTTGAAGTACATTTTTGTGGTATCTGAATCAGCTGATGTACCCATTGCAAAATCAGCTACATGCTACATGGCTTTCAAATTAAAGCAAAATTCGTCGAAGCTTTTAACGTAAGTAGAGACTCTTAATGTTACACTATAGCGGGAAATTGGTTTGTCCTCGCAAACATACAATTTACCATTAATAATTGTTTAGGTACATACTTCTTGCATATTGTCAACTAACACAAAAAAGGTGTTGCGAAAATTTCACGTTAGTTTTGAATTATCTTATCGGAAATCTTCACAGTAGCTTAAGAGGGGTTTAATCATATACTTGCTAGACTAGCATATTGTTGATATAATTTATTTATTTATTTATTCATTTATTTTCCTTTTATGACAATAAAGTTGTTGTATAGAAATGGTCTTAAAAAAACCTTAGGCCTTATACTTAAAGCAAAAAAAAACACATACATTCAAAACACATTGCACACATTACACATTACATTACAATAAAATATTCCTCTAGAGAATAAAAACACGTTTCTTTCAGAAAGTCTGTCAAACTCTTTTTAAATGCTGTTTCGGTTTATATTTGTCGGTAACAAATTAAATATTCTAGGCCCTATAAATCTGGTTGAGTCACTAGTTATTTTTAATCTAGCAGAAGGCTCATATAACTTATCCTTTCGTCTAGTATTCACACTGTGATAATGACTATTCAAAGCAAAAATATTCCTATTTTTAAAAACATACATACTTATCTCAAATATGCATATGCAGGGCAATGTTAAAATTCCAAGCTTCTTAAATATAGATCTACAAGACAGATTACTTAGTGCCCCAACAATACACCGTAAAATCCTTTTCTGAGCAACAAAAACACTAGAGCTTAATGTCGAATTGCCCCAGAAACAAACACTATACCTTAAACGTGAGTCAATTTGTGCAAAATATAACATTCTAATTTGTCCCTCATTTATAAAATGTTCTAATATTTCGAAATAAAAATGTCAAAGAAGAAATTTTTAATATCAAAACTTCACTATGATACTTCCAATTTAGACATTCATCAAAGTGAATTCCAAGAAATTTAACAGTTTCGTTATAGATATTTAAGTTTAGTGTTAGTAAGATTGATATCCAAATTGTTACACTACTTTTGTCTGCTATGAAATTGAATAACTTGAGTTTTTTTAGGATTCATATAAAACTGATGTTGAGTGAAATAAGTATTTAATGAAGTCAAAATGTGCTTGCTGTTTTGTCGAATTAATTCATTCGATGTATTAGGAACTATTATTATAGAAATGTCATCTGCATACATTGTAAAATGCGTGTCCAATGTCATTTATATATAGAATAAAAAGTATGGGACCCTTAACAGACCCTTGAGGAACTCCTATGCTAATATCTACGCTCTTTGATGCCACACTTTTCATTACATGTTGATAAAAATGCTGCAAACTTACATACTGTTTTCGGCCTTCAAGAAAAGTGTCTACCCAATCTAAAGACATTCCTCTAATACCATAGTGGGACAATTTAGACATCAATAACTTGTGATCGACACAGTTGAATGCCCTGCTTAGGTCACAAAATATTCCAACAGTCTAATATCTTATTAAGAAAGGAGTGCACGGCTGAAGTTATCGACATACCACTCCGAAACCCATGTTGACTTTTTGTAATTAAATTAGATTTTCAAGAAAATTAAGCAGTCTATCTAAAAAACAATACTCAAAAATTTTTGAAAAACCGGAGGGTATAGAAACTGGTCTATAATTTTCTAATAATTGCGGATTCTGTTTTTTTAAAATGGCACAATTTTGCATTTTCTTAGTACACTTGGAAAATTTCCCGTTTCAAATGATAAATTTATTATATACGTAAGTGGCTCGACAATAGCACAGATTGATTGTTTTATTATGAAACTTGGTATATCATCAGAGCCCGATGACTCTTTTGTTTAAAGTTTACTAGTTAACAGATTTGATATTTCATGACTTGTAAACGGTTTCAAAAATAAAGAGTGACTTATGTTATTTTTATTATTGTTAACATTGCATGTTTGGTGGAGACAAATTTTCTACAATATTTCGAGGAGCTGGTACAAAATACTCATTAAGTAACGACGCCACAATTTCAGGTTGCTCAATTGTAATCATTATGTAGTAAATATATTTTCAGATAAATCATTGACCCTGAGATCATTATTAAATTGAAAGATTAAGTTTTTGTCCAATTTTTTCAATTTATCAAAATATTCACATCCAAATCGTTCAATCTCCGTTATGTATATTTTTTGTAATGTTAGTTCTTTGATTTCATGAGATCTTAGTTATCTAAAATATTAAAGTTATATATTACGATTTACTTCCCATAACTTAAAATAACTTTAGTAATATATAAACCAATTACATTAGCAAATTGAAATGCCAAACATACTACAGCTGTAAACTTAGACAACGCCGTTTTATATCAAACGTCTTCCAGCTTCTTTTGGCTACAACAACTCCCCACTGGGAAAATTTGACATTCCGCTATTACTAGATATTCTGGGTATGATATTTTAGATGGTTTCGTTTTGCATTTTACGGCTAGATGATTTTAAATTTAAACGACGTTCTCGTAAACATCGTGAAGAACTGTACAAATAAAATAAAACATTTTAGTTTCAGAGCTTGTTTACCAGTTATTAGCTATTCAAGAGACGTGTTGCTTGTATGCAATGTCAAAATGACTATACGAGCTCGTGCTTACATATATTCTAGAAAATATCACTGCGGTAAAAATAAATACATTTATTTTTACTTTCAGTCTTTGTCATTACTCTATTGCAATTGATTGAAGTTTGTTGTAATATCTTGATCTCAAAACACGTTCCTCCACACTGAAAAAAAGATTTAATTGAAATAAATACATAAAGTTTATTGTAGCCAAATGATTCAAATATTTGAAATTGATGAATTAAAGATTTCTTTGTTGTTAATAAGACATTTATTTGAATGAAATACTAAATGCTTTGTTCAAAAAAGAATTGGTTAACTGGCAGCAATGCATTTTTATAGAGTTCACTGCCACAGTTTGTTTAAGTTGCAAATTAATGCATAAATAACAAGTTTTCCACGTAGCGAGCAAAAAATTTCTATTTTTGATTGCCATCATCAATTTACAGAACAATGCCAATAAATTAACTTATACTGTTATTATAGTGTGATATAGCATGAATCATAGTATACAGCTGCAGGTCAATAGTGATTATAACATCAGTGTCGAACCAACAATCTTAAATCATACAGACCTCTGTGATTGAATAAACTAATTTTTGTTACCTATCGCCAGCACGTAAGTCTCAGTGTTAACTACACGGGAAATTAAATCGTGAATATAACTTCAGCGAGATTTCCCAAATCCTATTTTTGAAATAAGCTATCTATTTCATTAATAATAATAGAGATTTACACTTATTTACTGTATTCTGCAGTAATGGTTGATGCTGTTCTACTATACATACTCCGTTACCTACTCGCTAATATATACAGGGTATCCCTGAAAAGGATGGACAACGCTTGACCACAGGTTCCTTGGATGAAAACAAGACTATTTATTTAGCCTGACTTACCCATATACAAAAGTGCACACCTACTGAGATATAGCCTTCTAAATATAGAACAGATAACCTGTTTTTTTTTCAAATAATTCAATAATAAACTGTTTTTGTTAGAAACTTCAAATTTGGTACACATATTTTTTTATATAAGGGCAATGTAAATATATGATTTGGTGAGAATACATATACAGGATTTTTTTTTCTAGTGCCTGTGCGCGACTGGCTATCTCGTAACTTTTTTGTATGTACGCCAATGACGACAGAATTTATATTTTTAAAAATAAGCACTATTTTAGATTTTTTGCCTTTTACAAAATTTTGATATCGTTTATGGATTTCGAGTAAAATTGGTATTTTTACACATTAAATAATATAAAATCAGTTTAAGATAAATAGAACATTCTAGTACGAGGTGCCATATAACAGAGAAACAAATTCATAATAATAATTAAAAGGTTCTGTATCAAGCTAGCTGTGATTTAATTTTAGCTTACTTTGTTTTTTATTGCAATTTATACTTTTGCTGAACAAACTGATACGTTAGTAGTTTTGGGTTATTGTGAAGGAAATTGTGCTAGTGTTCGAACATATGCTGAAAGATTTCCTAATCGAAGGACTCCAAATTACAAAACATTTGCTAATGCGGAGAGAAGCCTTCGGGAAACAGGACTTTTTTTACCTGTAACATTAAATCGTGGAAAATGTACTGCCGGAATTATTCAGCTGGAGGAACAAATTTTGGAAACGGTCGAAGAAATTTCTCAAGTAAATAAAAGGCGTTTAGCAGCAGAGGTTGGCTTTCAAAAAGTTCCTTTAATAGGGTATTAAAAGACCAGTTATTACAGGTTACAGGTACAGGTAGGTATTACAAGTTATTAAAGGTCTAACAGGTGGATAGGTAAAGGAAATAATGCCCCTTTAAAATGGCCACCTCGATCCCCGGACCTAAACCCATGTAATTATTTCATTTGGGGAACGTTGAGGACCACAGTTTAAAATAACTTTTCAGTAAATACAGAAAACGAATATGGGAAAGGATACAACATGAAATTAATGTTATGAGAGGTAATGCACAATTATTAATGTTTGCGTTTAAGAACAACCATTTACTGTAATATTATTTTAATGTGATTACAAATATCAGTTTATTTAAAATGTTAATGTTGATTTTCTTACATTATTAGTGAATATTGTTTATTTAAAATATTAGTGTTGATTTTTATTTTATAGATTGATAACACTAATACCAAAAATGTGAAGTTATTTTTTTTTAATGTGACTTTTTTTCATTATTATTCCCTGTTTTGAGGCTGCAGTTATAAATTATTTTTCTTTAAATCGGAATTTTTGCCTATATTTAATGTATAAAAAATGCAAATTTTTCTCGAAATCCATAAACGATATCGAAATTTTGTAAGAGCAAATAAATCTTCTAAAATAGTGCTTATTTTTAAAAAGATAAATTCTGTCGTTGTTGGCATACACACAAAAAAGTTACGGGATAGCCAGTGGCGCACAGGCACTAGAAATAGAACATCCTGTATATGTATTCTCTCCAAATTCTATTTGCCCTTACATAAAAAAATAAGTGTACCAAATTTGAAGTTTCTAAGAAAAATAGTTTTCAAATTATTTCAAAAAAATAGGTTATCTATTCTATATTTAGAAGGCTATATCTCAGTAGGCTTGCATTTCTGTATATAGGTAAGTTAGGCTAAATAGTCTTATGTTCATCCAAGGAACCTGTGGTCAGTCCATCCTTTTCAGGGACACCCTACATTTGATATTTTCGAAAACCTAAAGCTACGCACTAGTCAATCACTTCGTCAGTAAAATTATATATCTAGTTAGTTAATATTGTTTTATTGTAAAATTGAAAGAGTTGCTTTGTTAACATAATTCTTTAAACATTATATCAACGTTAGTTTATTACCATTAATGTTTTGTCACTTACCTAAATGAAATATTTTATCAAGAATTTGTTTTAAGAAGTTTTATTATGCATTTGCTTGTTAATAATAATATGTATGTTTTATTTAAGTATTTATTTCTCTCTATAATTGAGCCATTTTCCTTTTCCGCATTCATACTTATTTTTGAGTTGAAATAAAAGGTTCCTTGGTAGTTCTACAATTTGTGTGTAGTATTTTTCATTGTATTTATTACTATTCTTTAAAACTTCTGACTACAGTACTCTAACTCTATATTCTATATCGACTGATTGGTTTATAATAACAGTAATTATTTTACGATATTAAATATCTACTATTTACATTTTTTTCATTGAGCAGTATTATAAACATTGTACATAATAGCAGTCCCAGTTTACGTTATAAAATGAAAATAGCATATTAATAGTTGCTTACCTATATCAATTATTTTTCTAATTTGAATAATGTAAATCTTGAACAGTTCTTACGCAAAATGGTATTTAACCGCTCTACATCCGTATTCAAATGTGTCATTCCAACGGTGCGAATATGAAATACTTTTTTATGGGTGGAAATTATCTAGTTTAAAGAGAAACGCTTTTTTACCTTCACTTTTACGAAACTGAATCATGTACTTAAACTTCTGTTAAAATGCTAGTCGCAGAAAGTACAATTTTTACATTATTTTTAAAGTCAAAATACATTAAAATAAGGACAATTTGTACCCTCAATTTTTTCTCAAGCGCATTTTCAAATTCGTATAGACTAAACTCAATTCACGATTTGTTAACGGAACGCCCTATTATGATTATATTATTTTTTTTTGTAAACTGATAATTTTACCTGACATTAGAAAGTATGAGATTTGTTGCCCACTGTAGTAAAAACCTTACAGTACTATTTCTGAAATAAATGTTACAAAATTAAAATTATGTAAACGTAACTAGAATAAAAGTTACATAATTTTATAATTCTGTACATCGTCATGTTTACCATCTTAGTTTATCACAACTGTGTATTCAATAACTCTTTTTGTTCGTGCAAAAACGACATAATAATATAAAAGTCGTACGAAGACCTAAATCTTAAACGGAAACGATTACTTTTCCCAAAACGTTAATGAATTATGTAATATACTTAGTATCTCATAACTAAAAGTATTTAATATAAAGGAAAATCTGTTTTAAGAATTTGTTGGTTTATTGCAACAGCTCATGAGTATATATCGATCGAATAAATAGCATGGTAGTGTTGCATTAAACATTTTTACAAAAAATACGGCACTTATAAAGAAATAATAACAATTGGAAAGGTAAAAGGAACCTAATTAAAATTATTGTCTTATCTCGCACATAATTTTATTTGTTGGGAAAAAAACAATTTATTATTTATACATTACTTTCCTTGCAAAACTTGTTAATAGGTATGCAGTAAGTTAAGACACAATGTGAGAGTACTGATATTAATAACCATGAAACCAACAAAAATATGCTTATTTACGTTACTGTAATGCATTTCCCTTACTATAATTATACACTACAGCTATATAGTACATATAATTACTCAGCTATAGCAGAACCAAAAAACTATATTACTTGCTGCCGATTTCCTGATAAAATACTTGCTTCAAGCGGGAAATAAATAACCTGTGAAATGCATAGATTATTCTGCCTTAATCTAGGAACAAAAGGAATGTGCAAATCCTTGGAAAAGGAGTAAATCACTATCGTTTATGCCTGGATTACTCAGGCGGTTTCATGGCTGTTGTATTGATGGAAAATGGAATCGTCCCTCTATGCAACCTATATTTTCAGTCGGTTCTCAGTATAAAGACGAGATTCTCCTTATGGCGATAAAACAGAAGTTAGTAAATTAAGACATATAGACATACTACAAGGTACCTATCTATATACAGGGTGTTTTTGAGTGGAGTAGCATAAATGATACCAGTGAATCTACATTTCAAAAGAACACGATCTGCAAAAAATCGCCTTAGTAAAATGTTCACCACTGAAGAGATATGGGCTATCAAAGTTTCCCAAAAAATTTGAAAATTGGCTGTAATTTGAAAACCGAACGAGGTACAAATAACAATTTTTTTACAGGTTGTTTACTAATACAGATGCGAGTTTTCAACTATTTTTCGAAAATTTTAACCCCTCGAAAGGGGTAGAAATAACCACCCTACAAGCCATTTTTTGCCATAACTTTTATATTTCGTAAAAACTCGATATCCGAAAATACGCATTAGATAAACTGGTTCTTTTAGAAACTTTTACCTCTCTAGCAATTTTTTTTTAAAACTTTTCGTTTATTAATAAAAAAATAAAATGTATTACCATTCACCTCACACCGTATATGATCGCAATCAATCAAAGAAAAACTAAGTGTGCTGCGGTCATGCCAGTTGTCACAATTAACTCTTCTGTATGTTGTCACTGTTATCAGCTAAATACTTTTTGGGTGTAAATTAACAAGAATTATACCAAATTTTACTAATGATGAATATATAATATAATATAAACAACTAAGTCATGGTAATTAAAAATAACTTTCTCATCAACTAGCAACTACTGCAGTTCGACAATTTGGGGAGCCTTTTATACTGATAAAGAAAGACGGGGTTATTTAGTTTTCTATTTTGACATACTACCATACATACCATACATTACACATATGGAGGCACTATACATATATAAAATAATGATTAAATGTTTTCAAATTTGAAAAATGAGCGAAGGATATTTGTTATCAAAACATCTAAATATGAGACTTTCATAAGTAGTCGCATTCAATTTATGTTATTATATCGCTTACAATCAAATTCAAAACAATAAATTTAAGAAGGAATTTAAACTTATAATCGACGTTGTTGCAGTTAATTGGACTAGCAAAGAACCTCATGCTTTCAACGTGACTACAGATATCTGCTGCCAAGTTCAAGGACTTTCGTTTTTAATGGCTTTATTTACTTTTTAAGAAAACCAGTTTTTAGATGCTTATTGGGAGTTCACTGTTTATTTTCGCTTTGTTATAATTCCCCATTTAAATGTTTCTCTTACGCTCTAATAAGCCTTTTATGTACATTCTGTTGTCTTGTCGGCAAAATTTCGTCTGTTTTCCATTTCCAAAATAATTAATATTAACGAAGGCCCTGTTGTTATCCTTTTTAGATTTCTAACGAGGACCTCAATTTGACTCCTACATAACTCACGAAGTGCGTGAAATTAATTGCTAATTTTATACAGAGGTTATTCAAGATATACATCATTTTATTCCATATCTAACAAGAATATATGTACCTACAGTGTGTATTTGTCAATAAAATCGACAGATGTATTTCATTTAAAAAAA
Organism: Anoplophora glabripennis; assembly: GCF_000390285.2. Classification (NCBI taxonomy): domain Eukaryota; kingdom Metazoa; phylum Arthropoda; class Insecta; order Coleoptera; family Cerambycidae; genus Anoplophora; species Anoplophora glabripennis. The sequence continues at coordinate 171,709 of NW_019416216.1, read as the reverse complement.
ATCAAAACAATTGAAGGTTGCCACTATTGATCTCTTTTATGTATAAAAAAGTAATTTAGGCCCGTTGCTATTTACACCTTAAACCTTATTAAATCTCTGAAATATGGTAACTATTGTATAGCATGTGTATCTAAAATTCACTGGATGAAAATAAATCCGAAATAACTAGTAGACTTATTTTTTTATGACAACAATATTAGAGTCAACTTATCGCAAAAACTTACAGTAGATGAATGACGATAAAATACAATCCCTAAAAAGTTTAGGCATTGTTATTGACTAAAATATCAGATTTAAAGATCATAAAACTAATGACCTCAAAGAATCATATACTTAGGTACTGTTTTGAAAATTATGTATTCGCATAGACAGACGGTCATTTAGATAGAAATATAAAAAATGCGTTATTAGGACATATTTTAAGTAACCAATTATGACAATCCAGGTCTAGAAAGAAAAAAGTGACAACTGGAGGTCGCCAACTAAATATTTAAACAAAATACTGACTTCTCTGTCTTGGGCTTTATTTAAAGAAAAAATAAAATCAAAACTTTTATCCGCACAATAATCCCATGTACTATTTCGTCATTTTTATCTGGTATCTCTGCCTATTTCTCTTTCCTTAAACTGTCGGTTCAATCATTTTCTATACTGAATTTTGTCACATTTAGAGTTAATTAGATAGGTATACTTGTTTGGTTACTACATTTTTTTCATTTATTTTACACTTTTTTGTACCATGATTTAAAGAAACAAACATAATTTTGTAATTATAACTGAAACAAAATGAGTAGAAGAATACAGGAATGGCCAGAAGTAAGGAATAAAATTCATATGTTTTGAATGAGTTAATTTTTTTTTAAACTCCGAAACAGAACTGATTTTGATTTTTTCCCATCTTTCGGTTATATAATAATTAATATTTCTTCAACCCCCTAACCCCCAGCTACCCCTACTTTTTTTTCAAATGGAAACATAAGGCATGAGGGGGCTCGTTGAAAAGCTTATAGAAAACCGAATCCAGCCATACCAAATAAACAAGTTTTATTTTTTCAATAACAAGTTTTTTTTCATTTAGAAATTGAAACAACTAGATAATTTACAAAAATCTCTATGTCGCAAATGCTGAAAATGTCCTCCATTCACTATTTGGCATTCTCCAAGACGATTGTAACAGCTGTCCACAGCATTCTGAATGACTTCAGCTGGCAAATTATGCTTCTCCGCCCTAATCTTGTTCTTTAAATTCTCAATATTATCCGGTCTGTCCTGGTAGACTCTTTCTTTCAAATATCCCCGAATAAAATAATCCAGGACTGCTAAGTCGGGGGATCTTGGCGGCCATTCAACTGTACTCCGTCTACCAATCCAACGATTTGGAAACATTTCATCTAAGTATCTTCGAACATCAATATCAGATATCAAAATGTGGGGGAGCGCCATCTTGTTGGAACCAAATTCTTTCATTCGGTATATCTGGATCAATTTCATGAGGGAAAATCACGGCTAGAGCAGGTATCAGCTCAAATGTTAGGAAATCCAGGTAGCGTGCGGCAGTAAGATTTTCTTCAAAAAAGAATGAGCCCAAGATTCCGTTGTTGATGAAACCTGCCCATACATTAACTTTTTGTGGATGCTGCGTATGCGATTGGCATGTCCACTGTGGATTTTCCCGGGATCAAAAGCGACAGTTGTGCCTGTTAACCACTCCATTTAAATAAAACGTAGCTTCATCCGAAAAAAGTACGTCTCGTTGAAAACCATTATTGTCGTCACGCCGTCTCATCATTTCCTCACAAAATCGTAATCGCCTATCATAATCGTCTTCCAAAATGATATACCTTATAAGGGTGGTATTTCTTTTGTTTCAGAAACATTCGAATTGCAGTTCGAGAAGCATCCTGATTGCGGGCCAATGAAACAGTTGAAGTATGAGGATTTTCAACAAGTTCTAATGCAATGTCTAATTTCTTTTCTTCATTCAAAGCACGTGCCCGTCCAGTCAAAGTCTGTACTGTACCGTGTTCCTCAAATTTGTGAAATATTTTACTAACTGTCCCTTGCGAGATTTGGTTTTCGGGATATTTCGCATTAAATAAATCGCGCACTTCAGCCTGACTTCTTATTTTGTCACCACATCCAAGCAATATCAAGATTTCGATACGTTGCCTTTCCGACTATACCATTGCAATTCAGTAAATAACTTGATTTTGACACAATAGTAACGTATCGAACTCCAATTTACAACTAAAGCGAAAAATTAACCAGAAAGCCTGGCAAGTAAGTGGTGCCAAAAAAACGCAACATAAAAAATATATCTTTTTTGCGTTAGCAGTGATAGGTACAGTTTCAAATTATTTATTTTATTCTGTGCAAATTCATGGAGGATAACACTGAAGATAATTCAATTTTATTTCTTTTGTTAAGTAGGTGTTTTATACAACCCTAAAAACCTTGCTATTGAAAAAACAAAACGTGTTTATTTGGTATGGCTGGATTCGGTTTCCTCTAAGCTTTTCAACGAGCCCCCTTATGGCTTATGTTTCCATTTGAAAAAAAAGTATGGGTAGCTGGGGGTTAGGGGGTTGAAGAAAAATTAATTATTATATAACCGAAAGATGGGAAAAAATCAAAATCAGTTAACGTGTTTCGGTGTTTTAAAAAAAATTAACTCATTCAAATGATATGAATTTTATTCCGTACTTCTGGCCATCCCTGTATAATGCTAATCATTTAGGATTCGACCCAGATGTCAACTCGCATCTAATCTACAACGAACGTAAATTAGCGGTGTCATTCTTTACGCAAGAGTTACCTGTCTGTATTTTAATGCTGCTATTGTCCTCCTAGAAACAAATGCGAAATTTTACAGCATCGTATATCAGTTGACAAGTGTAAATGTGGGTGGAAGATCTAGTTCTAGCCTCACAACCTATTCCCCAGCCAACCGCCAGAAGCAAAGTGAAAAGATCGCTTTCTATTGTTTGACATGCAAAGTTTTACTCAACCACGTTCCATCTTAAGTTTTGCAATAAATTATTGTCTGTAACATATACCTGTGGTGCATTATTTTGTACACGTTCAGGTCATTACAAAATGTAAAATAAAGTAGAAAACAATGATTTTTAAATATTTCCGAGAAAGAAAAAGAAAACGTATTTGTACTGTAGCTATCACATTTTTTTATTGATTTGGGTATTTTGTCTCTGAAAAAAATAAATATATTCATATGCCAAAAAAGCGTAAAGTGAAAAATACAAAATACACATCGTCATATATCGCCCCATTTCAATAAATTGCTGATGTTTCGAAAATCAATGTGTTTTCTTTAAAACTTTGCCCTAATGAGGAAGTCTCACATTTTTTTTCTTTTCTTATTAAATTCCTTTCATCGTAAAAAGTCAATTGCCACATAAATTTTAAATTTTTAATAAATAGGTTTCCTATAAAAATATATAAATTCAATATAATTCTCTATGCTCTCTTACGTCACGATCCGGTATCGGTCCAAATTAAACGAGTCGTGTAGAGTCGTGTTCTGTAGTCTATCTCACTCTTACTCATTTGTGTTTATGCAAACAACGTGTGCCGTATAGATTTTATATTTTTTGCTTTTACTTAACACAATATTGTTATTATTTAAAAAACTGTACATTATATGGCTACAGAAGCCGGATTTATCCAAGAGCAATCTGATAATTTGTCAAAAATAGATGTTCTATAAAATATGTTTGCATGATTTCTTCCTCATTTTCTCATCCTTTGGTACATTAAATAGTTTGTTGGGGGCAGCTAATGTTGTCGAACTACACATGGGTACTATAATATTTATGTTCAGACACTATTATGTTTTTCACTTTCTTGTGTTGTAATTCTGATCCTGAAGCCGCCATGCATTAAAGCTGCCTGGGTAGATATTGTGAAAATGTTCGTAGACCTATGAAAATTAACGAAACTTGTCTTTAAATTTATACACTAAAACTAACTACTCAAAACTACTCAGAATTCAATGCGAACACACACTAATTCTACACAAGATTAAATGACAGCAATGCAATGACAGCGCCAGCCTCTCGCGTCTTGTCAGTCTTAACACTCATATACCAGATCCTGACGTCACAAATTGCTTGACCAATTAGGGACCGTTTTCGCCCACCTAATTAAACATACATAAAACATAAAACACACCACATAAATGAGACAACCCCCAAATCCAAAGCCAAAGGCTTGTGCGGAAGGCTTGTCCGGGTTCGACTGCGCTACCGTGGCGAATTATATTCAATATTTTAATAATTAATTACATATTAATAGTTAAGTTTAAAGGGGTTTTACGTATAGAAACATACTTTTATCGTAATTTTCTGCACTTTAAATAAATTTTGCTTCAAAAGAAAATTTGATGCAACTTCCTCATTGCACATTATTAAAGTCAAACTGAAAGCTATTGAGGTAATTCAAATTAATTATAAAACTAGTCCCAACATTTTAATCAAATTATATCGTATATAATAAAATGCAGGAAATGTGCAAATATTGGGTTGTTGTAGTAATAACAAAGTTTTAAATTATTGTTCATAGGATATTCGTTTCATATAGTTTGTTTTCCTACAATAAAAAGATCTGTTTTCTAATTATACATATTTGACGCTACCTTTTCAGATTGACATATTTATATTTTTCATATCATTAACCTACACAATTTATTTACTATCATATTCAGTGATTCTGATAGTAGTCTTAAAGGTGAAAGAAATGCCTGGGGACACAAGCAGTTGTTTGATGAAAGCTTGATATCCACAATGAAGCCACAGCGGAAAAATTTAATTCAGTAACAACCATGTAATAAAATCAAGCACGGACAGTAATCACCGATTTTATTTGCAGGAAACTGTGTATGGAGGTTAGGCTGAAAAGTTTTCAAATTGCAGCAATCACTTCCGACACGGGACGCGTATGTGATGATCGAGAATGCAAAAGAGTAGTGGAAAACTGGCTGGCGATATTCCAGTCACGGTTCACTTTCTATCCGAGTTCCATCTGTTGTGTTCTTATTGCTCTGTCGCAAACGTTTGCGTTATTTCACATGTTATCAAGCAATAATCGGATGACATCTCATCCATTGAAGTTTGAAAGCTACGACGGCTTCGGATTCTTTCAGATTTATATTCCCCACCTTGATGTATTTTGTCAGGAACATCCACTCTTTTTTACAGGATATTTTGTTCCACTTAGTCACATGTAAGTTATTGGGTCGTTGTCTACAGGAAGCTGCGGCTAGTTGACCAACCCCTAGCAGTTCTGATTCGATGAATTTCGACAGCACTAACCGTAGATAACTTGAAATTATAACAATTTTGGAAGATAACACTTTTATTTGTCTTAATTACAGCGTTGGTGAAGTTGAATCTATAATCGTCCTTCTGAGCGGCTGGTTGGGTATTTATACTATTTATTATCAGCTAGCAACTCAGCAGGCGATTTTCCATTGTCAGCAGAATAATAATAGAAACTTATAAGTAAAGAATTGTTATAAAGCAATATATGAATAATGTGAAAATATATATACAGGGTGTTCGGATAACA